>NW_028167445.1:0-308533 GCF_963513975.1 Fringilla coelebs
TGGCATATTTATCACATTTTCCCAAAGACAGAAACATTTTTCCATTAAAATTTGATTGCTTCACTTGCAAGTTATAAAGCTTTATATCATCTCTCAGGTGGCCTGAGAAGCATCACTAACTCAGAGGTGTTGCTCTCAGGGACAACTGATAAACTTTCAGATTTTGTTTAGATTAGAAAGCATGTGCAGAGACCAGTTTTGGTTTTAGCCTTTGCTAAATCCCTGGATCTGCCATTGCAATTGGTCTGCACGGGTAGCCCTTGCTTTTCAAGAATCCTGTGTACTGAAGAAAAAAATTGTTCAGCTTGCATACAGCAAAACTGCTGTATAATAATGATCCCACAAAACACCTCAGAGGGTTTGGTCCCTGCCTGCAAACCCAGCTGTTTAGACCAGGGACCTCATTTTCAGAACCAACTGATACTGTGATTTCCATGGGAATCATTAGGAACACTCTGCACTTCCAAACATCAGACACCCTCCGCACTCAGAACATTCCGAGAAAGTTCCCTTAATCCAAACCCATGGAAAGCTGCTGCTGCAGCTGCTACTCAGTACTGAAGAACTCAAAAGTCTCAAGGGGCTTTCTAGCTGTGGAGTGCTGCCAGGGCTGCTTCAGCTCTAGCCAGGAGCTGGCTTCACTGCTCCCTTTGTCTTAGAAAATCCAATATTCCCTGTCCAAGGGGAGCTTCTTACCTGGCCAGTGCTGGGTTTCTCTGGAGATGAGAACAGAATAGCCATGCCAACTTCTCTCCCTAAACCTGGGTCACCGAGAATTGAGGATGAGACAAGGACCAGCAAGATATCATTTAGGAAGGAGAGAAACCCTGGAGGTAGGCTGGTATTGCCTTCCTAGCCTCGTGTAGCCGTCAAGCTGCTGCAGGGCAAGATTTTGCATATAAATAAAAGCTGAAGGGTGATTTTCCCAGAATAATTATGGCTTGCATCCAAATCTCACTTACCTCCTCCCCAAAGAGACAAGAAAGAAGACAGTATCTGGATATTGGGGGGGGGGGGGAATAAAATATCAAATGCAAGGATTTAAACAAATGAAGATAAACTGATAGTAGGATTTGCAGAGTGAATTAACCTGCACACCACCAGAACTTCAATGCCACCAGTGCCTGCGGACAGCACCTCAGGGGAGTCCCCAGGGAATGCAGACACTGTGGTTTGCTTCAGGTAATGCTTCGTGTAGTCAAAATTTGCCAGTTGCTCTGAGCAACTGGGTGTAAAGAGATCATTTCTCTGTCCTAATTTGATGATGTGAATTTCTTAAGGAGGAAAACTAGTTTTCACATTTTGCCATTAGTTTATTGCCAATTTTCCTAATGAATTACAAAGACCAGAAACTATGCTGAAAGCCAATTCTCACATAGTAAGAGTGAAGAAAAAAAGAAAAAGCTCAGTAAAATCTGATTTTCCTCATCATTGGCTGTTTCATATCCCAATAATCCATTTTTGAAACACATTCTAATCTCAGGCACAGTGTGGCCATCCCGGCATACCTAGGAAAAATCTGTTACTGTGCACCATGCGTGATATTAGAATCTGGCCCTTCCACTGTAGATGGAACATTTGCATAAAGTTCTTACAACTTTTTATAATAGCCATATTTTCCAATATTTGCAACTGCGCACATTTTAGCCTGGACTGCCTTTCGTTCCACAGATGGCGATTATGAAAAGCCCTCACATATGGCAACTACAAAAATAAATTTGTCTGAGACTGCAAATGTACAAATTCCCGGCAGAGTGCAGCCCCCTGAACACGGTCCCTTTGCTGAGAACTTGGGCCCTACTCCCACAGTGAAGTCAACCAGCAATGTCAGAAAATCACTCAGACCCAAGAGATGTCAATTCCTGTGACTTTGTACTCGTTTATTTCTCCAGCTTGAGAGTGGATGAACTTTCTGGATGCATTCAGGAAACCCTCTAGGCATATATTTAACTTCATACACAGAATTAGCCCCAGGGAGATCAGTCACATCCCTACTTGGACAGATTAGCAACATTTTGTTCAGATTTTTCTTTTCCTCCCCCCAGCCAAGTCTGTAGTTGAGTTCATGAGGAACGATACAGGCTGTGCCCAGTGGCCTTTCTGAGCAGCTTCCACTGCTCTTCAGGACTGCTGAGGAGGGGCCAAGTCTTGCCCTGTCCCTGGGCTGGCACAGGGGGCCCTGGCAGGAAGGGGCTGGTACCCAAACACACACTGGGTATCTAAGGAGGTTGGATGCTCTTCACCTGTGGAGCTCCTTAAATGTCTTTAAAGGGATTTTCAATAGCACAGGTAATTTTCTTCCGAAAGACATTATCTGTTGTTTGCCAGTTCATTCTCTTAAAACATTCCAGTCAGCTCCACTGCAATCTCAAACACCAACTACTCTGTTTTCCAAGGGCTGCTCAGCTTACATCTAAGTATGTGTTACTTTCATTAAACCTAGATAGAAAGGACGCATTCCCTTGCTTTTTTTAGAATTACCTATGATTCCTTCGTCCAAACCCTCCAGTCTAACACCAACTTGTTCAATAGCTACAGAGGCTCTGGAAATATGGCACAGCCTTTCTTTCCATGCATCTGAGATCAGTGCAACTTTCTGCATGATTGAATGGACATACAAGTTGGAAATGTTAAGTGCTAGATAAATGTATATTATTATTTTGCCTCACTGAGATGCTCACAGCACTTTCATTTTTATTTTTCACCTGTTTACTAAACTGTCACCCAATACTGGCCTCAAGATTCACACTAACATTTGCATAATAATTTTCAGAGCTTCAGATCAAGCTCCACAATATCTCTGATTTTTGGTGGGAATCCAGCTCCAGGTTTTTTGGAGCCTGCTGTTTTTTAATAATACAGTAATAACTTCATTTTTTCATTTGCTTCATTTTCCTCCTAAATCTCTCTGAGAGACAAAATACATATCATTCCTACAAGGGCATTAATATCCTGGTGTGTTTTCCTGACTTATCTCGCCAAGTCTGTTGTCTAACTACATACTATTTGACAAAAATATGCAGAGAAAAGGCTGATGATTTCCAGTGGAAGCAGTGACATTCTGCTGATCTCAATTACATCTACAGCAGGTGATGATTTGGTGTGAACATGTTAGCCCTTGTGCCTGCCTTCAGCACACACCTGCATAAAAAGAATAAAAGTCTTTAGTTTAGCAGTAGGTACTTGACCCCTCCAAGTACCCATCAGCAAAGTGCAACCATCTGTGCTGTTTCTGGCTCTAGGAACTCCTGACTTGAGGAATGCCTCGTTTGCTTTCATCCAGCCACTGCAACAGGTCCTCAACAAGGAGCTTTTTGGGCTGCACAATTTCTGTCCTATTGACTCAACATCCCTCTGCACCTTCAAATCACCTCTAGTCCTGCTCAAAGCCAGCAGCCCCTTTTCAGTTGCTGTTCTCCTCAAGGACAACAAAAGCCTTCAAATCTCAAACAAGACTAACTTGTCTCAGTACTATCAGGACATAGTATTTGGTCTAATTTACACCCACTGAAATCCCAGTAAGGCACACAGGATGCAAATCAACCCGCAGCATAACCCACTGTCAAGTTTTCATTCCATGCCAATGAAATTGACTTTTCCCCATTAACTGAACTGCACAGCTCTTTTTCTTCTGATAGTACTTTTCTTTAAGTCTTCAGATGTTCAATCCCTCTAGCTCCTCAACGTTTTTCCTCTGAAAAGAAATTGTTGGTAACAATGATACTGCAAAGCAGTGTTTCCCAGCACCCTTCTCAACTTCTTTCCCCTTATCTTTCCAATAATTTTCATGCTATTGGAAGCTTTGTTTGCCATCCTCCCTTCTTGTGCTGTTTTACATCAGAGCCTTCACAACAGCTGTTTTGAAACACTGTACATCATCACTGAGCCACTGTGCTTAATAAAGAAACAATAATTAAGAACAGTTTGTTCGTTTTCAGGTAAAGAAGAAATTCAACACTAAAAATTCAACTAAGTGACTCATCTGGCTCTATCCATTCATCTCACCTGGCTTCCTTGAAACAAAATAATCCATATACAGCAGCTGTTCCAAAGGGATAGGCCTCTCCTATAAACCAGACCCAAAGATAACCTTGCAATAGCTGTGCTTTAAGTACTGCAGGAGTTAACCAGGACAGAGTGCTCAGTCAGAATGGCATTTCCCCAAGGTTTTCCACAAATCCAGGCAGCAGTTCCCAGCTCATGTACACTGGGGAAAACCTAAATCAGGAGCTTTTGCAGATAAGTGTATGCACAGTGGCAGCAGCATTTTACAGCATTGGTCTGTAGAAAGTTTCAATCAGACTGTGAGCACTGGCGGGGAGGAACTGTACTTTACTCTGGTCCTAGGTGACAGGTGAGGAACAACAGAGTTTTGATTCTATCTAGACTGGGTGTATAGAGCAAACAACAGTGATGAATGTTGTTCTAACGCCCTGGTTTAGAATCCTGTCTTCTGAAAGAGTAAAGATCTCCTGTCTAGACGGAAACTCTAATTTTTCTGTCTGGGCAGGAAACCAAATCATACAGCAGTGAAGATTACAAAATAGAAATGAGGGGAAAAGGAAAAAAGCAGAGAGGAGTAGCAAACTTACTAATTTACTTTTTCCCAAGACTGGGGAAAGATAAAGATCTTTCTAAACACATTTCGAGCATCAAGCACAGAAAAATCAGATCCTGTTGTAACCACAAGGCAGTGTCTATTATTGTGTTCATCACTATCCTCATGTGTGAACCAAAATCTGACCATTCCCCAGAGTATCCACTTTCTTCTCACTCCAGAAAAAGAAATTTTCATGACAGGGTCATTGTATTCCTGCAAGATGCAAGTCCATGAGCCCACTCCAGTGAAACACTTCATTCATCTATTCGTAATTAGGAGTGAGCTCACATTTCTATTAGAGGAATTAATGACTGATAAGTGACAAAAAGGCTTTTCTTGTCAAGTGACCTGCTGCAGTTGTTCCAGCAATGCTGACAGTGCTGTGCTTGCACACCTTTCTCTGCACCTGACACCAGGCAGGAGCCTGTCCCGAGTCATTCCCATCATGGGCTGTCCTGTTCGGATTCCTCAGCAGATTCTTCTGGCTGCAACACCTTTTGGGACTGTATGAAGTAACCATTGCTAAAATGGTTCTGTCATTGTGCAGTTCTCAGCTGAAGTTGCCAGGACAGTGCACAGATAGGGCACAATTCTTCCCTAAAGGATGTGTGCTGTGTGTGTAGCTTGCTGCTCCTTCCATCTACCAGTGAAATGAGCAGGGTATTACAGAAGAGCACAGTGGAAACGAGGTCAGGAGGTCAGCGTTCTCCAGGATGCTGCAGGGAAATGGACTGTGAAAAGCTCCTGCTGTGTGTGGGAGCAGGAAGAAAGGATAACAGCCATGCTTAATGCAAGGTAGAACCAGAATTTTAAACACAGGCTGATGATTGCATTTCTCTATTGGAATTCAGTAGAACTGCAACTTAACGTGCATAGCAAAACAACTCCTAGAGCATTTTTCCTGACCTGTAAAGAGTGAACAGGTTGCCAAAGAGACTCCCTCCACAAGTCAAGAAGATGAAGGTGTGCATATACATGCAGCACCCTCAGAACTGTGAGGGGCGAAGGGCGCAGGGTGAAGGTGGCAGCAGCTCAAGTCCCAGCATCTCCATGTCTCCATTTTGCAGTTGTGTGATGCCCTCTCCGTGCAGTTATATCCCAGAGCAGGACAGGCTGCTAGTGCAGCTCTGCACTGTATTGGCCCTTCTGCATGAGCAGGAAAATTGCCTCTCTCCTGTACCTCCATTAACACACACCTGCGTCACACATTTCAGTGTCTGTGCAAAAGCCACAGCAGCAGAGAGTAAATATACAGTGCCTAGGACAGCTGGGATGGGGGAGACAAGGATTGAGGACATCTTTCTGGCTAATTAAGATGATAGATTTCAGGCCTCAGCTTTTTTTTTGGTGATGCTCTCATGCCAGCTAGCTCTCTGTCCTTAAGAAACACAGGGAAAGATCATCCACATCCAACTCTGATATTACCCTTTCATTCCATGTCAGAGGCTTTGTCCCCTGCAAACTCTTGAAGAAGAAATACTTGACCCCAAACAAAAAGTTCCAACAGATTGGGTGGTAGTTTTTTGTGCTAAAAATAGATTTGGAAAAATTCCTGAACTAGGCCCCTTGCCGAACAATTAAGCTCTTTTTCTTTTGAGTGAAGGTATTTTTGTACACAGTGTAACAGCATTCTTCACAGTCCTTCCAAGACAGAACAAGATCGAATAGTTCGGTGGGACAAGGAGTAATACATGGCCAACAGATTAATCATTTGTCCTTTAGAAGTTCTGCTACAAAATAGGAATCTTTGTTTCCTCTTTGGGTGGGAGGGGCACATAGCAGACTTCCAGACAAACAGGAAACATTTGCTTCAACCTTAGGTCTTTGTTCTCTCCTCATTACAGAGTATTCTCTCTCCTGGCTTTTCCAAGACTCCTCTGGCTGGCTGTGCTGGCGAGAGCCCAGCTGCAGTAGCACAGCATTGAGAAGACAGAAATGATGGTATTTAGACAGGGAGGGTGCTTCAAAAGCACTTCCATGACATCTCCATCTGTGTAGGACACCTGCAAGAGAACCAGGATGAGCTGGAGTTCTGGACTCCAGCTGGACTCTTTGAGGCTATTGGATGTCCAGACAGGAAGATCTGTGCAAACAGAAAATCCACTGAACACCTCAATAGCCACACTTGCCTACAGCACCTGGTCACAGTAAACTATCTCTTTGTGAGCTGCAGCCTTAAAGCTGACAGATGAATACTTGGGAATGCAGCCACAGCTGACTGAAGAAGTCCAATTAGTGTGAGGAGCAGCAGCCCATCTGCTCACCAGCAGGGGCCATGGAAACACATCCCTTTGCGCACCTCACTGCTCCCAGGGAAATCAGCAGCTCTGCCCTGAGCGTCAGAGCACCACGACCTGCTGGACTGCTTGGCCAAGGAAAGAAAACAGGCAATGGCAACAAGCCCATTGCAGTATTGCCACAAAACTGAAAGGTGCTCCACGGAGAAGAATAATTTTTTAATTTCCATTCCAGGCAGAAAGGTCTCTGCTAGAGCAGCACAGCTCCTGCCGAGGCAGAGGAGCTGTTTAGCCCCATTGTGCAGGCTGCCAGCTGCAGGTCATGCAGCTTTCTACAGCTCACCAGATTAAGACAGGAGGGAGTCCATTGCTCTGTACAGAGGGTCTCCAGGGGAGCCTGAACGGTGGCTGAGCTCACAGGCCACTGGGCTTTAGAGAAAGGCAGTGCTACAATCCGACACCTACACAAGAGAAAGAGACGGCTCAAATGAGTCAGGCAGCTCAGAACAGCACTGCTGCTCCAGTTATGCAAAAGGCTACAGCACAAATATAATTCTGATTTTAATCTGTGTACAGGAGCAGCATTTGGTTTTTTCCAGCCACTGCTGTTGTGTATCATCGACAACATAACTCTGCTGAATCGGTCAGCCCAAAGATCCTTCACCTTAGCACAGTTCCTGACTGTGATGGTTTAGGAGAAGAATATCAACCACTGCAAGACTATTTCATCCTTCCTTTAGCAAACCCTTCAAGCAACCTGAGCCAGATGTGGTATCTTCATATTTTGCAGCCTCTTACAGGATTTCTTTTCATGAACTTGCCTTTATAAGAATGTATTTAATCCAGCTATATTTTTGGTATCCACAACATTTTTGAGCAACACAATTTAATAATAGGCCTGGGGAAAAAAGACTACTTCTGTTTTAGAACCCAGTTCCCAGTATTATCCCCACTACGAAAAACATGTACTAATCCTCCCCTTCTCACTATTTCCTACTTATTATTTTACAGGCTCTCTATTTCATACCACTACAGTTTTCTCTCCTCTAAGATGAAGACTTGCCTTCTTTGTCATTCCTTGTATGGAACAGCTTCAAAAATGCAATAAGCCTCGTTGGGCTCCTCATCTATCTTTCTGAGAGAGGAGAGGTGCCAGAACTGCATCTGAGATGTGGACTCTGAGCACTGGAGTGATGCAGTCGCACAATTATCCAAAACTACCTGGAAGTAACAACTACCACTTCATGTTACATGTACAGATCAGGAGTGGCTTCTACAACGTACAGTAATTTCCATTTCCAACACTTCATTTATCATTTGATCCCTGAATCACCTGTTATTTCGAGATCCCACTGTACCTCTTCACAGCCACTTTAACTTTTATTACCAAAAACAATGCCATGACTTGAGCAAACACCTCATTCCTGATACACGTGCCTGAGACTGTGAGTAGGTGATGAGATCTCCCTGGGACATGCCAGTGATCTCCATCCTCAGTGAAAATTACCTATTTAGTCCTTCTTTTTTGTTGTTTTGTATCTTTTATCAGACTTCAAGTCATGTTTTCTTTGTATCCTTTGACTTTTTCTGTTCTTGTAAAGGCACTCGGCGAAGAGACCTCATTTGAACTTTGTGGAAATCCAAATGCATTTTGGGCATTTCCCAACATTTAAGGCCTTTTCCAACATTTTGGGCATTTAGGCACCAGATTTTCTCTTAGATAATCTCACGTTAGACTTATGTATAAGCTGCAGGTTGAAAAGACTGACTGTGGACATATTTTAAGGAACAAAGAAGTACTAGGCCTAATTTTCATCAATTACAACATGGTAAAATGATACATCTACACAAGGTAGATGTATCATATCACCTTTAGAGAAAATACAGCTTTGGAGAAAATACAGCTCTTTTCACTGAAAAGTAATCTGCAGTGCACCTTAATAATGTCAGGGGTTGCACCTTTTTTTTTCAAAGAGGAACATGACTAGGCTTCCTTAGTGTGACATGTAGCTACCTATAATGTCAATTAAGACCTGATGAGATTCTTGAACAGAAAATAATTTACTTCCTTGAATGCTCAGAGCAAAACACTCTCTCCCTCAAGTAAGATCAGTTTTCTGTCATTTTTGTCCCTCCCTTAACAACAAATTAAAAAAACCCCAAACCTTTAAAACCTCCCACAGCAGGAAAGAAAACACAGAAATGAAATGGCAGCCATAGCTTCTGGGAGCTCTTGAGGCAGAACCTTCTTTCACAAAGAAGGAAAATTACAAAGTAATACAGAAAAATATGAGAAAGAAATTTCCTCAAGCTCTCTGGAAAAATGAAGGTTTTTCCACTTAAAAAGCAAGGGAGATGAAATAGGCACAATCTCAAGAGAAAGTAAAAAACCTACAGGAGCAAAATATATAAGACCTGGCAGTATTCAAACGAATCATGAGTAGACAGTAAGACAAGATGGAAATACTATCTAAAACGCTCCCATGGCCAGTGTGAGCCAGTTTCTAGACACAGATGAAAGAGCTGGAGTGTAATTCTGGCAACATTTCCCTGCTTTGTCATGCCTACAGTATAATGGAAAAGGAAACACTGATGGGGGGAGCTGCACATGACTTGCCATGAGGCATGGACGGTATTGCAGGACTGTGAAGGGCTTCTCAGTAGCTCTGCTCTGTAAAAAAATCCCCAGTGTCATTTTGAGCCACTCAGAGCCACAGTGTGCAGATGGAAGTGGCTCTGACAGCCCTGCTTTGCTTTGTGCCTCAGACACTGCTGTGCCGGGGCACAATGTCTATCCAAGGTACTGCCAACAATCCAGCGAAATTCCCATGGAATGAGGTCCCTTCAGCTTTAGTTGTGTAAATGCTGTATTCCACTCTGCATGGCAGCCCCCACAGGCTGGCCAATTTAACCAAGCTAAGCTTTCACTGAAGCCAAGTCAGAGCCCAGAAAAATGTTGTAAGGTCCTCATTCAGCTACCATGAGTGGTCTCCTCAAGTGTCCCTCGGAATTACAGGACACTGCTGTCCCTAGACAAAAACTGCAGTCACTTTGACACTTGCTGCCAAGGTTGTAAAAGGCAGCAAGCAATTGCTGCTAAAATGCCCAGATCCTGAGAAGTGTGCAGAGTAACAGTGCTGCTTAAAGCCATTGACTGTGTGCAACTTCCCTGATATTAGCCGAGATTACCAAGTCACTTGGCAGATCCCAGCACATTTTTGATATTAAAGTGATGGGAAACTACTTAAATACCCATGCATTCATTACAAAAACATCTTTTTTGGCATTTACTTCCAATTAAAGCTTGTGCTTTAGCACAGCCAATTTTCCTCGTCATATTCAAATGTTATGGTTGTGTGAACGACCAAACATGATCATGGAGATGTTGGCTCCCATCTCCTGAAATGGGAATTTGTAAGGAGGCTGTCAATTGGAAATATTTGGAAATCTATCAGGAGTTTAAGCACATTTTAAAAGGCCATCTGTGTACGAGAGGCAGTCACACCGACAGCGTGCTCGTGCTGGGCACGGCAGCAGAGGTGCAGTTGGTGACCCTGGGCTGCAATCAGAGCATCTCCTCAGCTGTGCTGTGCCTCTGCCAGGCCTGGCTGAGCCAGCAAAGACATGAACAGCCAGGGACAGCCACAAACTGAAAGCTAAATCATGAGGCTGCAGCACCATCAGCTGCATATCAAGAAGGGAGTAATTTGCTTTCAGAAGCCAAAAGGCTAAATACAAGACCTGTTATTAAAGAGTGCTCACAGTACAAAACCAAAAGCTTTCCTGGCACTGGCACAACTGGAATCACAGCCATGTCTGTTATCCAAGTGGTTTGCTTTAGAAATGAATTCCATAAATTTTCAAACAGCTGCACAGGACTTAGCTTCAAAAATCTATTAAGGTAAATAAAGCATGAACCCTGCCTGTCTCCTCATCTCGGAGGAATGCTGCCTGTAGGGCTGTGAACAACAGCAACAAGAGAAAAAAACAAACAGGGAGAAGACAAAGCTATTTTAAGTTTGTTGAGTGCTTTTTACGGTGGCTTTTTAAACATTATTTGTAAATATCTCTTCAAAGTCTGCTTAATTACAATGCACAGCAGCATTAGCTTGCAAAAATAACACCTGAAATCTGACTCTCAAAGGTTGGAAGATTTGTGACTACCAGACAAAGAAAAAAGCAACCGCTCAAATTTTAAAGCTATTTTTACAATGTTGAAAACTGCAACTATTTTTAACACTCATTTCAAACAGATCAAGTATTTCCAGTTCCAAGTGTGCAATTAAAGCAGTCAAAACCAAAGCTAAAATCCAAGAAATACTCACAGGGCATGTTATGGGGTCTCATTGCAGCCAGTTTGGTACCCAATGGTTGATACTTTTCATGATTTCTGAATAATTTTACATTCATAACTTAGTTTCAAATGTTAATGTTTATGAGAGCAGACAATTTTCTGAAATGCCTAAAGAAAGCATAAAAAAATTTAAATTCAGCAGAGCAGAAGTGGGAAATCAGACTGATTTGTACATCCAAACAAACTGTAAGACTTGAAACACATGAGGGGAACAGAGGGATTCCTCCCAGACGTTCATCGAGCAGATATTAATTTAGAAACATGAATTTAGAAACATGTATACAGCTGTATGTGACTGTACCTGCCCTGGCCAGCTGCTTCACGCTTAGCAAAAAAAGGAAACACAAAACTCCAGCGTGGTCTAAGACAGATGGGTAGAAACAAGATGTATAAACACAGAGACCACGTTTGTAAGAACTCATTAATGCCAAATCAGAGTGAGGAACATTAAAAGGGCTGTAGCAGCAACAACAGCGAGACTTCACCACTGAACTGTATTTTATGTGAATCCAACTGGTTTCTTTCAACTCACAAACTCCTACTGACCCAACCACCAGGCTGTGCTCGGGTATTTTTGGTTGACTGAGTGCCAGAAATGATTTTTGAATGGGACAGTGACTGATTACAAGAGGCAGATGTTCAACCCTGTGTATTAAAATACGTGTCCCTGTAAGCTGTTTCCTGAGGTACCTGTACCACCCACAATCCACTCAGGCAAGCAGGAGGGCACACAGGTGGCAAACCTCACCAGTAATCCCAGACTGAACTCAATTTTAATGAACCATGTTCTGCAGGATTTTATTATTTCTCATCGAGACCAAAGTTACTTCTTCCGAAAATAGAAAATTGGTGCTTTCCATCTGGTAGTGCAAACCTCCTGTTGCAGACAACGACTTTGGGACTCTGGAGCTAACCCCTCTTCTGTGGTTTCCTTCCAGCAGAGTGACCCTCAATACAGGCAGTAAGCTCTACTCAGCACACCCCAGCGCTGTTCTGTCACATCAGGAAGCCATACCCAGCGCCACACAGCTGATGCAATCTGAAGGGTTTCCCAAAAAAGCTGTTTAACACCACAATATAAGAGAAAACATAGGAGAGCCACTTGCTGAGGTGCCCTTCTGTGCAACAGGCAGATAACCAAAGGCACTGTGAAAGTCAAGAGCACACCAAACCCATCAGTGTGTGTGAAGAGGTCTGCCTGGGGTTCTTCAGCCCCGCTGTTGCCGTAAAAATTAGCATTGTTTTGTGGAAAGGGAATCAAGCAGATACATGCTTTCAGCCTGCAAATCAACTGCTAGAAATAGGGGGGGAAAGTTTGCTGCTTTGGTCAATCTGAACTCCAGGAAGGAGTTCAGCACTGACAGGATGAACTGAGAAAGATTGCCCATCCGACTGGGAAATGAAAAACTCCAAAGTGTGAATGAAGAACACCCTGCACTGCTCAACAGATGCAGCAACAGCAGCTCCCTGGGGGCTGATGCTGTCAGCACAATGCCACCACTTCCAGGCCAGCAGTCCCTCTTGGGTGGAAGGAAGGGCCTGACCCCAGCTGGAAATGGTGTTCCTGAGAAATTCTCCCCAGGAGAGGTAACTACACTCTCGGTTCAGGAACCTTAGTGACAATTTCACCCTACAGTGCTGGATAATTCACCTCCTAGGAACAGGGCCAGCTTTGTGCAAAGTTGCTGAAACAGAGAAGGAGAATGCTGATGGGTGCAGAAAAGCTCTCTGGGGAAGTCAAAAGGATTTATATAAAAGATAGGATGGAAGCTAGAAATAATCAAATAGGAAACAGCAAAGAAAACCAACAGTTCTGCATTAAAAAAATAGCTCTACAGAGATTAAAAAGAACTTTTACATGTTTTTCTGCATCCATGTTAGCAGTAAGATGGGGAACCTGCTTGCCTGCCTTGCTGCCCTACACACTTTGAACTGACATATGGAATATGAACATGAAATATGGGAATAATAAACATACAGGATGCCTAGTGGAAAAGAAAACAATCAGAGCCCCCGGAAGATGAAAATCAAAGAATATATCAAAGGTGCAGTAAGCTGTACCAAGCAGTAAGTGGAATCATATGTTAAAGAGTGGTTTAAAAGTAACTGGCCAAGCCCTCTGGTCAGTTTAATAAGCTGTGATCCCATGAAACTGATATTCTGGGCAAGGAGAAGAAAAATACTGTTACTGACATATTTCAACTGTGCAACAAGATGGTGATGGGAGAGCTTCACTTATGCCCAGTGCAGAGTGGCAAACATACTGGGACAGGTTGCCTGGAATGAGGATTTTATGGACAGCCAGGAAACTCAGAGAGGAGGAAGCAACTCTTGGCTTCACTGGAAGCAGTGCCCGGACCAGGTTTTCCTTTTATTGTTTTGAAACAAGTAAAATTCTTAAAGGCGGGAAGAAGGGTGTTCAGAGACAGCTTTGTTTACAAATAAATCTCGCCTCCTAGAAACTTAGGAGAGGCCTGAAGAAACCAGTGTTGCTGAACAGCAAAGTGGTTCCATGTCCAGATGAATAAACCAGAAGGGGCCATAAGCTCAGGCAGATACTGTATAAATGACATAATGTCCTGGGGTCACTTTCTGATGCTGAATTGTATCCCCATTCATCTGTTTGGCCCAGAAATAAGTTTTACACCTTTTAAGACTGGTTCTGAGAGCAAAGGTGGGGGGAGACAAGGTGCACACATTTTGTTTTCAGAAACTGCACTTGCTCCCCGCATCCTTCTCCTGGACAGTGCTGTCTGCAGCATGGACAGATAGCAGGACAGAGCTTTCCTTTGCTTTTGGTTAGTTTTAGCTAGCTGAGGCAGGGAAGTTCCCTGGACTTTGGGTTTTCTTTTCCTTGGAGCTGGCTGAACCTGCCCTGGACTGAGCACCCAGAAGAACACTGGCAGCTCTCAGGCTGGGCCTGGCTGTGGCATTGCCAGCACTGGAGGGACTGATGAGAGACTGATCAGAAAGTGAGGGAGCCCAGCAACAGCCCACAAAGGGACTTTCTGAGTGTGGCATCTCTTCGGAGCAGCAAGAGGTTTTATCGTTTAATATTGTTCATTTTTTGTGCTGGTGAATGCTTTGCCTGTTAAATAAACAGGTTTTTCCACTTTCCTCCAAGGAAATCTTTTCCCAAACCAGTTCCAGGAGGGGCTGCTTGAATCTGCTTTCTAGAGGAACCCCAGTTTGGAGGTTTCCTCCAAAATTTGCCCTAAACCAGGACACCTACCAAAAAAAAAAAAAAACAAAACCCATTTGAGGAACAGCTTTCGAAAGTCCCAAAAACCACAGACTAAAGAATTCTGATAAGAATCTGTAGGGTCATAAAATGATGAAGATATAGAAGAAGAACTTAGTGACCATAAAGCCATAGATGGGAAAAAAAAAAAAATCCTGTTTGCATTTCTGGTAGAGGAGATTGGAAAGACTCCTACTCTGGAATCTCCTCTCTCTACAGCAAGACACAACAGAGTCTATCTCAAATCAAGCTTAATGCCAGAAGACACTCAAAAAGAATTCTCTGATGAGCAAATGAGCAGTAACAAGTCACCAGCACCAAATGATAACTGCTTACAGCAGAAGAAACTGAAGATTTAACTACCAATGGTGCTGTTTAACTTCTGGCTTAAATTTGCTTTGATCCCAAGGGAGTTCTGGGCAATCGTGGACCAGAAAGCCAAGTAAATTGGTGAAAACTGTTATAAAGAACAGAATGAATCCCTTTATATCCAAATTGGCATTGCCAGAAACAGATTTTGTGAAGGAAATTTTGCCTCATTATCTATCAAAGTATTTTCTACAGCTATCAATAGGTATGCTGACAACAGAAATCCAGGCTGTATTTGTATACTCAAAGGCATCTGACAAATCCTTAGGCAAAAACCCTCTAAAAAACCAGCTGGTATAGAGCAAGAAAGTCCTCAAATTCCTTGGGGTGCCGGGCAGAGTGACCTCTGCAGTGTCCATACCCAGCACACACTGCTCTCAGCAGGAAATGCATGCACCCATACAGATGGCTCTCCCACCTGCCAAGGCACCATCTATATCATTTATCAACAGAGCTTTCCTGGCAAAAGGCAAAGATTTAAATACCTGGTAGCTAGTGGCAAAAGAACCTTTGGAAATTTATTTTTTTCCATCATAAAGACTTTTCAGGTATTCCTGTAAAGTGTTTTGGATGAAGAACCTGAAATAGTAAGGAAAGAGTGGGTTTATATTTCACTTCAGATGTCATTTTATCTTATGCGCTTTTACTAAAATCCAATAAAACCAAGAGAGCCTTCCATCCACACAGAGATGCTCTCAATTTAGGCCTAAACTAGCTTTCAGTTCTTCCACAGCTAATATTCACAGCAGCTTTTAGAGAACTCAAAGCAGGGAAAACTCCCTTTCAACTCCTGTCATGGACTCTGCATATCCTTCTCCACGGCACTTTGTTTCTTTAGTTAGTTACTTGCATTTCCCAAGCTGTGCTTTGTGGATGTGCAGATTTGAGCTGCCTGAGAGCTGCTGGAATGGAGCAGCAGCTTCCAGACTCTTCCAGACAGAAACATCCATTTGAACCCCTTCAGCTGAAAAGCCTAAGCTGCCTATTCTGAGAAATTGTCATGGAAATTGCCTGAAATATAGGGGGCCCTGAAAGGAGAATGGTGCTTCCAAGTGGCACTGCTGGAAAAGCAGGAACTGCTGACACTCAGCTCATGGGGGACTCACTGGAGACAAGCAGAACTGGGGCAGAGCTCTGTTACCTTCCACCGAAATTTCGTGAAAAAATTATCCTCAACAATATGGTGAGCTCCTCACAAAAGGTAATGTGAGAAACAATCGCTCACTTCTTAAAATCTTCAAGATTTATTAAACCTTAACAAAAAACACAACAAAAGGACTAAATAAGGAAAAATTCCTGGGCTGGGAGCCCCCCCTGTGGCTGCCAGCCACATGGCTCATCTCCAAAGTGGATGCTCTGCCTTTTATACCCTCAGCCCCTCTGAAAGTTTTGTCAGTCAGCTCTTTCTCTGCCAAGTTTTGTCAGTCAGCTCTTTCTCTTTCTCCAATCAAGATGTGAAAAGTAATGTCCACCAATGGATATTGGTGGACATTACTTTTCACATCTTGATTGGAGGTCAGGTGCTGTTTTGCTGCTCCTCCTGGTACCAACCCAGCCTCCTTTAAATGTCTTGACAATTAAAGCTGTTGCAAGGGGGGCAGGGAAAGAGGAGTATGGAATGACATTTTATAATAACATTACTATACATCTATATAATATCTCTTAATATATATATCCATATTATTATATATATCTATATAATATCTATTTTTTATATATATATATATATATATATATATATATATATAATATCTCTTAATTGAGACCCAGCTATTACACTACTCATCTATAACAGTAATATATTTTCTATTATGAATATAATAGGAGAAAACCCCTGAAACACCTAGTTTATGTGAAAAATGTTAAGAGACTTTAAATACTGAATATGGGATAGCAAAATTGACTAAGTCCAGTTCTCTTTTAAAAATAATTTTTATCCTGCATAAAAAGAGAGCTATATTCCCCTCTGACTTTTCCTTGAAACACTCTATGTGAAAACAAAATAAAAAATATTGTTTTCTGACATTCTGAGAGCCAGTAGAGTGGGATCTCTCTACTGCTATTTGTAGAGGTATCCTAGGTATTCAGATAATTTATTTTTATCATCCTCCTTGATCCTCAAAGCGTTACTAAATTTTAGAAAATATGCTGAGAATTTAAAGCAGATGTGTCCCAGCCAACATTTCACACACCTTATGGAATTTGCTTGCCTGAAGCTCTGCTCATGCAAGGATGGGTCTCCAACCCACTCACCAAACACATAGCTGCAGAAGAACTGAAATTCTCAGCCACTGTTATCAGGAAGTGGCTTTCCAAGACTACTCAGAAGATACTGATGAACAATGAATAAAATTACATCTGTTCCAAGGAGATTTTGATGCAGTTCTCTATCTGTATGAAATGACAACAGAAAAACAGAATTCAAGAATTCCTATGTCGGAAAAGGAAATAGATAAGGAAGTACCTAGCCTGCAAACTATGACAAGACACTCAGTTTGCTGCATGTTTTTTTTTTTTCCACTCCACACTTCAGGCCCATCAACATTTGTTTCACACTAGCAGATTCCATGAAACACATTCCTAGCAGATTCCATGAAGCCCATTCCCATTTAAAATAAACCCCTGTGTCTGGTCCTTCCTGCTATTCATACTGCTTATGTTTTTACTGATGTGTAGTAAAAATCAGATAAATATTGTTTTTATTTGGCAGCGGCTGGGAAGATGCTTAGTGAACATAGCAGCAAAAAAAAAAAAAAAAAAAAAAAAAAAAAAAAAAAAAAAAAAAAAAAAAAAAATGAAAACCCAGAAGTCACTTTAAGAAATATTAGCTCTTCAGATTAATATAGTGTTCTATCATTCTGGCATTAATATAGGTATGTTCCATCTCATTTCTTCAAGTTTGAAAATAGCAAGGTTAATTATGTGAAGAACTGTAACAATGTAATTAGATTATCTTGTAATTATTTTTAGGGGAAATAAAATCTTTATAAAAATCCTAGAGGCTAAGAAAGGCCTCAGGAGATGGGAGTGGAGCTGTTAAGAGGCCTTAACTATTACGTCAATTTATTTGTGTCCAGCTGTGCTCATTGAACAATAATTAAAAAGGAAAATTGCCTACAAGGTACTTACTGGGTATGGAAATCAATACTCCTCCCTGCCAGGAAGCTGGCAGCCTGTTAGCCACCAAGAATTCAAGGCATCCTGAACAGAGTGGGGATGGGAGCAGACAGTTTCTGTGTTTCATGAGCTATTTTAGCACCCCAAGCAGTGCACCTGAAACAGTCATGGGAATTATCCAGGGACAGGGAGGGGAGGAGGTACTGCAGTCTACAGCTGCCAGAAAGAACCTAAGAATTCTCCAGTTTTGCCTAAAAATGATGAAGAAGTGTGAAGACAGCGGATGCCACCCTGGAAAGGAAATGAAAGAAAGGATTGCAGTTATTTGAGTGCAGCAGCTGGCCCCTGGAGCAGAGGGTGCCCCATTTCCAGCTCTGAGGCCCTGGGTGTGTGCCACACACAGCACTCTTTAAAAGCTCTACCTCGGCATCCTTTGGGCTCCTCACCACACTTCAGCACTTCTTTAGTTTTCAAACAACCCTTATTTCTGTGACATCCCATTTGGGAGCAGGGGTTTGAAGTGGAGCTTGCCCTGCTGTAGAATTTCTACAGCCTGGTAAAAGTCAGCACAAATCACAGCTGGCCAGAGGTTTCACTCACATGCAGCTTACACTAAACTACACAACCTCACAAGGCATTTTGTCCAATATATTCTTGCAGCAGGCACCTGAAATAACACATCTCTAGGCTGCATATCAGCAGTTCAGGAGCCTGGCTGCTGTAATCCCCTGAAGGCTGCTTTATCCTGGGGAAACAAGCCTTGCAACGTGCTATCCACAGCACCCCTTGCACCTTCCAAGAAGGACAGAGTGGTAAGGACAGACACTTGGAATATTTCTCACTGAAGTGTTGTGCTTCATTTGATTTAAAGCATTTTGTGAGACAATCCAGTCTGACTGAAGCAGGTAATTAATTTAAGCTATTCATGATGTCACTTGAATCTGAGCTCTGAATGTAATGTAGGACTTTTAACTGTCTCGAGCTTGTCCAAACCTGGAGCACCCATTTCAGGCACCCATGCTTTCAAAGAGTTTGGAGGGGGAAAAAAAAGCTCTAAACTTTGCTGATCAGTGTGATATCTGTGGCTGGTTCACTCGGTGACAGCAATCAAGTTCTTTATGGGAATTCTTACGCATTAGTTCTCTTTTGGTTTTTTCCCAATTCTCTTATGAGGTTGTGTAGTTTAGAAGTGCTTTGGAGAAAAGTATTTGAAGATCCTAACTGCTGCAGTCTTAGTGAAGTTTAATTCAATCCTATACTGTTAACACTCTGGGCATGAACAAAGGAAAGCACACAGCTACAGCTAAATGCACTGTTTGGGAGCCATATGCTGTGAAAGAAAAGTTTCAGCCTGGCAAAATAGAAAGGCTGATCTCAGAGGCTCTAAAAGACATCGGAGCCACTCCAGAGGGAGTTATGAGTTAATGGCAGTTCTGACAGTTTTTATGAGATCCCCTGAAATGCCAGGATTTTTGTCTGTTGCCAACCATATCCTACTGAATGAATTAACTGAGGCTTAAGAATTTTTCTACAGAATTAGCTAGAAATAATGACAATTGGGATGGCAATGCAAATGAAAGCATTGAACATGAAGAAATACTTTTTGCCTCATGAGGCTATAAAAAGTAGTGGAAAACCCAAATCTAGAAGTGTTTACAAACAGGTAATGGACAGTAACAATAGCCACCTAAGCAGTAAACAAGTCAGGATATTAACAGATCAACTCCCAGACAAAAAGAGGGGCACATGTATAATAGGTGTGCTTTTATCTGAGGGCTAAGGGAAGGGCTGTATAGCCATGCAAACCAAAGGACACCACAGAAGCAGTACAATTTATGGATCCTGTAGTAACAGTAATAACACCTGTATCAATGGCTGATTTTTAGTTACTGCAGTTAGGAAAATCCTGCAAGTATTTTTAAAATGCCTGACCATTAATCCTGCCTTCACTGCTGGGTTAAAACATCACAAATAACAACCCAGAGCAGAACTTTTTCATCCAAAGTTCTTAACACTGTAATTTCCATTTTACAAATAGAAGAAAACAGAGCAGTTATTTGTCTATTCCTGCTTAATGAGCCCGGAATCAGCTGATTTCTGTCGCTATAGGACACGAAATAATGCGCACACGCAGCTCTCCCAAAGTAAAAAGAGAACTTTTAATTTCTGACTCCAACGTTTATAGATTTCCAAAAGTGACAGTGGATTGGAGGGTGATGGTGCCACCTCTCCAATGACACTGGACAAACCAACAGTCCATTAAATTTCTCCTCCTCCATAAAACAATGCAAAACAATGTGAGAAAATTTGTTACAAGAATGTAAACATCGGGAGTCTTAGAAAAACTTAAAAAACCAGGGCAACAGATTAAAAGCCTTTAAGCTGAGCGTCAGGTCACCCAGCTGAGCATCAGGTCCCGATGAAGCTGAGGCAGACTCAAAGGAAGATGCCATGCTCTGGGAGCAGGAGTGTTCCCTTCTGCCGCCCTGCCCAGCGAGCACAAGGCACGGAGCACAGCAGAGAAGAAGCCACAGCCCCACCCTGCTGCATTCTGCCTTCAGCAGCCTCTGCAGTTTGCCTGCTTTTCCCTTGTTCCAGTTTGCAAGGCCAGATGTATTCTATTGCCGTCTGCATGGCAGTTGTCTGGTATCAAGTGGGCAATTCTCCTTATCTCTCTTCCTGAGTGATCGTAATCAAGGTCCCTCAGCAGGGAACATCTGCTGATAAGGGGCTATTGAATGTCACCCCATGACTGATAAGAACTGTGACATCCCATTGTGAGATGCTCCGCCCAGAGGGAGGAGCCAAGCATTCCTACCCAGATATAACCTGGAGATTCTGACACACCAGCACCGCTCTTCTCCACTGGACTCCCCAGAGGAACAGCAGCTGCTTCTACTTCCACGGATCTGTGGAGGAAGAATTCACCCTTTTCCTACAGGACTGCCCTGCTCCAACAGAACCACGCCTGACGCTCCAGGAGGACTGCAGCCCCTTTTCCAACTGGACTGCTGCCAACACCCTGACCCACAGGGTGTCAGGTTGAGTTCTGACTCTGTCAGTGCTGTTCTAGTGTATTGCATTGTTGTATTTTATCCTTTTATTTTTTCCCTTCCCTATTAAAGAACTGTTATTTCCTGCTCCCATATTTTTTGCCTGAGAGCCTCTTATTTAAAATTCATAGCAATTCGGAGGGGTGGGGAGGGTTTGCATTCTCCATTTTAGGGGAGGCTCCTATCTCCTTTAGCAGGCACCTGTCTTTCCAAACCAAGACATCCCTCGAGTGCCGGGCCTTTCAGGATGTGTACCAAAGCACTGCAAGGGATGAAGGCCAGCACGGAGGGAAGCCTTGCAGAGATGGTTTCCCTGAGAGAAGAAAGCCAACCACCACGAGCTGAGCAGGTTCCACTGTGCATACCTTGTTTTCTGTTTGAGAGGATGGCTTAGAAATGAAGAAGAAATCATAATTCCACTGCTATGCTTATACAATCTCTAAAATCTTTCAAATTTCTATAAAGATGATCCAGTTTATGACTAAATGCTTTACATTTTGAGCCTGGTAAATTATTATTATTAGATGACATTGAAGTTTGGACTGTCTTTTTTTGTAAGTGCGTGTGATAGCTCTCACTCACCAGCATGTTCACACTACTTTATTTTTACTGGATAACTGAATTATTAATTTATAAGATGTACAGGATGCGCCACAGCCCCTACCATGCTAGAGAGACAGAGATGGACACTGTAGAGCAGCAGCACACACTACTATTATAAAAGCAAATGCCATTTGCAGACACTAAATTAGGTTTAAAAAAGATACATTAAGTGTTAGAGAAAGCAGATTTGGCAGTGTTCATTGTGTATTACTTTGATATCACAAGAAGAGTGGTTAATGCTAAGCGGTGTATTTGGCAGCTGCTAAGCCTTGAGGTCATTATAGAGTTTCTTGGCACAACTGGATTATTTATGTGATGAAATTTCACTAAGGCAGTTTTTTTTCCCTCCAGAATTCATCATGATATCACTCAGGAAAAAAAAAAGTTAACATTAAACAGTGTTTAGATAACATTCAAAAATTCATTGCTTCAGTGACAAACACATTCCTTGTAGGAATATGAAAAGCAGCAACACTGTTCAATCTCGTATTTTCCAATATCAGCTGTCTGATGAATATTCTACATAGAAGGAAGCAAACTAAAAAAGCCCCCAAGCAATTAGTAGTTAAGCTCTAATTGTATAAATAAGGCTAATTATACAGATGGGAAATCTTTTCAGTTGAGAAAATCAGATGCTAAACATTCCTCCCATTGACAGAAAAAACCTTCATACAAGCAAACAAGTGCATGAAAACCAGTGAGCTGATCATGCTGATCCTTCTATAAAGAACCACCCTGCTCTTCAAAGGAAGAAAAAATCCTTAATTCTGTTTCTGTGCTGGAGACCCACACAGATGCTGCTACGCTGAGGGCCTGTGCTTTACAATGAAGGACATGGCAGAGGCAGAAAAGAAAGTAAATTGCAAATTGCTGTTGTACTCAGGACGCTGCAGGCAGAGGCAGCAAAAACAAGCAGATGATGCAGGTCATGCTGGCTGCACAGAATAGGGGATTTCAGGAAGACTGGGCAAGTTACTTATACTGGAGGCCCAAAAATCACAGAATGCTCAAATGGTTTGGCTTTGCTTCAAAAAGACCTTGAAGCTCATTTAGTGTCAAAACCCCTGCCATGGGTAGGGACACCTTCCATTATCCCAGGCTGCTCCAAGCCCCATCCAGCCTGGCCCTGAAAATTTCAGGGATGGGGCAGCCCCAGCTTCTCTGGGCAACCTACTCCAGGGCCTCAGGGAAGAATTTCTTTCTGTTGTCTAAACTAAACCTACCCTCTTTCAGTTTGAAGCCATTACTCCTTGTCCTATCACTACATGTCCTTGTAAAAATTTCTCTCCAGGGATTTTTTGTAGGCCCCTTTTGGTCCTGCAAGGCTGATGTGAGTGAAAGTAAATGCAAGTTCCATTATACACAGGACCTGGGTTACAGACAGGGCTCAGCCCTGAGCTCTGCAGTGGCTGGCTGCTCCCAAAATTCCAATTCCCAACACCAGCATCCCCAGGCAGCCAGCGTACACCTTGAGTGCTCCCATGGAAGTCCAGCATATAGCGGAGAGAAAACCTGGCATCCTGCAAGAGCCAGGGCCCTGCCCCATCAGAGGCACACCTAGCAGCGAGCTGAGACCCCACAGCACTGACACAAACACATGGGAGCCCAGTTCCAGCCCAAGAGACCAATTAAGGGGCTAAAATTAAACAGTACCTTCTGCAGCATCACATCTAACGTGTACTTTTCATTGTGCATGTGTATGTGAACTTTAACATTCACTTTAATTCACTCTCTGTGACACCAGAGCTGCATGAGTGCAGAGGAAATACTGGATAATTAGAGAAATAGTTTGATATTAATACTATTCAACTATAAAAAATTTGTTCGATATAAAAATAATATTATTCCAATAATTACATTTGATTTCCACAAATGCTACCAAAACATGTAATACTTTAAAGCCTCTTTCATGATACTTGCATTCTAAGTGGTAAGTGCAGGATACAGCTAGTATTTGTTCTGTTATATGTAATAAACTAGAAATGTTGGTAACATTCTCATAGGAGCGTTGAAAAAAATTTTTATTACTTGAATACTACATTTCTAGTATTTGCATTTAATAAGAGAAGCAGCCCATATCTCAGTACTGAGGGAATCTCTTGGCTTTGAAAATTCCAATTCCAAAATTCCACCAAGTTTCAAGGCTGGCTTCAGCTAGTACCTGCTGACTTTGGCAGCAGTGCTGCAAGACAGTACAAATGCCACTGGATTTCTAGGGAGGACTGCCAGCTGCAGGAATTCCTGAGGGCTGTGACAAGCAGGGGCTGCCACAGGAGGTTTGCAGAGGCACACTGCAACTCAGGCTTCCAGCATGGAAAACAGTAAGAGCTCTAATAAGGAGAGGGCACGTGCAGAGTCCAGTCAGTGGCAAAATTCTGTTCCCATCAGTGAAATGAGCAGAGCACACACTTTGTACCCTGCTGTTCTAGATTTCAGCAGCACATTGTCCCAAGCACACTCTATGTGGACCCAGTGTTCCTACACACATGGAGTTTCACCAGCTGGACTGAGGCAAACAGGAACTGGAGTGTTTGTTTTCCATAACACTATTTCCTTGTCCAGTCTGACTGATGGGCCAGACAGATTCCACAGGATGCATCAAGCCTTGAAAATTGCTTTGAGAATGGACAGCTACTCCTGGATGCTTGTCTGACAATATAAACATGCACCAAAAATGACATATGACGGGCTATGGAAGTGTCTGAGAGCACGAATCTGTGGAAGCAGCAACATTCTTTCTCAGAGTGCCGGTGAGCGCAGCTGCTCCCAGTGTGTCATCTGGCAAATTCTCCTTTCCTTCTGCACCATGTGCTCAGGAGGAAACCAGAACTATAATCCTCAATCCTCATTCCTCCTCACTATACATTTCATTTCCCCTTTTCCTTCCCTAAGCAATTGCAGGAATTGTCGTACTTCAGTCAGGTATTGATAACTCACAACAAAGAAAAAAGTATTGTTTGCAGGTGCCAAATAACCTATTTTTTTTTCCCCTCAGCCTGAAACACTCTGGTGAGATATCCTGAGGCTGCCCTTCAGAGACTGTCATGGCTCAGCCCCACACTGCCACCAACTCATTTGCCCCTGGTGGGATGGGGAGAGAATTTTATGAGTAGCAGTGAGAAAACTCAGGGCTGAGATACAGACATTTTAATAGGTAAAGCAACAGCTGCACCTGCAGGAAAACTGAACAAGGAATTCAACCTGTACTGCCCATGGACGGGCAGGTGTCTCCATGTCCCCACTTCCTTCTCCTGCCCCCAGCTGTGTGTGCTGAGCGTGGCCCCACCTGGGCTGGGATCTCCCTTGGCTCCCTTGGGCTCAGTTGTCCTGGCTCTGTCCCCTCCCAGCCCCTCCCTGGTGGGGTCAGTGAGGCCAGAGGAGGCCTTGGCTCTGTGTGAGCTCTGCTCAGCAATGCCCAAGGCGTCCCTGTGCTACCAACACTGCTTCCAGCACAAATCCAAAGAAGAAGAACACTAACTCTACAGCAGCCCAAACCAGCACAGAGACAGCCTGAACATCAACAGCATGACAGTACAGATATCCCTCCACTGCCTGACCAAAAATAATGAGCAGATTTCCTCTCTCTGGCTCAAGTTTGGCAGAAATCTTTGCCTCGCCCTCTTGGGTGGATTGAGATTTCCAGGGAAGTCCATGCAGAGTCAAGCCCTGCTCAGTGTGACCACAAATGACCGACCTGTTCCTGCTCTCTCTGTACAGACTCATCCCACTGTTTATGGAGCTCAGAGAGTAATGATAAAGGTTTATGAAGCACACAATAGGCAAGGCTGATTTTGAAGACTTGACGTAGCAGCACTTTTTAAAAATGCTTTACCCAAGCAATGCCTGAAAACTATAAACTATAAAACTAAACCATCTTTAGAGCTCCTAAATCAGGTGAAAAACCTGGAAGACACTTCCTCAGTCAAAATACCGATTCAATATAAATTTGCACAGTGATTCAAACGTGATCATCTACATTTTTATTTTCCCTAAAGAGTTTCCTTTGTACCACAGTTTCTCTCAGTGGCTCATCCAACCTTCCTATTATGCTTGATCCAGCATCAATTGCTGTTCTATATTTGAAGTGAAGGCTTCACACCCCTTAGACTCACTCCAGCACACAATGAGTGGTTTCAAAGAGCTGGATCAACTTGGCGCGTCAAGCTGCGCGTGCCTGGGAAAATCATGGAAGCAAAGCCTGTTTCCAGCTGCTCTTGCTGCTCTTCTGTCTTGGTTTGGTGCTGGAAGAGAGGGCTGTGTTTTTAGTTACTGACACACATCTGCTGTTTACATGCAGAGCCTTGAACTTGTCTGTGTTCTGCACCGCACGGCTGAGAGCAACAGCTTTGCTTAAATGCACTCAGAATTAGCAGGTGGATGCGGAGGTGACTGATGATTTCTTGCAGCCTGCTGATGCTTCCTCAGCCTCACAATTAGCTCACCCAGCTGCTATCAGAGAAAATGAGGGGATCCTTACTGGGCACCCAAGGGGAGCTGGCAGAATGTCTGTTCTCTTACATACTGTCCTCGAGCACCTTAATTTATGGGGCTGGTTTTGCTCAGGGCCACTTGAGAGACACAGAGGAAACTGACAACAGCTTTTACCTGGGACTTTACAAGAACCTGTTTTCTCTCAGGACGTTGTTTTCTATCGGTGACAATAACTTCCTCAGTCAAGCCTCTCTCTGCCACTTGCTTATGATGATAAATATTCACAAACATGGCAACATAAAGAGACTGGGTTTTTATTAGACTGCAACCTGCATAAATAAACTATATACTTATGCATCTTTTTCTGTTGGCATCTCTGAGTGCACTTATTTTAACAGGCATGTAAACTCCTTCAGGAAGGTACCCAATACATTATGCAAAAAAAGCCCACCGACATAACCACCAAACAAAAAAACCTGGACATTTTCAGAGCCTGTCAAAAGGAAAGATTTCTGCAGATGAGGTTTACTTGAAAGTTTCTAAGAGCTTAACTGTCAGTGTAGGCTGTAAACAAGAGAAGTGAGAGATGTTCATGTAGTCAACATTTGATTTATTTACAACAAATAAAGGAACGTTCAGCTGAAACCATCTTCCTTCTTTGGTAAACTTGGCAAACATTTTCAAGAAGGCTGGGATTTGGGGTTTTCGGTTTGTTTGTGGGCCTTTTGGAATGGAAACATTTGAAAACTGTTTGGAAAAAAGAGGTACCTAGTAGAAAGAGCTGCGAGGGTGTCTTGGCAAGGCACTAAGACCACATCTGAGAGAACAGCCTGGCAGAACCTCGACTGTGCCTCTCCTTTTCCCATGAGAGCCCTACAGCCTGTAGGGTGAACCTCTTGCTGTGGGCTGTCAACTGAATGCACACACAGACTTTGCCCACTCCACTGCATCAATACTGCATGGTACAGCTGAGCCAGCTCCTAAAACCTGAATTTAGTTTTGCCACTGGGCTGGTCTCAGAAGGGGAAGGAAGGGAGGGAAAGAAGGAAAGCTCAAATGTCTCCTGAACTCTTTAGTGAAAGGGGGGTGTGTGCACGTGTGCAGATCTCAGCAGCACACAGAGGTTTGCATTCACAACATGCTGCTGCACCCAGCACTTCCTCCTGAACACTCACCTGAGGCTGAGCCCTGCACAGCAGTGCAAAGTCCCTGATCAAACACCTCTGTTCTCCTGCAGGGCAGTCAGGAAGGCTGAGTCTATCCTCAGCAGTAAAAGTGGAAATAGCTGTATGCTAATATTCTGTCTCCTTCCTTCACTCCTCAGAAGAGCCCTCGCAAGCTGAATCCCAGCACAACAAGATTGCAGGAGGCAAGTCTGTCTTGTGTGGTCTGGCAAAGGAGGGGAAGAAATAATCTCTGCACCTACAGCAAAAGGCCAGGCAGTTTTGGTGAAGATGCAGGCACTCAGAGGCTGCTGTGCACAGCCCCATCACTCATCTGACATCATCAGGAGAAAAGAGAGAGAACTGTTGTGTGCTTTACAGCACAGAGCTGAATCCAGATCAGCCATCTGTTTGTGCTGGATATTCACCACTGGTTCACTGACAAGCTTCTCCCTGTCAACATGTTCAGCAATTCAAGGAGTACTGAATTGCACCATAAACACTCTTCCTTTATTCTTTATGAGTCTGCTGAAGAGAGCATGTTGCACCATTTCCTACCTCTAGAAAAAGCAAAGGGCCTGGGATGCTGATGGCAATGGCCAAACATTTCTGGATTCAAGGCTCCTACAGAAGCTTTGCCATTCCTCAGTGTAAGCAAAAGCACGTGGTATGGTTCACTGGAGTCCCTGTAAGTTACAAATCCAACATTAAAACCTAAAAATAAAGGTATTTCATCTAGCATGGCACTTGTGAAAAAGGAAAATAACGCTGCTTCATTGATCTAAAATAGTTTCAGCTTTCTGTGAGTCTTCCACCCTCCTGTGACTCTTGTACTGCTGCTATAGAACAATGGTGGAACCAGAATAAATCAGACTCTGTGCAGTATCTGTTCCCCACAGCCAGTTAGTACCTCTGTCTGTAGAATACACAGTAATAAACTACAGGGATCACCTAGCAGCAGTTTGTCTTAGAATTTGCTTAATCCACTGGGCATCCTGAACTTCATTCTCTTTCAAGCTACGTTCTGTAACTTGCAGAGAACTTTTACAGCCTGTGGAGTTGAAGCCTAATTTTTGTTCTGAACACCTGTGTGGTATCTACAACAGCAGCCTGAACAGTTGCCTAAACAGTGATATACAAATAGTATCAGTCTCCATTTTCTGGGAGCAAAGATGTGAGCACTGCCCACAAGGGGAATTTCTACAGTGGGTCCTCATGTTCACACGTAGCTCAAACTAGAGGAGAGCTGGCTAGATTTTGGGCTCATTCTAACATCATGATCAAAAGGGGAGCGAGAGCTTATTTAAGGTCCTTCTCACTCAGTGAAACTGAACAGAATGTGCTGACTTCAGAACTGTAATTGTCCAAAAGTTATACTTCTTTCTTATACATCACCTTCTTAGGCAGAAATGAGATGCTAAAAGAAGCCAGTGAAAGTATCTCTTGAAAATTTTTACTGGAGACAATAATAAAAAGCTATAGCAAAGCCTAGCATTTTTTATTTCTAACGTTGCTTTAGAAAGATTTTTTATATCTGGTAGATATGCACTGCAAAAGTGTCTAAGAGAAGTTCCATCCTCCTGCTCTTTTGAAGCAGCTTCTGATACCACACTTGAGAAGTGAATAAGGATGTAAAAAGTGCATTTGATCAGCACTGTAACTGCTGCTATGACCTTACTTGATCACAGTCTCTAGTGGTTTCAACTTCCTACAACCTCCACAAAGAGATTTCTGAAGCAGTGACATACTCCATGTAATAACAAACATATCAAAAGAATTTGATGGGGAAAAGAGTTACTGAAAATATAAAATCACAGTATTGCCAAATTAGTAAAGCATATTTCAAGGCAATTTACTAAAGATGGAGATGTGATATGCATTCCATAGAATGATGGAATACACTGAATGGGAAGAGACACATCAAGATCCTCGAGTCCAACCCCTGGGCTTGCATAGGAGACTCCAAAAATCCCACCCTGTGCCTGAGAGCGTTTTATAGTTCCATGTTTACATATTTATAATTCCATGTTTATAGTTATTGTTTATATGTTTATATGTTTATAGTTCCATGTTTATAGTTCCATGTTTATATGTTTGTAGTTATTGTCTATATGTTTATAGTTCCATGGTTATATGTTTATAGTTATTGTTTATATGTTTATAGTTCCATATTTATAGTTTTTGTTTATATGTTTGTAGTTATTGTTTATATGTTTACAGTTATTGTTTATATGTTTATAGTTCCATGTTTACATATTTATAGTTCCATGTTTAAATATTTATAATTCCATGTTTATAGTTATTGTTTATATGTTTATATGTTTATAGTTCCATGTTTATAGTTCCATGTTTATATGTTTATAGTTATTGTCTATATGTTTATAGTTCCATGGTTATATGTTTATAGTTATTGTTTATATGTTTATAGTTCCATGATTATATGTTTATAGTTCCATATTTATAGTTATTGTTTATATGTTTGTAGTTATTGTTTATATGTTTATAGTTATTGTTTATATGTTTATAGTTCCATGTTTATAGTCATTGTTTATATGTTTATATATAGTTTAAATGTTTATAGTTATTGTTTGTATGTTTATAGTTCCATGTTTATAGTTTCCATGTTTATATGTTTATAGTTCCATGTTTATATGTTTATAGTTCCATGTTTATATGTTTGTAGTTATTGTTTATATGTTTATAGTTATTGTTTATATGTTTATAGTTCCATGTTCATGTGTTTATAGTTATTGTTTATATGTTTATAGTTCCATGGTCATATGTTTATAGTTATTGTTTATATGTTTATAGTTCCATGTTTATACTCCCATGTTTATATGTTTATAGTTATTATTTATAGGTTTATAGTTATTGTTTGTATGTTTATAGTTCCGTGTTTATATGTTCATAGTTCCACGTTTATATGTTTATAGTTCCATGTTTATATGTTTATAGTTATTGTTTGTATGTTTATAGTTATTGTTTGTATGTTTATAGTTATTGTTTATATGTTTATATGTTTATAGTTCCATGTTTATATGTTTATATGTTTATAGATCCATGTTTATTGTTATTGTTTATATGTTTATAGTTATTGTTTGTATGTTTATAGTTCCATGTTTATAGTTATTGTTTATATGTTTATAGTTCCATGTTTATACGTTTATATGTTTATAGTTATTGTTTATATGTTTATAATTCCATGTTTACATATTTATAGTTCTATGTTTACATATTTATAATTCCATGTTTATAGTTATTGTTTATATGTTTATATGTTTATAGTTCCATGTTTATAGTTCCATGTTTATATGTTTATAGTTATTGTCTATATGTTTATAGTTCCATGGTTATATGTTTATAGTTATTGTTTATATGTTTATAGTTCCATGTTCATAGTTATTGTTTATATGTTTATATATAGTTTAAATGTTTATAGTTATTGTTTGTATGTATATAGTTCCATGTTTATAGTTCCATGTTTATATGTTTATAGTTCCATGTTTATATGTTTATAGTTCCATGTTTATATGTTTGTAGTTATTGTTTATATGTTTATAGTTATTGTTTATATGTTTATAGTTCCATGTTCATATGTTTATAGTTATTGTTTATATGTTTATAGTCATTGTTTATATGTTTATAGTTCCATGTTTATATGTTTATATGTTTATAGTTCCATGTTTATTGTTATTGTTTATATGTTTATAGTTATTGTTTGTATGTTTATAGTTCCATGTTTATAGTTATTGTTTATATGTTTATAGTTCAATGTTTATATGTCTATAGTTATTGTTTATATGTTTATAGTTCCATGTTTATACGTTTATATGTTTATAGTTCCATGTTTATTGTTATTGTTTATATGTTTATAGTTATTGTTTGTATGTTTATAGTTCCATGTTTATAGTTATTGTTTATATGTTTATAGTTCAATGTTTATATGTTTATAGTTCCATGTTTATATGTTTGTAGTTCCATGTTTATACGTTTATATGTTTATAGTTATTGTTTATATGTTTATAGTTCCATGTTTACATATTTATAGTTCCATGTTTACATATTTATAATTCCATGTTTATAGTTATTGTTTATATGTTTATATGTTTATAGTTCCATGTTTATATGTTTATAGTTATTGTCTATATGTTTATAGTTCCATGGTTATATGTTTATAGTTATTGTTTATATGTTTATAGTTCCATGATTATATGTTTATAGTTCCATATTTATAGTTATTGTTTATATGTTTGTAGTTATTGTTTATATGTTTATAGTTATTGTTTATATGTTTATAGTTCCATGTTTATAGTTATTGTTTGTATGTTTATATATATAGTTTAAATGTTTATAGTTATTGTTTGTATGTTTATAGTTCCATGTTTATAGTTCCAAGTTTATATGTTTATAGTTCCATGTTTATATGTTTGTAGTTCCATGTTTATATGTTTATACTCCCATGTTTATATGTTTATAGTTATTGTTTATAGGTTTATAGTTATTGTTTGTATGTTTATAGTTCCGTGTTTATATGTTCATAGTTCCATGTTTATAGTTCCATGTTTATATGTTTATAGTTATTGTTTGTATGTTTATAGTTATTGTTTGTATGTTTATAGTTATTGTTTATATGTTTATAGTTCCATGTTTATTGTTATTGTTTATATGTTTATAGTTATTGTTTGTATGTTTATAGTTCCATGTTTATACGTTTATATGTTTATATGTTTATAGTTCCATGTTTATATGTCTATAGTTATTGTTTATATGTTTATAGTTCCATGTTTATACGTTTATATGTTTATAGTTCCATGATTATATGCTTATAGTTATTGTTTATATGTTTATAGTTCCATGTTTACATATTTATAGTTCCATGTTTACATATTTATAATTCCATGTTTATAGTTATTGTTTATATGTTTATATGTTTATATGTTTATATGTTTATATGTTTATATGTTTATAGTTCCATGTTTATATGTTTATAGGTTTTGTCTATATGTTTATAGTTCCATGGTTATATGTTTATAGTTATTGTTTATATGTTTATAGTTCCATGATTATATGTTTATAGTTCCATATCTATAGTTATTGTTTATATGTTTGTAGTTATTGTTTATATGTTTATAGTTATTGTTTATATGTTTATAGTTCCATGTTTATAGTTATTGTTTATATGTTTATATATAGTTTAAATGTTTATAGTTATTGTTTGTATGTTTATAGTTCCATGTTTATAGTTCCATGTTTATATGTTTGTAGTTATTGTTTATATGTTTATAGTTCCATGTTCATATGCTTATAGTTATTGTTTATATGTTTATAGTTCCATGTTTATATATTTATACTCCCATGTTTATATGTTTATAGTTATTGTTTATAGGTTTATAGTTATTGTTTGTATGTTTATAGTTCCGTGTTTATATGTTCATAGTTCCATGTTTATATGTTTATAGTTCCATGTTTATATGTTTATAGTTATCGTTTGTATGTTTATAGTTATTGTTTATATGTTTATAGTTCCATGTTTATATGTTTATATGTTTATAGTTCCATGTTTATTATTATTGTTTATATGTTTATAGTTATTGTTTGTATGTTTATAATTCCATGTTTATAGTTATTGTTTATATGTTTATATGTCTATAGTTATTGTTTATATGTTTATAGTTCCATGTTTACATATTTATAATTCCATGTTTATAGTTATTGTTTATATGTTTATATGTTTATAGTTCCATGTTTATAGTTCCATGTTTATATGTTTATAGTTATTGTCTATATGTTTATAGTTCCATGATTATATGTTTATAGTTATTGTTTATATGTTTATAGTTCCATGATTATATGTTTATAGTTCCATCTTTATAGTTATTGTTTATATGTTTGTAGTTATTGATTATATGTTTATAGTTATTGTTTATATGTTTATAGTTCCATGTTTACATATTTATAGTTCCATGTTTACATATATTTTAATTCCATGTTTATAGTTATTGTTTATATGTTTATATGTTTATAGTTCCATGTTTATATTTATTGTTTATATGTTTATAGTTCCATATTTATAGTTATTGTTTATATGTTTATATTTATTGTTTATGTGTTTATAGTTATTGTTTATATGTTTATAGTTCCATGATTATATGTTTATAGTTCCATATTTATAGTTATTGTTTGTATGTTTATAGTTCCATGTTTATATGTTTATAGCTATTGTCTTTATGTTTATAGTTCCATGTTTATAGTTATTGTTTATATGTTTATATATAGGTTATATGTTTATAGTTATTGTTTGTATGTTTATAGTTCCATTGTTATATGTTTATAGTTATTGTTTATATGTTTATAGTTCCATGTTTATAAGTTTATAGTTATTGTTTATATGTTTATAGTTCCATGTTCATATGTTTATAGTTATTGTTTATATGTTTATAGTTCCATGTTTATATGTTTATAGTTATTGTTTATATGTTTATAGTTATGAAATCTGGAAGTGGTAGGAGAGTGCCTTAATTTTAATAGTGTAACTTGAAGCTGATTTGTTCTGGTGTGTTGAGAGCTGGTCAGAAGGAGCATTGCCTGACAAAAGAACAATCATTTGCTGTCTACAGAAGACTTGGGATTTCTGTGGCATGATTTGACCAGAGTCAAGACAAAAAAGCTTATTTTGCATGCACTGAGCTCTCTTCTTGAGCTGCAGGGCTTGAAGTTGTGGCTCTCGACTTGGGAAGGAGAGAAAAGCGATGTTTAAATAATCAAGCCACCAATTCTGGGTATATCTGTGAAGTCTCACAAATTTTAAGGCTTGTAAAAAACCACAACCAAATAAAGCCTTGTAGTGCTATACAACAAATTCTTATGTGCACAGTTCTGGATGGGCTTTCCTACTCCAGCAGAAAAGCTTAGAAATCAAGCTGATTAAAAATAATGATGTGACTAATAGTACAACTTTCTGCAGGAACAATTTCCAATGCTTAATCAGAAAGGTTAATTACACGTTTGCAGTTTCCTTTTTGTTTCTTCTCCATGGTCTCCATTAATCTTTCCCAGAACTGCACAGGTTGGTGGATCCTGTGCTGGCCAAGCCCATGGCGTCCCACTGGGAGGGGTGCCACTGAGAGGGTGGCACTGGTGGGTCTGGTCCTCAGCCAGGTCAGTGTATGCAGGAGAAATTCAAGCCAGTCCAGAAGCTTAAAAGTATTCCCCTGCCATAAATGGCAAAAAGTTTGCACATTTCTTAACTTCAATAAGTTTCAAGAAAACAAACATTTGACTGTCAAAAAAAAGGTGCTTTTTAATTTTTATAGACTAGGCAATTTTTAATAGAGAAGTTGTTCCAAGTACCAGACACTGGCTCTGTTGTTCCAAGTATCAGACATTGGCTTTCTACTTGCAAGTCAGGATATCTGTGCAGTGGCTTGACATGTAATATATGAGATTAACCCCATCTAAGCTGGGTGTCATCTTTTCAAAATGTGCAATAATTGTATTCAGCAGAAACTGAGCAAGGATGTCTGCAACTGGAGCTGTAGAAAATAGTCTACATCATTTATCATCTCGGTCTCCAAAAAAGAAGCAGAAAAGTTCTCAAGAATCTTTAAAAGAATATTTTCAAACTAAAATTCCTTTCATATGATCTTAGAGTGCTGATTTTTTTCTTCAACAGAAGTGTCAACATGTGGAACTCCAAGTTGTATGAAAATAGCTGCATATGACCAAGCAGCCGAGAAGCTTGATACTTTCTTAGGCAACTTAAGAACTATTTCTTTTGTTAATACTCTTTCTTTGGAATATTTGGCTGTCATAAAGATTGTACAACACCTTTGCAGTTCAATACAGAAGATAATTTTACTTCCACAATTTGGTGCACTTTAGCTCTGGACATTGTTACATTTATTTGCAAATACATTATATTGTCAGTCTCTTGTCAATGAAGAAACCGTTCTCTTGGCCTGAATAAAAAGTGTGTTTGGGGGTTTTTTGTTTATGGGCCACAAAGTTAAAATAGTATATTTTTTACTCTATGCAAAGAGAAAGTTTTATAATGGTATTTGTTAATATTGTGTAATTAGGAATTTGATCAGCACATATTTTTGGGAAAAATACTTTGTATGCACATGGACAGCTGTTCCTAAAGATGAAACAAATGGGAGCTTAAAAGCCCTGGGCTTATATGTTTGATCCACTATTATTCTTGCTATTAGTCTATATTAACTATATACTATTAGTCAGTACTATTTAGCATGTATTGCTTGAGAAGCAATTACATGGTTCATCCCTTTCTCTCTGTGACTACTCTGCATGGCCAATGAACAAGTTCCTGCTTTTTAAAATTTGAGATACATTTTTTCCCATCTCTGCATGTAAACATCTGATATGCACATGATGCCTGGGAAAAGGTAATGTGCATAATGCTAGATTAAAGAGCAAAATAGCTAATAGGTTGTTGAGTGGTAATTTTTCACATAATGTTCTAAAACCAGTGATTTTGTTTACTACTTAGATATGAGTGCCACAGGCTCCTAAACTGTCTGAACTAAAAGATCAGTATTTCGATAGTGTTCATATTTACTTATTTTCTTTGTGTACGTCCCATCACTTTGCTTTTTGAAGAGGCAAAAAACAAATCTGTCAGCTACATCTTTCTAATTATGTATTACTTCAAATGTAGACTTAATAATCTAATAGTTTTAGTTTTATTAGATGTCTTTTTAACCATTTAACACTTTTCTATGGCTTTAAACCATATTTCAGCTACAAAATCAAGTAGTTATTTTTCAGTAAAAAATAAATGGAATGCACATCCTGCCTTGTAAGTAAGGAGATAGGGAAGGGAAAGAAATGTCCAGAGCAATAAAATCTGTTCCTCATTAACCGTTATCTGCCTTAATGCAATCATGTTCAAGTCCAGACATCCCTTAATCAATGCAGTCTGGACAGATAACACAACTCTTCAGAAAGTACAGGTAACACCAGTGTCAGTAGTCTGACTTGGACAGAGGCTTAAATATGCATCCAGAAAGCAGTGAAACCTGGAGATACGAGAGAGCTCTGAACCATGTCTCTGGTGACACAAGTAATATACTTCAAGTAGTAATTTTTTGATAGTAGAGTGTACTTTTTTCAATAAAGGCAGAATGACCAGAATCAAAAATACTTGCTGCAAGGGCAAAGCTGAAATCTCTTTTGGAGAGAGGTAGAGGAGAGACCTTTAGGTGTTTCTCAGTAGCCTTGTTTAAAAGCTAACATTTGGAAGACTCCAGCAAAAGAAAAGTCAACGTTTTCTTTTTTCTCTTTTCTTTTCTTTTCTTTTCTTTTCTTTTCTTTTCTTTTCTTTTCTTTTCTTTTCTTTTCTTTTCTTTTCTTTTCTTTTCTTTTCTTTTCTTTTCTTTTCTTTTCTTTTCTTTTCTCTTTTATTTTTTCCTCCTTCCTCCAACTTTTCATATTTATTGATGTGGTTTTCTTGGGGACCTGGGCTTTTGGCCAACCAGTTTGTTGTCTGTTCCGAAGGAGTTCTCTTAATACCACCAGGGAATCAAGAGGCTAGGATTTAAGTGCTTATGTATTTTAAAGTGTATAAATGAAAGGAGGCCCAGGAATGTTGAGTATTATGAATAGTGGTGTGACCAACAAATGGCTCCCAGCTTTGGGACTGCCCACATGACTTATACCCCCTGATTTTGTGACCCATGAGGAGAATGGGGGAGCTTGCCTAGTGTATTAGTGACAGGAGATTCTGCAGTGTTTGGGCTTAAGTGTTCATTTGGGTCATTTTTGTTTGATTTTTGAAGTCAGAAATTGGGCCAATTGCATTCAAGAGAGCAAGAAGGGTTCTATAAGTGCAGGGGATCTCATTCATGTGCAGCTCTGAGGGTAATGGCTTACAAGGGGAACATTTAAAGATCCCTGAGATAACTGCAGGTGTTCAGGAAAGGATCTCATTAACACTGCTCCAAAATTAAAAAGTTTAATTGGAAGAAATAGAACTAAATGATGCAGGAGAGGGGTTAAAATGGGAAAGTCTCTTCTAGTTAGCAGAACCACCAGCTGTTGATTTGGGATTCCTTCCTGCCAACTCCCAAAGGGACCACAGGACACCTGTCCTTATACAGCTCCTGTTGGATGTGCTCTAAAAAAGCCCTGAAGCCCTTATTCCTACTTCCTGTGGTGGAGTTTGGAGAATTTAAGTAATGGATGTGAGATTGTTGTTGTTAAAACAGGTGTTGCCTCGCATGCCCAGCCCTCTTAACACCAGTTCTGTGAATTTCTATCCTGTGGAATAGGACTAGTGCCTAGGTCTGCATTTCTGACTGAGTCAAGGGGTTGAGCTAGGAATGCAACTAAGATGGTGAATACTATATATATTTTAATTAAGAGCTTAAATGAATTAAGGGGTTAAGTTAGAAATGTAGTTAGCAAAGATCATATACTGTGATTAGAGCTTAACAAGGAAACTAATTGATACCAAGTGGGAATGACTGAAACAAGGTTGGGAATGACAGGTAATATACAAAGTATTGTAAGAATGCAGGAACCATAAATAACACAGATTTCTAAGAATTAAAGGAGGTTTGGACTGTGACCAACAGGCCAAGAAGCCCTGCCAACTTACCATGGTTGAAGAGTTTACCATGAGGAAGGTGTCTTACTTCCTCTTCAGAGGAACCAAATTAAAGAGGACAATTGCGCAGCTGTAATGCACATTCAGCTAATTATAATACGAGGTGAGAGCTAATGTTTATGTAATAGATGCCGTATAAACCATCCTGGAAACCATCTGAATGTGTTAAACCTTTTTGGATAAAAAGAGAGCAGGAGTTTGTGACTTTTTGACACGTCTTTGGGAGGTTACTCTCGTGTGTCCAGCACTGTAATAAACACACTCTTTCCAACTTTCATTAGTTGAAGAGTTGTCTGTCCGTGCTTCATAGTCACAGTAATGAGACTGGTCACATACAAAATCCTGCAGGGTTACAAGCAAAACCCTGGATATGTTGCATCTGCAGTGGTGGTGAGACTGCCTTCTGCTGTTATTTACTCTTGGTTTTCCCTGGCTCATCAAGGCAGAAAATGGCCATAGAGCAGCTATTACTTCAGCTTTTCCCTTTCTTCTTGTTATCCCTTGTTACATCTCTAGATGAGTGGGATTGGTTAAGAGGCTGTTGTTTTGTACAGGATATCAGTGTTCTCTGTGATCCCCATTACAGTTTGTGCTCCTAGAGCATTCTAGAGGAGTAACATTTTGAAGCATAATTCTTAGTTAGAATAAAAGAAGATTTTGAGTTTCTGGAATTGAATGAACAGTTTCTTCTATGTCCTAATAGACCCAAGGCAATGAATGAATGCTTTCTCCTTTTACAAATGGAAAATATGGAAACCCCAGTGCAATAAATATATTTACCATTTATCCAAGACTTGTCTTTTGTCCTAACACCAGTGGTGAAAAAATAACAATAACTTTTTGACTGACTTAAATTTTATTCTGTGCCTTCATAATAATTCTAGTGGAATGAAGATTTTGTATGAGAATGTGGCAAGAGAGGTCTGTCAGGTCTGTCATTTCCCTCCACTGAGTTTTTGTGTCTTTTCTCTGAATCAGGCTCACTCCCCCGGCCCCAAGAAATTACTAATGTAATTCCTGACAACCCTGTTTGTTTCTCTCCTTTAAACCAGAGAAAGCATTGAGCAGGACCAAGGCAATAGCTGTGGGAGAAAGATACTTAACTGCACCCCCTGATACTTGAATGATCTCAGGGCTGTTGTTGCCGTGCAGGTTTAATGCCCACCTTGTGAGAAATCATTCCTACCTGGTTCTTCCTTGAGCTTTTACTCAAGTAGGATTGTCACTGGAGGGCTTGGTCCTTTGGATCCTTTTGCTTTTCTGTGCCTGACATGATTTGTTTAGGGTAGGAAAGAAACTGACTTCACAAAGCAGGAGTTGCACTGCGAATTTCAATAGCTTATCTTTTGGCATTTTCTAGCTGCAAAAGGATGATAAAAACATTGCCTCAAGAAGTCTTCACCACTGACTCCTGTGGGGGTCTTCTGGAATAAGTTCAGACTTTTCAGCCTTTTTTCCTTGAGGAAAGAGGGTTGACTCAGCTAAATTTAAAGGTACAGTACCACTAAGGGAGCAAGGGCAAAGAGATTAATGTGGGCTTTTTGTTATTACCTTTTCCAACTGCTGTTAACCAGAGGCATGTAGGTAGTATCGTATCTTATGAATTTACTGAAGTGCAGAGGGGTGATGTTTAATTAAGCCTTTGTGATTACAGGCATTGCCCTCAGGCACAAACAAAGCTGCAGCTGTTTGGGATGATGTGAGTTGTGTGATCTCTGCTGCAGAGACCATACCTGCTGCCAGAGGAGAATGAAGGGGAAAAAAATAAATCGCTGCCAGAGCATGATGCACCTTGCATGGACCTGGAGAGGAAAGCAGTTCGCTCCCACAGCTCTCATTCTAGTGCTTTGTAACATCCAGGTTTGGAAGAATGCACACAGGAAGTTGAGATGTAGCCACTGAACCAAGCTATTGGGTTTTTTTGCTTTTTTGGATGTTGGTTTTTACCTTCTTCTTCATCTTCATCTTCTTTGTCTTCTTCTTCTGTGGTAATTGCTGCTAAGTTATTTAGGAAGCAGCCTACTTGTTTGATGCAACCCAGAAAAACCTTTGTGATTAAGCCCTCTCTTTAGAGTGGTCACTGTGAGCATGGGATTGGATAGCCTAAGATAGCAATGTATTTCAAGAGTTAAGGATGAGAGGAAGTAAGTTGGAACAGATCAAGGGCATCTTGTAACAGAGAGGAAACAGACTGGACAAAGGAATTTCAAGTACCAACCCAGTGGAAATATTAAAGAAACATTATAACAAATTGAATTTGTTAAGAAATTGATAAAGAAAGTAGCATTAATGGGGTAAGCTGAAATAGCTATCATAGTGATACCAGTATGAAGGCACTGATTTATTTCCATGTAACAATCTCTTTATAAGCTGTAATTTTTCTCTTTCCTTAAAATAAATATTTTCTGTTACTACATAAAGATAAGATGTACCTGACAAGTTGCAAAAGAAAATGGTCTTGATGAAGTTCTCCAACTTCTCATTCTATCTACAAAATTAAAAAGGCAATACTATTAGTAGTACATCCCAGTAAAAATAAAACTGGTAGATAAGTTGGAGCACGACTCAGGGTTCAATTCTTGGTGAGTGTGTATGGCTAAGAACTGGGACTTTGCTGTTTCTGTGGTTTTATTTACTTCACTGTAAGATTGGTATACTTGCTTAGTTTCTCTGTGCCTTTGTTTACCCTTTACTTAATGAAAGGAAGATTCATGCTTTGAAAAAGAAAACAAAACCAAACAACAAAAAAGATTATGGAATTCAGGAGTGTTTTAACTTCTGATGGTTTTGTGTCACAAAGGTCTGTTTTAGCTTAAAGGTATGCTTTCAAACTGTTTTCTATTAGGAAAATTGCTTAAATACCTTTAAATTTTCTTAAAACCATAACATTAGAAATCCAGGGACTTATGCCTCACCATCTTTCAGGATTGCCTACTTTCCTTTTAAGTCTCCAAGAAAGCAGTTTTAGATTTATGTGCATTAGTTAAAAAATAGTGCTCCAGAGATCAGCATTATCTTCGTGCTTTTATCACAGAGGCAGTGTTTGCTCTGTGAAAGTCACTTCTCCCTCTCTTTTCCCTCTGTTATTATGGGATCATTTGTCTTTGGGGTCATCCTGCCTTCAAACCTTCTGCCCTAGTGAGAGACACTCAAATATTCCAGGGACAGAAAATGGAAAGACTGATGCCGGTAATGCCATGAGTCAAGGTTTGGTTCCCACTTCCCATAACAACCAGCTGAGACAGTAACTTAATGTCAGAGACTGCTATGGAGATCTGCTCAGGTGTGCTTGATTGAATTTCACTCAGGCTTGTGTGGTTTGAAATAACAGCAGCTGAACACAGACTGACTGAGGACTTAGCAATGTGAAAGCATCTGGAAAGGGCAAGACAGACTAGGGGTCAGATCAAGACCTGAACTGATCAACTGATCAAAAAATATCCTTTCACATTCTCAACGCTCTGTCTTGCCCAGATTTTTGGTTCTAGTGGAGAGATCGTCAAAACATATGGCAATATTTTTTCAAAGTGTTTATTGGCTTTGGTGCTTTCCAAATTTTCTTTTTTCTTTTAAAACAATGAGAATTCCCCCATATATGTGCTAAGAAGATTGTCTTCTCTTCTGTACTTGTTTGGAAAGACACTGAGGAACTGTGAAGACAGCATTTCTAAGGACAGCATGACATAAGAAATTTTTCCCCAAAATACTATTTTTTTTTCTAGCCAGTAATAGGAAATGAAATTTTGAGAGGTAACTGGGAAAAAAACCAAAAAACCCTCAAACCAAACATGAAGAGGAAAGTTTTTATTTCCTTGCTGATTCCTGACTTATAGTCAGAAAGCAAGGGAAAAGAAACATAGTTGGTCATGGATGACCTAGGAAAATGGATGCAAGGAATAAAGTTTTTGTGTGTGTGTTTTTCCCCCATTATCAACAAAGTGAAGTATGTTCTGGAAACCTTCTATGAAGAAGCACCTGGCAAATGCTTTAAAATTAACAAAGCAAAATTTATTTCCACATGCTCCTACAGCCTAGAAAGCAACTGAGAATATGCTAAGTCTGTAATTGTTTGTGTCTGAATAGGAAAGCTTCTGTCATTTTAGTAGGGCTTCTTTTAATTTTACATATATTACTGCACTCAGATCATGTCTTTTATTATAGTAAAACATTAAAACATGACTGGTAACTATGCTCTAGCAGTAAACCTCCACAAAACCCAAAAAGTAAGACATTTTTATTGTGCTTTTCATCATTCCTTATTTATACTATAAATGGGGACTATAAATTTATTTCTTCTACAATATATGTAATAAAATACTTAATGGATTGTGAATGACATGTTATAAAACTTGGCATTAAGTACGGCAATTTATATTTAAATGCATCTCAGGCATAAATAAACGCACTATAAATAGAAAAGTATCTGAATTTACAATACATATAGCCACTCATTTAAGTGTAGCATTTTGGATGTTGAAATCATTAGACAGTAATTTATTTCTGCAGAAATAGGCATTTGTTGTATTTTGAAGGGAGATCCTGAACTGCCCTGAGTTATAAGTACTTATAAGTTACTTACAAGTTATAAGCACTTATGAGTTACTTATAAATAGAGAAGGATTTTACAAAAACTAGAGTATTGAATGTATTCCTAGTGGAATTTTGGTAACCTATAAACAGAATCCATAATTTCAAAAGCACTGAACTGGCATAGCTGCTGCAAGCTAAACAATAATCATGGGGAACTTCTTCTAGAAGAAACCAGATTAATCAGGGGAAGAGCAAACAGTTTCACAAACCTTAGTGAGGGACCAGTATGTTAAACTGCTCATTCAGCCATGAAGTGAGAGCTGAAGGATCCTCAGGACAAGCATGGATGAAAGTGGCCTTATGCTTGTTTGCTAAATGCAGAGGAATGAAACAGGACTTGGAAAAAAGCCACTTAGTGAATGGCCTTTCCACATCACTCCCATCAGGATTTCCAAGTGAAATCAGACAAAGTATTTACATGGGTACAGATCCAAGCACTTACTCTGAGGGAGATTAGTAGCCATACCTGTAAGACCACCCATGCAGAAAATCAGCAGCACAGCTCAGACATGAGCAAATCAAAGAATTTACTTGCCCCCTTGCCCTCACTCTCTGCTGCCTCCCCATGCCAGCTATGGGCTGGGGCTGTATCCTATTACCTCTTCTGCAAAAGCTGAACAGCAGTGCTTGTAGATCCGTGTTAGTTTGGAGCAACAAGCAGAAACTAAATCGGCTCTTCTACTGGTTATTTCTGTACCACTGAGATATACCACCCTGCACGGTGGGGGTAGGGTATGCAGAGATAGGATGTGAGCTCTTGAGCATCTGGAAGATCTATTTTGTGAGATAAGAGGTTTCCTCCTGTCTTAGTTTGAAAAGACAGGTGTCTGCTAAGGAATGTGGGACATTCATTAATTTCCTTTGAAAACAGAGAACATAAACCATTAATTTCATCCCCTTGAAATAGAGAACATAATAAATACTAAGCAGAATTAGGAGAGGGGGCTATGACTGGGCTGGCAGTATTTCATAGTTTGGGGGGAAATGGGTTTCCCCTGGTTTTTTTCCTCACTCTTTGATATACTTGTACTTCTGCTGAAAAAGGGAGAATAACCAAGGGGTTGCTGTGGAGTCAGGGGTCAAGGCTGAGTCTCTGTATGTACCAGGACATCACTATTTCATGCCTGCTACCTCTATATCCCTGCAGTGTGCTTGCTGAGGTGGCAATTCTGTCTCTGTCCTGTGAGGGAAAGTTAGAGGGGAGGTGATTTGTCTGGGCTGTGGAGCTAACTCTTCATTACATAAGCCTGTTGTGCAGATTTAGCCAGCAACACCGCTGAACACTAAACCCACTAGTACTGACTCTACCACTGCCAAGATATTGAAAGATGTAAAGGGTTTGTGTACTTTCGTTTTCATCAAATTGCAAGTACTTTTCTTGAGCATCAGTAATAATGTCTTTTTGAAAGTGCTCTGTAGAAAGTGAAAGTCTGTGAATTTTTACTTTAGTATATTAGAAACCTCTATTTCCTTGCAACAACTGCTTTAACCTCTATAAACTGAGGATTTCTCTTTGAGATGAAGATTTCTCTTGAGCACAGAGTTTGATGTTAAAGCTTTGATCCTGCAGATCTCCTGATGTCTGAAACATTAAGAATAAAAATTATGTCCCTTGCATTACTAGACATAACCCTCCGGATTTCTACATAGAACATTGAGCCTGTATGTAACCTACTATTGTAAGTTCTCCTGGTACCACTGAGATATGCCAAAGAGGTTATCTCAAAGTCCTTTATTTTTCAGTATTATAAGATATCATTCAGTACCCAGCAATGCCTATGAGGAGTATCAAAATCCTCATACTCAAATGGGAGATCACAGTCCAGACCATGAGTCAGTTGATCTAGTTCTGTTAAAGTTTCAAATGCTTTTTACAGGACTCATGGAAGACTTGGCTTATATTTGTAGGAGTTTGTCTGGTTTGACTAGGGCCAAAGCTGTCACGCTTTTAAGAGGACAAGGGTAAAAGTGGCTGGTTGATTTTCAGTGTAAAGGTAAATCTTGGTAGCATCTTGAGCAGAATTTCTGTATTGTTTCCTTCAGTGGAGGAGGCTTTGAGAGAGAAGGTGCTGTTCAACTGATGGAGGGATACTTGAAGAGGAATGGTTGCTACCCTTTCTTTCTGTATCTTTTCCCACATGCTCTGTTCATGTTCCCTGATTCTGTAAGTCTGTAGGGCTGATAAATACAGTTATTTATTAGATAGTCTTATGGGCTGTAAGGAAGAGAAAGGTTGGTTTCTCTTTCCTGTAGGGGGAAGGAGAGAAACCAAATAGGCACTCCTAGCTGCAGCCTTCACTGCTCAAGAGGTGCACAAACACCAGAGCTGAATTACCTTCAAATAACCCATCTTAAGGTCAATGCAAAAACTTGTCAAAACAAACCAAAAAGCAAGTAGTTTTCCTTTCATTAATGCTGCATTTCCCCTTCTCAAAGCTGGTTCATTAAACCGAAAATTGCTCAAAACAGGCGTCTCTGTAAAGAATGCTTGGAGCAAAATTAATTAGTTTTGCTAGGTTAGTAATGTACCTTGCTTCGACTGAAATTGAAATCATTTTTTCCAATAAAGTCACAACACCTGTTATCAGAATTGCCATTAATTGTAAGAAATAGGAGTGTGAGGGAAGAATTTGTCAAATCTAATAAAATATTTAATCTGACCATGCTTATGTTTGCAGTTCCTTTTTTTTTAAATGACAATTTATGTCCTTTTAAAGTTGCAGTACAGTTTGGAGAAGAGCTTTATTTCATATAAACTGTGTTTGCAAGTGATGATCCACTGAGAAATTAGCATGGAATAGATAGCATTTTAATTCTGCAGCTGTTTTTTTGGTACTCTAAGTGGTTGGGTTTGATGCTTTTCAGTGGCTAAGACAAAACACAACTGCAAGGTCAGATGAGTAAATCTTCTGAAGAATTGTGATTTGCTCCTACCCTCAGATAGGAACAAATACCCTCAGAAAACTGAGTGCTGCAAAATTGCCCATCACAGAAACTAGGTTACAGGAGGGCTCATGGAGACAACACCCCGCTAGGTATTTAAAGCAGTTCATAAGTTGCCAGATGGTGCACTGAGAATTTTGGTTGGAAATGCCAAATAGATTCACTTAATGATCAGTGCTTCCTTCTTGTAGCATCCCTAAGTATGGGGTTTTTTTAATGAAGAATGAGGGTATATAGAACATATAACATGTAATAACATCACATTGATGTATTCTCATGGGATAAGACTAAATTTCTAATGCTGGCTGCAGTTCAGCCTTATCCTGGTAGTCTGGTTCCCTCTGCGAATAATTGAAATGCTGCTATTGCAGTGCCAACAGAAGCAGCATGATTTGGGTTTTGAGGGGAGGGTTTATTTTTGCTTTTCTTAAAAACAATTTTTTTAAGATTTCTTCCCACCAACAGTGCTTTTGTTATCTTCGCATCCTGACTGTGTCTGTCTGGCTTTTTTTTTTTTTTTTAATCTCCTCCTTATGTGCAGATCTTGGTGCTGAATTATGCTTTCCTTGCATTCTTTATGCTATGTTGAGGGTTTTCCACTCCTTTTTTTCTTCCTGCATAGAGAACATTTCTGCCGCAATATCTTATTTTTATGCTGTTGATCAGCCATTATCTCTCTCAATAACAAACTTATTTTTAATGTATTTAATTTTTTTTCATGATACCAAACCCATGAAAGGAAGAGACACTGCTTCCTCAGCCCACTTTTATTATCATGCTTTTAAAAATATTCACCCTGTTGAAAGTATCAGACTCATAACTTGAAAATCACGTTCTGTGATTAGATGTCACATCAGTCTGGCAAGATACTCCCCTTCATGGGAGGAATGAGCTGAAAGGTACAGCCTGAGCCACATCTTCACAGCCTGCATTTCGTGGGAAAAGTGTTTTTCCTGTGTTTTCCTTCCATGGATGTGGAAGAGCAACTGTCCAGAATTCTCTGCAACCTGTGTAGTCCCACACTAACGAAAGGGTTACAAGCAGCATGCTAATAGAAATATTCCAAAGGGTTTCTGGTGATTGCTGTTCCCTTTGCTTTCTCCTCCTTGCCCGAAAGGATGCAACAGGGTTTTTTTGGGGTTTTTTTTGCTTTGTTTTTGCTGGCAATGGTTTTTACTACCTCTGATGGTAATTTTCAGTATTAGTTTTCCTGAAATGAAATTTAAATTAGTGGTTATGAAGGTATGTGGACAAGACCCTCCTACATTTTTATCAAGTTACTTCTTATTTTCTCTGAACATTTTACAACAGTATTCTCAGCCAATCTGTCCAGTAGTTGCTGTAGTGCCAGCACCTTGCCTCATGGTGCAGCAGGTGTTTCCTAAGCCAGACAGTGATTTCCATCTGTTCCCACTTCACACTATGGCCCTGACAGCCTTACTCCTCCTTTGTCACTGCACTCTCTTCTCATCTCCAGATGGATGTATCCATTCAATTAATAGCTTTGGGAGTGCATTAGGGTCCATAAAAGATGATAGGGAATAGGGGTCTGAGCGGGGAACACTGTGTTGTGTTGGTTCTCCTTTGTTCTTGCCCCACTTGCTGTTTGTTTTAAAAGGAATTATAACTGATGCTGATTTAGGGCACTTGGCACAGGGTTTGAAAAGGGAATACATCCCCTTGGCAAATGCTAGTTCTTGGAAATCTTGCTGCAGAGGAACAGAAACAGTAACTCAAGAAAAATCTCTCAATTTACTTGACACAAACTGCCTCCATGAGAATTTCCTTAATATGTCCTCTTTAGTGAATGCCTTTTAGTTTGTTTTATAGTACTTTGTTCTTGAATGGCTTAGTGGTTTTTTAAGAAGTGTTTTGTGTTTAGAACTTGACAGAGGTTAATCCTGAAGGAAGATTTCAGGTCTGCTTTTCCTGGGAGCTGGGGAGGCAACAGAAAAGAGAAAGGAATGAAAAGTCATTAAGAACAAAATAAAATAAAAATGAAATGAAATGAAATAAAAGAAATAAAATAGTCTGACATAAATAGTTGGGCTAAACAGAAATCTGGGCAACATCAGAAACTATGATCCCTTTTAATATATGGGTCAGAAATGTAGGACATTTTTATCAAATGATGTTAGACTCTTCAGTGTTACCTTGATAATGAAAGTTAATAATATTGCTTATGACTCATTACTCAATTGCTAGGAAATGTACTGACCATTGAAAACATCCTAGGTGATGAGTGAGGGGATTTTTGAAAATGTTGTCCTGTTGGACGTGATTGATTTCCGTCAAAAAAAGACTTTTTAAATGGACATTTACCCTGGGCCAGCACAGCAAATGCCTCCCGGACTTTCCCTGGAATTCAGCAAGTGCTTTGCAGCTTGAAATTGGAAGGAAAGCCTCAGATTTAGCAGCCAGAGCTTCAGGAGGAGCAGCAGCGAGCACAGCATCGGTTTTGCAGCAGCTCCTTCCATGTGCATGTTTTTGGGAGTGGAAAGGCTTGCAGAGTGTTAAAGTAGCTTTTTCTCTCCGCTGGAAAGCTGCACGCTCAGTGCCAGTCTTCTGCAGCTTCTTTCTTCACGTTTCAGCAGCTAGCACGCTCTCCGTGTGCTGGAGAAGCGGCAGAGGCTTCCTTGCCGAAGAAGCGGCACCTTCGCCGGCAGAGAGCATCCTGCCGGCCGCGGTGCGCTCCGGAGCGGGGGCTTGTGCCGAAAGAGGCCGGCAGCAGGCGCTTACCTTCGGACAGCTCCGGATCGCCGTCTAATGCGTCTCTTGTCGCCTACACGGCAGGGAAAAGCTTTTCCACTCTGTCTAGGAAGGAGAAAGTGTGCCAGCACAGCAAATGCCTCCCGGACTTTCCCTGCAATTCAGCAAGTGCTTTGCAGCTTGAAATTGGAAGGAAAGCCTCAGATTTAGCAGCCAGAGCTTCAGGAGGAGCAGCAGCGAGCACAGCATCGGTTTTGCAGCAGCTCCTTCCATGTGCATGTTTTTGGGAGTGGAAAGGCTTGCAGAGTGTTAAAGTAGCTTTTTCTCTCCGCTGGAAAGCTGCACGCTCAGTGCCAGTCTTCTGCAGCTTCTTTCTTCACGTTTCAGCAGCTAGCACGCTCTCCGTGTGCTGGAGAAGCGGCAGAGGCTTCCTTGCCGGAGAAGCGGCACCTTCGCCGGCAGAGAGCATCCTGCCGGCCGCGGTGCGCTCCGGAGCGGGGGCTTGTGCCGAAAGAGGCCGGCAACAGGCGCTTACCTTCGGACAGCTCCGGATCGCAGTCTAATGCGTCTCTTGTCGCCTACACGGCAGGGAAAAGCTTTTCCACTCTGTCTAGGAAGGAGAAAGTGTGCCAGCACAGCAAATGCCTCCCGGACTTTCCCTGGAATTCAGCAAGTACTTTGCAGCTTGAAATTGGAAGGAAAGCCTCAGATTTAGCAGCCAGAGCTTCAGGAGGAGCAGCAGCGAGCACAGCATCGGTTTTGCAGCAGCTCCTTCCATGTGCATGTTTTTGGGAGTGGAGAGGCTTGCAGGGTGTTAAAGTAGCTTTTTCTCTCCGCTGGAAAGCTGCACGCTCAGTGCCAGTCTTCTGCAGCTTCTTTCTTCACGTTTCAGCAGCTAGCACGCTCTCCGTGTGCTGGAGAAGCGGCAGAGGCTTCCTTGCCGGAGAAGCGGCACCTTCGCCGGCAGAGAGCATCCTGCCGGCCGCGGTGCGCTCCGGAGCGGGGGCTTGTGCCGAAAGAGGCCGGCAACAGGCGCTTACCTTCGGACAGCTCCGGATCGCCGTCTAATGCGTCTCTTGTCGCCTACACGGCAGGGAAAAGCTTTTCCACTCTGTCTAGGAAGGAGAAAGTGTGCCAGCACAGCAAATGCCTCCCGGACTTTCCCTGCAATTCAGCAAGTGCTTTGCAGCTTGAAATTGGAAGGAAAGCCTCAGATTTAGCAGCCAGAGCTTCAGGAGGAGCAGCAGCGAGCACAGCATCGGTTTTGCAGCAGCTCCTTCCATGTGCATGTTTTTGGGAGCGGAAAGGCTTGCAGAGTGTTAAAGTAGCTTTTTCTCTCCGCTGGAAAGCTGCACGCTCAGTGTCAGTCTTCTGCAGCTTCTTTCTTCACGTTTCAGCAGCTAGCTCGCTCTCCGTGTGCTGGAGAAGCGGCAGAGGCTTCCTTGCCGGAGAAGCGGCACCTTCGCCGGCAGAGAGCATCCTGCCGGCCGCGGTGCGCTCCGGAGCGGGGGCTTGTGCCGAAAGAGGCCGGCAACAGGCGCTTACCTTCGGACAGCTCCGGATCGCCGTCTAATGCGTCTCTTGTCGCCTACACGGCAGGGAAAAGCTTTTCCACTCTGTCTAGGAAGGAGAAAGTGTGCCAGCACAGCAAATGCCTCCCGGACTTTCCCTGCAATTCAGCAAGTGCTTTGCAGCTTGAAATTGGAAGGAAAGCCTCAGATTTAGCAGCCAGAGCTTCAGGAGGAGCAGCAGCGAGCACAGCATCGGTTTTGCAGCAGCTCCTTCCATGTGCATGTTTTTGGGAGTGGAGAGGCTTGCAGGGTGTTAAAGTAGCTTTTTCTCTCCGCTGGAAAGCTGCACGCTCAGTGCCAGTGTTCTGCAGCTTCTTTCTTCACGTTTCAGCAGCTAGCACGCTCTCCGTGTGCTGGAGAAGCGGCAGAGGCTTCCTTGCCGGAGAAGCGGCACCTTCGCCGGCAGAGAGCATCCTGCCGGCCGCGGTGCGCTCCGGAGCGGGGGCTTGTGCCGAAAGAGGCCGGCAACAGGCGCTTACCTTCGGACAGCTCCGGATCGCCGTCTAATGCGTCTCTTGTCGCCTACACGGCAGGGAAAAGCTTTTCCACTCTGTCTAGGAAGGAGAAAGTGTGCCAGCACAGCAAATGCCTCCCGGACTTTCCCTGCAATTCAGCAAGTGCTTTGCAGCTTGAAATTGGAAGGAAAGCCTCAGATTTAGCAGCCAGAGCTTCAGGAGGAGCAGCAGCGAGCACAGCATCGGTTTTGCAGCAGCTCCTTCCATGTGCATGTTTTTGGGAGCGGAAAGGCTTGCAGAGTGTTAAAGTAGCTTTTTCTCTCCGCTGGAAAGCTGCACGCTCAGTGTCAGTCTTCTGCAGCTTCTTTCTTCACGTTTCAGCAGCTAGCTCGCTCTCCGTGTGCTGGAGAAGCGGCAGAGGCTTCCTTGCCGGAGAAGCGGCACCTTCGCCGGCAGAGAGCATCCTGCCGGCCGCGGTGCGCTCCGGAGCGGGGGCTTGTGCCGAAAGAGGCCGGCAACAGGCGCTTACCTTCGGACAGCTCCGGATCGCCGTCTAATGCGTCTCTTGTCGCCTACACGGCAGGGAAAAGCTTTTCCACTCTGTCTAGGAAGGAGAAAGTGTGCCAGCACAGCAAATGCCTCCCGGACTTTCCCTGCAATTCAGCAAGTGCTTTGCAGCTTGAAATTGGAAGGAAAGCCTCAGATTTAGCAGCCAGAGCTTCAGGAGGAGCAGCAGCGAGCACAGCATCGGTTTTGCAGCAGCTCCTTCCATGTGCATGTTTTTGGGAGTGGAAAGGCTTGCAGAGTGTTAAAGTAGCTTTTTCTCTCCGCTGGAAAGCTGCACGCTCAGTGCCAGTCTTCTGCAGCTTCTTTCTTCACGTTTCAGCAGCTAGCACGCTCTCCGTGTGCTGGAGAAGCGGCAGAGGCTTCCTTGCCGGAGAAGCGGCACCTTCGCCGGCAGAGAGCATCCTGCCGGCCGCGGTGCGCTCCGGAGCGGGGACTTGTGCCGAAAGAAGCCGGCAACAGGCGCTTACCTTCGGACAGCTCCGGATCGCCGTCTAATGCGTCTCTTGTCGCCTACACGGCAGGGAAAAGCTTTTCCACTCTGTCTAGGAAGGAGAAAGTGTGCCAGCACAGCAAATGCCTCCCGGACTTTCCCTGCAATTCAGCAAGTGCTTTGCAGCTTGAAATTGGAAGGAAAGCCTCAGATTTAGCAGCCAGAGCTTCAGGAGGAGCAGCAGCGAGCACAGCATCGGTTTTGCAGCAGCTCCTTCCATGTGCATGTTTTTGGGAGTGGAAAGGCTTGCAGAGTGTTAAAGTAGCTTTTTCTCTCCGCTGGAAAGCTGCACGCTCAGTGCCAGTCTTCTGCAGCTTCTTTCTTCACGTTTCAGCAGCTAGCACGCTCTCCGTGTGCTGGAGAAGCGGCAGAGGCTTCCTTGCCGGAGAAGCGGCACCTTCGCCGGCAGAGAGCATCCTGCCGGCCGCGGTGCGCTCCGGAGCGGGGACTTGTGCCGAAAGAAGCCGGCAACAGGCGCTTACCTTCGGACAGCTCCGGATCGCCGTCTAATGCGTCTCTTGTCGCCTACACGGCAGGGAAAAGCTTTTCCACTCTGTCTAGGAAGGAGAAAGTGTGCCAGCACAGCAAATGCCTCCCGGACTTTCCCTGCAATTCAGCAAGTGCTTTGCAGCTTGAAATTGGAAGGAAAGCCTCAGATTTAGCAGCCAGAGCTTCAGGAGGAGCAGCAGCGAGCACAGCATCGGTTTTGCAGCAGCTCCTTCCATGTGCATGTTTTTGGGAGTGGAAAGGCTTGCAGAGTGTTAAAGTAGCTTTTTCTCTCCGCTGGAAAGCTGCACGCTCAGTGCCAGTGTTCTGCAGCTTCTTTCTTCACGTTTCAGCAGCTAGCACGCTCTCCGTGTGCTGGAGAAGCGGCCGAGGCTTCCTTGCCGGAGAAGCGGCACCTTCGCCGGCAGAGAGCATCCTGCCGGCCGCGGTGCGCTCCGGAGCGGGGGCTTGTGCCGAAAGAGGCCGGCAACAGGCGCTTACCTTCGGACAGTTCCGGATCGCCGTCTAATGCGTCTCTTGTCGCCTACACGGCAGGGAAAAGCTTTTCCACTCTGTCTAGGACGGAGAAAGTGTGCCAGCACAGCAAATGCCTCCCGGACTTTCCCTGGAATTCAGCAAGTGCTTTGCAGCTTGAAATTGGAAGGAAAGCCTCAGATTTAGCAGCCAGAGCTTCAGGAGGAGCAGCAGCGAGCACAGCATCGGTTTTGCAGCAGCTCCTTCCATGTGCATGTTTTTGGGAGTGGAAAGGCTTGCAGAGTGTTAAAGTAGCTTTTTCTCTCCGCTGGAAAGCTGCACGCTCAGTGCCAGTCTTCTGCAGCTTCTTTCTTCACGTTTCAGCAGCTAGCACGCTCTCCGTGTGCTGGAGAAGCGGCAGAGGCTTCCTTGCCGGAGAAGCGGCACCTTCGCCGGCAGAGAGCATCCTGCCGGCCGCGGTGCGCTCCGGAGCGGGGACTTGTGCCGAAAGAGGCCGGCAACAGGCGCTTACCTTCGGACAGCTCTGGATCGCCGTCTAATTCGCCTCTTGTCGCCTACACGGCAGGGAAAAGCTTTTCCACTCTGTCTAGGAAGGAGAAAGTGTGCCAGCACAGCAAATGCCTCCCGGACTTTCCCTGGAATTCAGCAAGTGCTTTGCAGCTTGAAATTGGAAGGAAAGCCTCAGATTTAGCAGCCAGAGCTTCAGGAGGAGCAGCAGCGAGCACAGCATCGGTTTTGCAGCAGCTCCTTCCATGTGCATGTTTTTGGGAGTGGAAAGGCTTGCAGAGTGTTAAAGTAGCTTTTTCTCTCCGCTGGAAAGCTGCACGCTCAGTGTCAGTCTTCTGCAGCTTCTTTCTTCACGTTTCAGCAGCTAGCTCGCTCTCCGTGTGCTGGAGAAGCGGCAGAGGCTTCCTTGCCGGAGAAGCGGCACCTTCGCCGGCAGAGAGCATCCTGCCGGCCGCGGTGCGCTCCGGAGCGGGGGCTTGTGCCGAAAGAGGCCGGCAACAGGCGCTTACCTTCGGACAGCTCCGGATCGCCGTCTAATGCGTCTCTTGTCGCCTACACGGCAGGGAAAAGCTTTTCCACTCTGTCTAGGAAGGAGAAAGTGTGCCAGCACAGCAAATGCCTCCCGGACTTTCCCTGCAATTCAGCAAGTGCTTTGCAGCTTGAAATTGGAAGGAAAGCCTCAGATTTAGCAGCCAGAGCTTCAGGAGGAGCAGCAGCGAGCACAGCATCGGTTTTGCAGCAGCTCCTTCCATGTGCATGTTTTTGGGAGTGGAAAGGCTTGCAGAGTGTTAAAGTAGCTTTTTCTCTCCGCTGGAAAGCTGCACGCTCAGTGCCAGTCTTCTGCAGCTTCTTTCTTCACGTTTCAGCAGCTAGCACGCTCTCCGTGTGCTGGAGAAGCGGCAGAGGCTTCCTTGCCGGAGAAGCGGCACCTTCGCCGGCAGAGAGCATCCTGCCGGCCGCGGTGCGCTCCGGAGCGGGGGCTTGTGCCGAAAGAGGCCGGCAACAGGCGCTTACCTTCGGACAGCTCCGGATCGCCGTCTAATGCGTCTCTTGTCGCCTACACGGCAGGGAAAAGCTTTTCCACTCTGTCTAGGAAGGAGAAAGTGTGCCAGCACAGCAAATGCCTCCCGGACTTTCCCTGGAATTCAGCAAGTGCTTTGCAGCTTGAAATTGGAAGGAAAGCCTCAGATTTAGCAGCCAGAGCTTCAGGAGGAGCAGCAGCGAGCACAGCATCGGTTTTGCAGCAGCTCCTTCCATGTGCATGTTTTTGGGAGTGGAAAGGCTTGCAGAGTGTTAAAGTAGCTTTTTCTCTCCGCTGGAAAGCTGCACGCTCAGTGCCAGTCTTCTGCAGCTTCTTTCTTCACGTTTCAGCAGCTAGCACGCTCTCCGTGTGCTGGAGAAGCGGCAGAGGCTTCCTTGCCGGAGAAGCGGCACCTTCGCCGGCAGAGAGCATCCTGCCGGCCGCGGTGCGCTCCGGAGCGGGGGCTTGTGCCGAAAGAGGCCGGCAACAGGCGCTTACCTTCGGACAGCTCCGGATCGCCGTCTAATGCGTCTCTTGTCGCCTACACGGCAGGGAAAAGCTTTTCCACTCTGTCTAGGAAGGAGAAAGTGTGCCAGCACAGCAAATGCCTCCCGGACTTTCCCTGGAATTCAGCAAGTGCTTTGCAGCTTGAAATTGGAAGGAAAGCCTCAGATTTAGCAGCCAGAGCTTCAGGAGGAGCAGCAGCGAGCACAGCATCGGTTTTGCAGCAGCTCCTTCCATGTGCATGTTTTTGGGAGTGGAAAGGCTTGCAGAGTGTTAAAGTAGCTTTTTCTCTCCGCTGGAAAGCTGCACGCTCAGTGCCAGTCTTCTGCAGCTTCTTTCTTCACGTTTCAGCAGCTAGCACGCTCTCCGTGTGCTGGAGAAGCGGCAGAGGCTTCCTTGCCGGAGAAGCGGCACCTTCGCCGGCAGAGAGCATCCTGCCGGCCGCGGTGCGCTCCGGAGCGGGGGCTTGTGCCGAAAGAGGCCGGCAACAGGCGCTTACCTTCGGACAGCTCCGGATCGCCGTCTAATGCGTCTCTTGTCGCCTACACGGCAGGGAAAAGCTTTTCCACTCTGTCTAGGAAGGAGAAAGTGTGCCAGCACAGCAAATGCCTCCCGGACTTTCCCTGCAATTCAGCAAGTGCTTTGCAGCTTGAAATTGGAAGGAAAGCCTCAGATTTAGCAGCCAGAGCTTCAGGAGGAGCAGCAGCGAGCACAGCATCGGTTTTGCAGCAGCTCCTTCCATGTGCATGTTTTTGGGAGCGGAAAGGCTTGCAGAGTGTTAAAGTAGCTTTTTCTCTCCGCTGGAAAGCTGCACGCTCAGTGTCAGTCTTCTGCAGCTTCTTTCTTCACGTTTCAGCAGCTAGCTCGCTCTCCGTGTGCTGGAGAAGCGGCAGAGGCTTCCTTGCCGGAGAAGCGGCACCTTCGCCGGCAGAGAGCATCCTGCCGGCCGCGGTGCGCTCCGGAGCGGGGGCTTGTGCCGAAAGAGGCCGGCAACAGGCGCTTACCTTCGGACAGCTCCGGATCGCCGTCTAATGCGTCTCTTGTCGCCTACACGGCAGGGAAAAGCTTTTCCACTCTGTCTAGGAAGGAGAAAGTGTGCCAGCACAGCAAATGCCTCCCGGACTTTCCCTGCAATTCAGCAAGTGCTTTGCAGCTTGAAATTGGAAGGAAAGCCTCAGATTTAGCAGCCAGAGCTTCAGGAGGAGCAGCAGCGAGCACAGCATCGGTTTTGCAGCAGCTCCTTCCATGTGCATGTTTTTGGGAGTGGAAAGGCTTGCAGAGTGTTAAAGTAGCTTTTTCTCTCCGCTGGAAAGCTGCACGCTCAGTGCCAGTCTTCTGCAGCTTCTTTCTTCACGTTTCAGCAGCTAGCACGCTCTCCGTGTGCTGGAGAAGCGGCAGAGGCTTCCTTGCCGGAGAAGCGGCACCTTCGCCGGCAGAGAGCATCCTGCCGGCCGCGGTGCGCTCCGGAGCGGGGGCTTGTGCCGAAAGAGGCCGGCAACAGGCGCTTACCTTCGGACAGCTCCGGATCGCCGTCTAATGCGTCTCTTGTCGCCTACACGGCAGGGAAAAGCTTTTCCACTCTGTCTAGGAAGGAGAAAGTGTGCCAGCACAGCAAATGCCTCCCGGACTTTCCCTGGAATTCAGCAAGTGCTTTGCAGCTTGAAATTGGAAGGAAAGCCTCAGATTTAGCAGCCAGAGCTTCAGGAGGAGCAGCAGCGAGCACAGCATCGGTTTTGCAGCAGCTCCTTCCATGTGCATGTTTTTGGGAGTGGAAAGGCTTGCAGAGTGTTAAAGTAGCTTTTTCTCTCCGCTGGAAAGCTGCACGCTCAGTGCCAGTCTTCTGCAGCTTCTTTCTTCACGTTTCAGCAGCTAGCACGCTCTCCGTGTGCTGGAGAAGCGGCAGAGGCTTCCTTGCCGGAGAAGCGGCACCTTCGCCGGCAGAGAGCATCCTGCCGGCCGCGGTGCGCTCCGGAGCGGGGGCTTGTGCCGAAAGAGGCCGGCAACAGGCGCTTACCTTCGGACAGCTCCGGATCGCCGTCTAATGCGTCTCTTGTCGCCTACACGGCAGGGAAAAGCTTTTCCACTCTGTCTAGGAAGGAGAAAGTGTGCCAGCACAGCAAATGCCTCCCGGACTTTCCCTGGAATTCAGCAAGTGCTTTGCAGCTTGAAATTGGAAGGAAAGCCTCAGATTTAGCAGCCAGAGCTTCAGGAGGAGCAGCAGCGAGCACAGCATCGGTTTTGCAGCAGCTCCTTCCATGTGCATGTTTTTGGGAGTGGAAAGGCTTGCAGAGTGTTAAAGTAGCTTTTTCTCTCCGCTGGAAAGCTGCACGCTCAGTGCCAGTCTTCTGCAGCTTCTTTCTTCACGTTTCAGCAGCTAGCACGCTCTCCGTGTGCTGGAGAAGCGGCAGAGGCTTCCTTGCCGGAGAAGCGGCACCTTCGCCGGCAGAGTGCATCCTGCCGGCCGCGGTGCGCTCCGGAGCGGGGGCTTGTGCCGAAAGAGGCCGGCAACAGGCGCTTACCTTCGGACAGCTCCGGATCGCCGTCTAATGCGTCTCTTGTCGCCTACACGGCAGGGAAAAGCTTTTCCACTCTGTCTAGGAAGGAGAAAGTGTGCCAGCACAGCAAATGCCTCCCGGACTTTCCCTGGAATTCAGCAAGTGCTTTGCAGCTTGAAATTGGAAGGAAAGCCTCAGATTTAGCAGCCAGATCTTCAGGAGGAGCAGCAGCGAGCACAGCATCGGTTTTGCAGCAGCTCCTTCCATGTGCATGTTTTTGGGAGTGGAAAGGCTTGCAGAGTGTTAAAGTAGCTTTTTCTCTCCGCTGGAAAGCTGCACGCTCAGTGCCAGTGTTCTGCAGCTTCTTTCTTCACGTTTCAGCAGCTAGCACGCTCTCCGTGTGCTGGAGAAGCGGCAGAGGCTTCCTTGCCGGAGAAGCGGCACCTTCGCCGGCAGAGAGCATCCTGCCGGCCGCGGTGCGCTCCGGAGCGGGGGCTTGTGCCGAAAGAGGCCGGCAACAGGCGCTTACCTTCGGACAGCTCCGGATCGCCGTCTAATGCGTCTCTTGTCGCCTACACGGCAGGGAAAAGCTTTTCCACTCTGTCTAGGAAGGAGAAAGTGTGCCAGCACAGCAAATGCCTCCCGGACTTTCCCTGCAATTCAGCAAGTACTTTGCAGCTTGAAATTGGAAGGAAAGCCTCAGATTTAGCAGCCAGAGCTTCAGGAGGAGCAGCAGCGAGCACAGCATCGGTTTTGCAGCAGCTCCTTCCATGTGCATGTTTTTGGGAGTGGAAAGGCTTGCAGAGTGTTAAAGTAGCTTTTTCTCTCCGCTGGAAAGCTGCACGCTCAGTGCCAGTGTTCTGCAGCTTCTTTCTTCACGTTTCAGCAGCTAGCACGCTCTCCGTGTGCTGGAGAAGCGGCAGAGGCTTCCTTGCCGGAGAAGCGGCACCTTCGCCGGCAGAGAGCATCCTGCCGGCCGCGGTGCGCTCCGGAGCGGGGGCTTGTGCCGAAAGAGGCCGGCAACAGGCGCTTACCTTCGGACAGCTCCGGATCGCCGTCTAATGCGCCTCTTGTCGCCTACACGGCAGGGAAAAGCTTTTCCACTCTGTCTAGGAAGGAGAAAGTGTGCCAGCACAGCAAATGCCTCCCGGACTTTCCCTGCAATTCAGCAAGTGCTTTGCAGCTTGAAATTGGAAGGAAAGCCTCAGATTTAGCAGCCAGAGCTTCAGGAGGAGCAGCAGCGAGCACAGCATCGGTTTTGCAGCAGCTCCTTCCATGTGCATGTTTTTGGGAGTGGAAAGGCTTGCAGAGTGTTAAAGTAGCTTTTTCTCTCCGCTGGAAAGCTGCACGCTCAGTGCCAGTCTTCTGCAGCTTCTTTCTTCACGTTTCAGCAGCTAGCACGCTCTCCGTGTGCTGGAGAAGCGGCAGAGGCTTCCTTGCCGGAGAAGCGGCACCTTCGCCGGCAGAGTGCATCCTGCCGGCCGCGGTGCGCTCCGGAGCGGGGGCTTGTGCCGAAAGAGGCCGGCAACAGGCGCTTACCTTCGGACAGCTCCGGATCGCCGTCTAATGCGTCTCTTGTCGCCTACACGGCAGGGAAAAGCTTTTCCACTCTGTCTAGGAAGGAGAAAGTGTGCCAGCACAGCAAATGCCTCCCGGACTTTCCCTGCAATTCAGCAAGTGCTTTGCAGCTTGAAATTGGAAGGAAAGCCTCAGATTTAGCAGCCAGAGCTTCAGGAGGAGCAGCAGCGAGCACAGCATCGGTTTTGCAGCAGCTCCTTCCATGTGCATGTTTTTGGGAGTTGAAAGGCTTGCAGAGTGTTAAAGTAGCTTTTTCTCTCCGCTGGAAAGCTGCACGCTCAGTGCCAGTCTTCTGCAGCTTCTTTCTTCACGTTTCAGCAGCTAGCACGCTCTCCGTGTGCTGGAGAAGCGGCAGAGGCTTCCTTGCCGGAGAAGCGGCACCTTCGCCGGCAGAGAGCATCCTGCCGGCCGCGGTGCGCTCCGGAGCGGGGGCTTGTGCCGAAAGAGGCCGGCAACAGGCGCTTACCTTCGGACAGCTCCGGATCGCCGTCTAATGCGTCTCTTGTCGCCTACACGGCAGGGAAAAGCTTTTCCACTCTGTCTAGGAAGGAGAAAGTGTGCCAGCACAGCAAATGCCTCCCGGACTTTCCCTGGAATTCAGCAAGTGCTTTGCAGCTTGAAATTGGAAGGAAAGCCTCAGATTTAGCAGCCAGAGCTTCAGGAGGAGCAGCAGCGAGCACAGCATCGGTTTTGCAGCAGCTCCTTCCATGTGCATGTTTTTGGGAGTGGAAAGGCTTGCAGAGTGTTAAAGTAGCTTTTTCTCTCCGCTGGAAAGCTGCACGCTCAGTGCCAGTCTTCTGCAGCTTCTTTCTTCACGTTTCAGCAGCTAGCACGCTCTCCGTGTGCTGGAGAAGCGGCAGAGGCTTCCTTGCCGGAGAAGCGGCACCTTCGCCGGCAGAGTGCATCCTGCCGGCCGCGGTGCGCTCCGGAGCGGGGGCTTGTGCCGAAAGAGGCCGGCAACAGGCGCTTACCTTCGGACAGCTCCGGATCGCCGTCTAATGCGTCTCTTGTCGCCTACACGGCAGGGAAAAGCTTTTCCACTCTGTCTAGGAAGGAGAAAGTGTGCCAGCACAGCAAATGCCTCCCGGACTTTCCCTGCAATTCAGCAAGTGCTTTGCAGCTTGAAATTGGAAGGAAAGCCTCAGATTTAGCAGCCAGAGCTTCAGGAGGAGCAGCAGCGAGCACAGCATCGGTTTTGCAGCAGCTCCTTCCATGTGCATGTTTTTGGGAGTGGAAAGGCTTGCAGAGTGTTAAAGTAGCTTTTTCTCTCCGCTGGAAAGCTGCACGCTCAGTGCCAGTCTTCTGCAGCTTCTTTCTTCACGTTTCAGCAGCTAGCACGCTCTCCGTGTGCTGGAGAAGCGGCAGAGGCTTCCTTGCCGGAGAAGCGGCACCTTCGCCGGCAGAGAGCATCCTGCCGGCCGCGGTGCGCTCCGGAGCGGGGACTTGTGCCGAAAGAGGCCGGCAACAGGCGCTTACCTTCGGACAGCTCCGGATGCCCGTCTAATGCGCCTCTTGTCGCCTACACGGCAGGGAAAAGCTTTTCCACTCTGTCTAGGAAGGAGAAAGTGTGCCAGCACAGCAAATGCCTCCCGGACTTTCCCTGGAATTCAGCAAGTGCTTTGCAGCTTGAAATTGGAAGGAAAGCCTCAGATTTAGCAGCCAGAGCTTCAGGAGGAGCAGCAGCGAGCACAGCATCGGTTTTGCAGCAGCTCCTTCCATGTGCATGTTTTTGGGAGTGGAAAGGCTTGCAGAGTGTTAAAGTAGCTTTTTCTCTCCGCTGGAAAGCTGCACGCTCAGTGCCAGTCTTCTGCAGCTTCTTTCTTCACGTTTCAGCAGCTAGCACGCTCTCCGTGTGCTGGAGAAGCGGCAGAGGCTTCCTTGCCGGAGAAGCGGCACCTTCGCCGGCAGAGTGCATCCTGCCGGCCGCGGTGCGCTCCGGAGCGGGGGCTTGTGCCGAAAGAGGCCGGCAACAGGCGCTTACCTTCGGACAGCTCCGGATCGCCGTCTAATGCGTCTCTTGTCGCCTACACGGCAGGGAAAAGCTTTTCCACTCTGTCTAGGAAGGAGAAAGTGTGCCAGCACAGCAAATGCCTCCCGGACTTTCCCTGGAATTCAGCAAGTGCTTTGCAGCTTGAAATTGGAAGGAAAGCCTCAGATTTAGCAGCCAGATCTTCAGGAGGAGCAGCAGCGAGCACAGCATCGGTTTTGCAGCAGCTCCTTCCATGTGCATGTTTTTGGGAGTGGAAAGGCTTGCAGAGTGTTAAAGTAGCTTTTTCTCTCCGCTGGAAAGCTGCACGCTCAGTGCCAGTGTTCTGCAGCTTCTTTCTTCACGTTTCAGCAGCTAGCACGCTCTCCGTGTGCTGGAGAAGCGGCAGAGGCTTCCTTGCCGGAGAAGCGGCACCTTCGCCGGCAGAGAGCATCCTGCCGGCCGCGGTGCGCTCCGGAGCGGGGGCTTGTGCCGAAAGAGGCCGGCAACAGGCGCTTACCTTCGGACAGCTCCGGATCGCCGTCTAATGCGTCTCTTGTCGCCTACACGGCAGGGAAAAGCTTTTCCACTCTGTCTAGGAAGGAGAAAGTGTGCCAGCACAGCAAATGCCTCCCGGACTTTCCCTGCAATTCAGCAAGTGCTTTGCAGCTTGAAATTGGAAGGAAAGCCTCAGATTTAGCAGCCAGAGCTTCAGGAGGAGCAGCAGCGAGCACAGCATCGGTTTTGCAGCAGCTCCTTCCATGTGCATGTTTTTGGGAGTGGAAAGGCTTGCAGAGTGTTAAAGTAGCTTTTTCTCTCCGCTGGAAAGCTGCACGCTCAGTGCCAGTCTTCTGCAGCTTCTTTCTTCACGTTTCAGCAGCTAGCACGCTCTCCGTGTGCTGGAGAAGCGGCAGAGGCTTCCTTGCCGGAGAAGCGGCACCTTCGCCGGCAGAGAGCATCCTGCCGGCCGCGGTGCGCTCCGGAGCGGGGGCTTGTGCCGAAAGAGGCCGGCAACAGGCGCTTACCTTCGGACAGCTCCGGATCGCCGTCTAATGCGCCTCTTGTCGCCTACACGGCAGGGAAAAGCTTTTCCACTCTGTCTAGGAAGGAGAAAGTGTGCCAGCACAGCAAATGCCTCCCGGACTTTCCCTGCAATTCAGCAAGTGCTTTGCAGCTTGAAATTGTAAGGAAAGCCTCAGATTTAGCAGGCAGAGCTTCAGGAGGAGCAGCAGCGAGCACAGCATCGGTTTTGCAGCAGCTCCTTCCATGTGCATGTTTTTGGGAGTGGAAAGGCTTGCAGAGTGTTAAAGTAGCTTTTTCTCTCCGCTGGAAAGCTGCACGCTCAGTGCCAGTCTTCTGCAGCTTCTTTCTTCACGTTTCAGCAGCTAGCACGCTCTCCGTGTGCTGGAGAAGCGGCAGAGGCTTCCTTGCCGGAGAAGCGGCACCTTCGCCGGCAGAGAGCATCCTGCCGGCCGCGGTGCGCTCCGGAGCGGGGGCTTGTGCCGAAAGAGGCCGGCAACAGGCGCTTACCTTCGGACAGCTCCGGATCGCCGTCTAATGCGTCTCTTGTCGCCTACACGGCAGGGAAAAGCTTTTCCACTCTGTCTAGGAAGGAGAAAGTGTGCCAGCACAGCAAATGCCTCCCGGACTTTCCCTGCAATTCAGCAAGTGCTTTGCAGCTTGAAATTGGAAGGAAAGCCTCAGATTTAGCAGCCAGAGCTTCAGGAGGAGCAGCAGCGAGCACAGCATCGGTTTTGCAGCAGCTCCTTCCATGTGCATGTTTTTGGGAGTGGAAAGGCTTGCAGAGTGTTAAAGTAGCTTTTTCTCTCCGCTGGAAAGCTGCACGCTCAGTGCCAGTCTTCTGCAGCTTCTTTCTTCACGTTTCAGCAGCTAGCACGCTCTCCGTGTGCTGGAGAAGCGGCAGAGGCTTCCTTGCCGGAGAAGCGGCACCTTCGCCGGCAGAGAGCATCCTGCCGGCCGCGGTGCGCTCCGGAGCGGGGGCTTGTGCCGAAAGAGGCCGGCAACAGGCGCTTACCTTCGGACAGCTCCGGATCGCCGTCTAATGCGTCTCTTGTCGCCTACACGGCAGGGAAAAGCTTTTCCACTCTGTCTAGGAAGGAGAAAGTGTGCCAGCACAGCAAATGCCTCCCGGACTTTCCCTGCAATTCAGCAAGTGCTTTGCAGCTTGAAATTGGAAGGAAAGCCTCAGATTTAGCAGCCAGAGCTTCAGGAGGAGCAGCAGCGAGCACAGCATCGGTTTTGCAGCAGCTCCTTCCATGTGCATGTTTTTGGGAGTGGAAAGGCTTGCAGAGTGTTAAAGTAGCTTTTTCTCTCCGCTGGAAAGCTGCACGCTCAGTGCCAGTCTTCTGCAGCTTCTTTCTTCACGTTTCAGCAGCTAGCACGCTCTCCGTGTGCTGGAGAAGCGGCAGAGGCTTCCTTGCCGGAGAAGCGGCACCTTCGCCGGCAGAGAGCATCCTGCCGGCCGCGGTGCGCTCCGGAGCGGGGGCTTGTGCCGAAAGAGGCCGGCAACAGGCGCTTACCTTCGGACAGCTCCGGATCGCCGTCTAATGCGTCTCTTGTCGCCTACACGGCAGGGAAAAGCTTTTCCACTCTGTCTAGGAAGGAGAAAGTGTGCCAGCACAGCAAATGCCTCCCGGACTTTCCCTGCAATTCAGCAAGTGCTTTGCAGCTTGAAATTGGAAGGAAAGCCTCAGATTTAGCAGCCAGAGCTTCAGGAGGAGCAGCAGCGAGCACAGCATCGGTTTTGCAGCAGCTCCTTCCATGTGCATGTTTTTGGGAGTGGAAAGGCTTGCAGAGTGTTAAAGTAGCTTTTTCTCTCCGCTGGAAAGCTGCACGCTCAGTGCCAGTCTTCTGCAGCTTCTTTCTTCACGTTTCAGCAGCTAGCACGCTCTCCGTGTGCTGGAGAAGCGGCAGAGGCTTCCTTGCCGGAGAAGCGGCACCTTCGCCGGCAGAGAGCATCCTGCCGGCCGCGGTGCGCTCCGGAGCGGGGGCTTGTGCCGAAAGAGGCCGGCAACAGGCGCTTACCTTCGGACAGCTCCGGATCGCCGTCTAATGCGTCTCTTGTCGCCTACACGGCAGGGAAAAGCTTTTCCACTCTGTCTAGGAAGGAGAAAGTGTGCCAGCACAGCAAATGCCTCCCGGACTTTCCCTGGAATTCAGCAAGTGCTTTGCAGCTTGAAATTGGAAGGAAAGCCTCAGATTTAGCAGCCAGAGCTTCAGGAGGAGCAGCAGCGAGCACAGCATCGGTTTTGCAGCAGCTCCTTCCATGTGCATGTTTTTGGGAGTGGAAAGGCTTGCAGAGTGTTAAAGTAGCTTTTTCTCTCCGCTGGAAAGCTGCACGCTCAGTGCCAGTCTTCTGCAGCTTCTTTCTTCACGTTTCAGCAGCTAGCACGCTCTCCGTGTGCTGGAGAAGCGGCAGAGGCTTCCTTGCCGGAGAAGCGGCACCTTCGCCGGCAGAGAGCATCCTGCCGGCCGCGGTGCGCTCCGGAGCGGGGGCTTGTGCCGAAAGAGGCCGGCAACAGGCGCTTACCTTCGGACAGCTCCGGATCGCCGTCTAATGCGTCTCTTGTCGCCTACACGGCAGGGAAAAGCTTTTCCACTCTGTCTAGGAAGGAGAAAGTGTGCCAGCACAGCAAATGCCTCCCGGACTTTCCCTGGAATTCAGCAAGTGCTTTGCAGCTTGAAATTGGAAGGAAAGCCTCAGATTTAGCAGCCAGAGCTTCAGGAGGAGCAGCAGCGAGCACAGCATCGGTTTTGCAGCAGCTCCTTCCATGTGCATGTTTTTGGGAGTGGAAAGGCTTGCAGAGTGTTAAAGTAGCTTTTTCTCTCCGCTGGAAAGCTGCACGCTCAGTGCCAGTCTTCTGCAGCTTCTTTCTTCACGTTTCAGCAGCTAGCACGCTCTCCGTGTGCTGGAGAAGCGGCAGAGGCTTCCTTGCCGGAGAAGCGGCACCTTCGCCGGCAGAGTGCATCCTGCCGGCCGCGGTGCGCTCCGGAGCGGGGGCTTGTGCCGAAAGAGGCCGGCAACAGGCGCTTACCTTCGGACAGCTCCGGATCGCCGTCTAATGCGTCTCTTGTCGCCTACACGGCACGGAAAAGCTGCAGAACACTGGCACTGAGCGTGCAGCTTTCCAGCGGAGAGAAAAAGCTACTTTAACACTCTGCAAGCCTTTCCACTCCCAAAAACATGCACATGGAAGGAGCTGCTGCAAAACCGATGCTGTGCTCGCTTCTGCTCCTCCTGAAGCTCTGGCTGCTAAATCTGAGGCTTTCCTTCCAATTTCAAGCTGCAAAGCACTTGCTGAATTCCAGGGAAAGTCCGGGAGGCATTTGCTGTGCTGGCACACTTTCTCCTTCCTAGACAGAGTGGAAAAGCTTTTCCCTGCCGTGTAGGCGACAAGAGACGCATTAGACGGCGATCCGGAGCTGTCCGAAGGTAAGCGCCTGTTGCCGGCCTCTTTCGGCACAAGCCCCCGCTCCGGAGCGCACCGCGGCCGGCAGGATGCTCTCTGCCGGCGAAGGTGCCGCTTCTCCGGCAAGGAAGCCTCTGCCGCTTCTCCAGCACACGGAGAGCGTGCTAGCTGCTGAAACGCGAAGAAAGAAGCTGCAGAAGACTGGCACTGAGCGTGCAGCTTTCCAGCGGAGAGAAAAAGCTACTTTAACACTCTGCAAGCCTTTCCACTCCCAAAAACATGCACATGGAAGGAGCTGCTGCAAAACCGATGCTGTGCTCGCTGCTGCTCCTCCTGAAGCTCTGGCTGCTAAATCTGAGGCTTTCCTTCCAATTTCAAGCTGCAAAGCACTTGCTGAATTGCAGGGAAAGTCCGGGAGGCATTTGCTGTGCTGGCACACTTTCTCCTTCCTAGACAGAGTGGAAAAGCTTTTCCCTGCCGTGTAGGCGACAAGAGACGCATTAGACGGCGATCCGGAGCTGTCCGAAGGTAAGCGCCTGTTGCCGGCCTCTTTCGGCACAAGCCCCCGCTCCGGAGCGCACCGCGGCCGGCAGGATGCTCTCTGCCGGCGAAGGTGCCGCTTCTCCGGCAAGGAAGCCTCTGCCGCTTCTCCAGCACACGGAGAGCGTGCTAGCTGCTGAAACGTGAAGAAAGAAGCTGCAGAACACTGGCACTGAGCGTGCAGCTTTCCAGCGGAGAGAAAAAGCTACTTTAACACTCTGCAAGCCTTTCCACTCCCAAAAACATGCACATGGAAGGAGCTGCTGCAAAACCGATGCTGTGCTCGCTGCTGCTCCTCCTGAAGCTCTGGCTGCTAAATCTGAGGCTTTCCTTCCAATTTCAAGCTGCAAAGCACTTGCTGAATTGCAGGGAAAGTCCGGGAGGCATTTGCTGTGCTGGCACACTTTCTCCTTCCTAGACAGAGTGGAAAAGCTTTTCCCTGCCGTGTAGGCGACAAGAGACGCATTAGACGGCGATCCGGAGCTGTCCGAAGGTAAGCGCCTGTTGCCGGCCTCTTTCGGCACAAGCCCCCGCTCCGGAGCGCACCGCGGCCGGCAGGATGCTCTCTGCCGGCGAAGGTGCCGCTTCTCCGGCAAGGAAGCCTCTGCCGCTTCTCCAGCACACGGAGAGCGTGCTAGCTGCTGAAACGTGAAGAAAGAAGCTGCAGAACACTGGCACTGAGCGTGCAGCTTTCCAGCGGAGAGAAAAAGCTACTTTAACACTCTGCAAGCCTTTCCACTCCCAAAAACATGCACATGGAAGGAGCTGCTGCAAAACCGATGCTGTGCTCGCTGCTGCTCCTCCTGAAGCTCTGGCTGCTAAATCTGAGGCTTTCCTTCCAATTTCAAGCTGCAAAGCACTTGCTGAATTCCAGGGAAAGTCCGGGAGGCATTTGCTGTGCTGGCACACTTTCTCCTTCCTAGACAGAGTGGAAAAGCTTTTCCCTGCCGTGTAGGCGACAAGAGACGCATTAGACGGCGATCCGGAGCTGTCCGAAGGTAAGCGCCTGTTGCCGGCCTCTTTCGGCACAAGCCCCCGCTCCGGAGCGCACCGCGGCCGGCAGGATGCTCTCTGCCGGCGAAGGTGCCGCTTCTCCGGCAAGGAAGCCTCTGCCGCTTCTCCAGCACACGGAGAGCGTGCTAGCTGCTGAAACGTGAAGAAAGAAGCTGCAGAACACTGGCACTGAGCGTGCAGCTTTCCAGCGGAGAGAAAAAGCTACTTTAACACTCTGCAAGCCTTTCCACTCCCAAAAACATGCACATGGAAGGAGCTGCTGCAAAACCGATGCTGTGCTCGCTGCTGCTCCTCCTGAAGCTCTGGCTGCTAAATCTGAGGCTTTCCTTCCAATTTCAAGCTGCAAAGCACTTGCTGAATTGCAGGGAAAGTCCGGGAGGCATTTGCTGTGCTGGCACACTTTCTCCTTCCTAGACAGAGTGGAAAAGCTTTTCCCTGCCGTGTAGGCGACAAGAGACGCATTAGACGGCGATCCGGAGCTGTCCGAAGGTAAGCGCCTGTTGCCGGCCTCTTTCGGCACAAGCCCCCGCTCCGGAGCGCACCGCGGCCGGCAGGATGCTCTCTGCCGGCGAAGGTGCCGCTTCTCCGGCAAGGAAGCCTCTGCCGCTTCTCCAGCACACGGAGAGCGTGCTAGCTGCTGAAACGTGAAGAAAGAAGCTGCAGAACACTGGCACTGAGCGTGCAGCTTTCCAGCGGAGAGAAAAAGCTACTTTAACACTCTGCAAGCCTTTCCACTCCCAAAAACATGCACATGGAAGGAGCTGCTGCAAAACCGATGCTGTGCTCGCTGCTGCTCCTCCTGAAGCTCTGGCTGCTAAATCTGAGGCTTTCCTTCCAATTTCAAGCTGCAAAGCACTTGCTGAATTCCAGGGAAAGTCCGGGAGGCATTTGCTGTGCTGGCACACTTTCTCCTTCCTAGACAGAGTGGAAAAGCTTTTCCCTGCCGTGTAGGCGACAAGAGACGCATTAGACGGCGATCCGGAGCTGTCCGAAGGTAAGCGCCTGTTGCCGGCCTCTTTCGGCACAAGCCAGCGCTCCGGAGCGCACCGCGGCCGGCAGGATGCTCTCTGCCGGCGAAGGTGCCGCTTCTCCGGCAAGGAAGCCTCTGCCGCTTCTCCAGCACACGGAGAGCGTGCTAGCTGCTGAAACGTGAAGAAAGAAGCTGCAGAAGACTGGCACTGAGCGTGCAGCTTTCCAGCGGAGAGAAAAAGCTACTTTAACACTCTGCAAGCCTTTCCACTCCCAAAATCATGCACATGGAAGGAGCTGCTGCAAAACCGATGCTGTGCTCGCTGCTGCTCCTCCTGAAGCTCTGGCTGCTAAATCTGAGGCTTTCCTTCCAATTTCAAGCTGCAAAGCACTTGCTGAATTCCAGGGAAAGTCCGGGAGGCATTTGCTGTGCTGGCACACTTTCTCCTTCCTAGACAGAGTGGAAAAGCTTTTCCCTGCCGTGTAGGCGACAAGAGACGCATTAGACGGCGATCCGGAGCTGTCCGAAGGTAAGCGCCTGTTGCCGGCCTCTTTCGGCACAAGCCCCCGCTCCGGAGCGCACCGCGGCCGGCAGGATGCTCTCTGCCGGCGAAGGTGCCGCTTCTCCGGCAAGGAAGCCTCTGCCGCTTCTCCAGCACACGGAGAGCGTGCTAGCTGCTGAAACGTGAAGAAAGAAGCTGCAGAAGACTGGCACTGAGCGTGCAGCTTTCCAGCGGAGAGAAAAAGCTACTTTAACACTCTGCAAGCCTTTCCACTCCCAAAAACATGCACATGGAAGGAGCTGCTGCAAAACCGATGCTGTGCTCGCTGCTGCTCCTCCTGAAGCTCTGGCTGCTAAATCTGAGGCTTTCCTTCCAATTTCAAGCTGCAAAGCACTTGCTGAATTCCAGGGAAAGTCCGGGAGGCATTTGCTGTGCTGGCACACTTTCTCCTTCCTAGACAGAGTGGAAAAGCTTTTCCCTGCCGTGTAGGCGACAAGAGACGCATTAGACGGCGATCCGGAGCTGTCCGAAGGTAAGCGCCTGTTGCCGGCCTCTTTCGGCACAAGCCCCCGCTCCGGAGCGCACCGCGGCCGGCAGGATGCTCTCTGCCGGCGAAGGTGCCGCTTCTCCGGCAAGGAAGCCTCGGCCGCTTCTCCAGCACACGGAGAGCGTGCTAGCTGCTGAAACGTGAAGAAAGAAGCTGCAGAAGACTGGCACTGAGCGTGCAGCTTTCCAGCGGAGAGAAAAAGCTACTTTAGCACTCTGCAAACCTTTCCACTCCCAAAAACATGCACATGGAAGGAGCTGCTGCAAAACCGATGCTGTGCTCGCTGCTGCTCCTCCTGAAGCTCTGGCTGCTAAATCTGAGGCTTTCCTTCCAATTTCAAGCTGCAAAGCACTTGCTGAATTCCAGGGAAAGTCCGGGAGGCATTTGCTGTGCTGGCACACTTTCTCCTTCCTAGACAGAGTGGAAAAGCTTTTCCCTGCCGTGTAGGCGACAAGAGACGCATTAGACGGCGATCCGGAGCTGTCCGAAGGTAAGCGCCTGTTGCCGGCCTCTTTCGGCACAAGCCCCCGCTCCGGAGCGCACCGCGGCCGGCAGGATGCTCTCTGCCGGCGAAGGTGCCGCTTCTCCGGCAAGGAAGCCTCGGCCGCTTCTCCAGCACACGGAGAGCGTGCTAGCTGCTGAAACGTGAAGAAAGAAGCTGCAGAAGACTGGCACTGAGCGTGCAGCTTTCCAGCGGAGAGAAAAAGCTACTTTAACACTCTGCAAGCCTTTCCACTCCCAAAAACATGCACATGGAAGGAGCTGCTGCAAAAGCGATGCTGTGCTCGCTGCTGCTCCTCCTGAAGCTCTGGCTGCTAAATCTGAGGCTTTCCTTCCAATTTCAAGCTGCAAAGCACTTGCTGAATTGCAGGGAAAGTCCGGGAGGCATTTGCTGTGCTGGCACACTTTCTCCTTCCTAGACAGAGTGGAAAAGCTTTTCCCTGCCGTGTAGGCGACAAGAGACGCATTAGACGGCGATCCGGAGCTGTCCGAAGGTAAGCGCCTGTTGCCGGCCTCTTTCGGCACAAGCCCCCGCTCCGGAGCGCACCGCGGCCGGCAGGATGCTCTCTGCCGGCGAAGGTGCCGCTTCTCCGGCAAGGAAGCCTCTGCCGCTTCTCCAGCACACGGAGAGCGTGCTAGCTGCTGAAACGTGAAGAAAGAAGCTGCAGAAGACTGGCACTGAGCGTGCAGCTTTCCAGCGGAGAGAAAAAGCTACTTTAACACTCTGCAAGCCTTTCCACTCCCAAAATCATGCACATGGAAGGAGCTGCTGCAAAACCGATGCTGTGCTCGCTGCTGCTCCTCCTGAAGCTCTGGCTGCTAAATCTGAGGCTTTCCTTCCAATTTCAAGCTGCAAAGCACTTGCTGAATTGCAGGGAAAGTCCGGGAGGCATTTGCTGTGCTGGCACACTTTCTCCTTCCTAGACAGAGTGGAAAAGCTTTTCCCTGCCGTGTAGGCGACAAGAGACGCATTAGACGGCGATCCGGAGCTGTCCGAAGGTAAGCGCCTGTTGCCGGCCTCTTTCGGCACAAGCCCCCGCTCCGGAGCGCACCGCGGCCGGCAGGATGCTCTCTGCCGGCGAAGGTGCCGCTTCTCCGGCAAGGAAGCCTCTGCCGCTTCTCCAGCACACGGAGAGCGTGCTAGCTGCTGAAACGTGAAGAAAGAAGCTGCAGAAGACTGGCACTGAGCGTGCAGCTTTCCAGCGGAGAGAAAAAGCTACTTTAACACTCTGCAAGCCTTTCCACTCCCAAAAACATGCACATGGAAGGAGCTGCTGCAAAACCGATGCTGTGCTCGCTGCTGCTCCTCCTGAAGCTCTGGCTGCTAAATCTGAGGCTTTCCTTCCAATTTCAAGCTGCAAAGCACTTGCTGAATTGCAGGGAAAGTCCGGGAGGCATTTGCTGTGCTGGCACACTTTCTCCTTCCTAGACAGAGTGGAAAAGCTTTTCCCTGCCGTGTAGGCGACAAGAGACGCATTAGACGGCGATCCGGAGCTGTCCGAAGGTAAGCGCCTGTTGCCGGCCTCTTTCGGCACAAGCCCCCGCTCCGGAGCGCACCGCGGCCGGCAGGATGCTCTCTGCCGGCGAAGGTGCCGCTTCTCCGGCAAGGAAGCCTCTGCCGCTTCTCCAGCACACGGAGAGCGTGCTAGCTGCTGAAACGTGAAGAAAGAAGCTGCAGAACACTGGCACTGAGCGTGCAGCTTTCCAGCGGAGAGAAAAAGCTACTTTAACACTCTGCAAGCCTTTCCACTCCCAAAAACATGCACATGGAAGGAGCTGCTGCAAAACCGATGCTGTGCTCGCTGCTGCTCCTCCTGAAGCTCTGGCTGCTAAATCTGAGGCTTTCCTTCCAATTTCAAGCTGCAAAGCACTTGCTGAATTGCAGGGAAAGTCCGGGAGGCATTTGCTGTGCTGGCACACTTTCTCCTTCCTAGACAGAGTGGAAAAGCTTTTCCCTGCCGTGTAGGCGACAAGAGACGCATTAGACGGCGATCCGGAGCTGTCCGAAGGTAAGCGCCTGTTGCCGGCCTCTTTCGGCACAAGCCCCCGCTCCGGAGCGCACCGCGGCCGGCAGGATGCTCTCTGCCGGCGAAGGTGCCGCTTCTCCGGCAAGGAAGCCTCTGCCGCTTCTCCAGCACACGGAGAGCGTGCTAGCTGCTGAAACGTGAAGAAAGAAGCTGCAGAAGACTGGCACTGAGCGTGCAGCTTTCCAGCGGAGAGAAAAAGCTACTTTAACACTCTGCAAGCCTTTCCACTCCCAAAAACATGCACATGGAAGGAGCTGCTGCAAAACCGATGCTGTGCTCGCTGCTGCTCCTCCTGAAGCTCTGGCTGCTAAATCTGAGGCTTTCCTTCCAATTTCAAGCTGCAAAGCACTTGCTGAATTGCAGGGAAAGTCCGGGAGGCATTTGCTGTGCTGGCACACTTTCTCCTTCCTAGACAGAGTGGAAAAGCTTTTCCCTGCCGTGTAGGCGACAAGAGACGCATTAGACGGCGATCCGGAGCTGTCCGAAGGTAAGCGCCTGTTGCCGGCCTCTTTCGGCACAAGCCCCCGCTCCGGAGCGCACCGCGGCCGGCAGGATGCTCTCTGCCGGCGAAGGTGCCGCTTCTCCGGCAAGGAAGCCTCTGCCGCTTCTCCAGCACACGGAGAGCGTGCTAGCTGCTGAAACGTGAAGAAAGAAGCTGCAGAAGACTGGCACTGAGCGTGCAGCTTTCCAGCGGAGAGAAAAAGCTACTTTAACACTCTGCAAGCCTTTCCACTCCCAAAAACATGCACATGGAAGGAGCTGCTGCAAAACCGATGCTGTGCTCGCTGCTGCTCCTCCTGAAGCTCTGGCTGCTAAATCTGAGGCTTTCCTTCCAATTTCAAGCTGCAAAGCACTTGCTGAATTGCAGGGAAAGTCCGGGAGGCATTTGCTGTGCTGGCACACTTTCTCCTTCCTAGACAGAGTGGAAAAGCTTTTCCCTGCCGTGTAGGCGACAAGAGACGCATTAGACGGCGATCCGGAGCTGTCCGAAGGTAAGCGCCTGTTGCCGGCCTCTTTCGGCACAAGCCCCCGCTCCGGAGCGCACCGCGGCCGGCAGGATGCTCTCTGCCGGCGAAGGTGCCGCTTCTCCGGCAAGGAAGCCTCTGCCGCTTCTCCAGCACACGGAGAGCGTGCTAGCTGCTGAAACGTGAAGAAAGAAGCTGCAGAACACTGGCACTGAGCGTGCAGCTTTCCAGCGGAGAGAAAAAGCTACTTTAACACTCTGCAAGCCTTTCCACTCCCAAAAACATGCACATGGAAGGAGCTGCTGCAAAACCGATGCTGTGCTCGCTGCTGCTCCTCCTGAAGCTCTGGCTGCTAAATCTGAGGCTTTCCTTCCAATTTCAAGCTGCAAAGCACTTGCTGAATTCCAGGGAAAGTCCGGGAGGCATTTGCTGTGCTGGCACACTTTCTCCTTCCTAGACAGAGTGGAAAAGCTTTTCCCTGCCGTGTAGGCGACAAGAGACGCATTAGACGGCGATCCGGAGCTGTCCGAAGGTAAGCGCCTGTTGCCGGCCTCTTTCGGCACAAGCCCCCGCTCCGGAGCGCACCGCGGCCGGCAGGATGCTCTCTGCCGGCGAAGGTGCCGCTTCTCCGGCAAGGAAGCCTCGGCCGCTTCTCCAGCACACGGAGAGCGTGCTAGCTGCTGAAACGTGAAGAAAGAAGCTGCAGAACACTGGCACTGAGCGTGCAGCTTTCCAGCGGAGAGAAAAAGCTACTTTAACACTCTGCAAGCCTTTCCACTCCCAAAATCATGCACATGGAAGGAGCTGCTGCAAAACCGATGCTGTGCTCGCTGCTGCTCCTCCTGAAGCTCTGGCTGCTAAATCTGAGGCTTTCCTTCCAATTTCAAGCTGCAAAGCACTTGCTGAATTCCAGGGAAAGTCCGGGAGGCATTTGCTGTGCTGGCACACTTTCTCCTTCCTAGACAGAGTGGAAAAGCTTTTCCCTGCCGTGTAGGCGACAAGAGACGCATTAGACGGCGATCCGGAGCTGTCCGAAGGTAAGCGCCTGTTGCCGGCCTCTTTCGGCACAAGCCCCCGCTCCGGAGCGCACCGCGGCCGGCAGGATGCTCTCTGCCGGCGAAGGTGCCGCTTCTCCGGCAAGGAAGCCTCTGCCGCTTCTCCAGCACACGGAGAGCGTGCTAGCTGCTGAAACGTGAAGAAAGAAGCTGCAGAACACTGGCACTGAGCGTGCAGCTTTCCAGCGGAGAGAAAAAGCTACTTTAACACTCTGCAAGCCTTTCCACTCCCAAAAACATGCACATGGAAGGAGCTGCTGCAAAACCGATGCTGTGCTCGCTGCTGCTCCTCCTGAAGCTCTGGCTGCTAAATCTGAGGCTTTCCTTCCAATTTCAAGCTGCAAAGCACTTGCTGAATTGCAGGGAAAGTCCGGGAGGCATTTGCTGTGCTGGCACACTTTCTCCTTCCTAGACAGAGTGGAAAAGCTTTTCCCTGCCGTGTAGGCGACAAGAGACGCATTAGACGGCGATCCGGAGCTGTCCGAAGGTAAGCGCCTGTTGCCGGCCTCTTTCGGCACAAGCCCCCGCTCCGGAGCGCACCGCGGCCGGCAGGATGCTCTCTGCCGGCGAAGGTGCCGCTTCTCCGGCAAGGAAGCCTCGGCCGCTTCTCCAGCACACGGAGAGCGTGCTAGCTGCTGAAACGTGAAGAAAGAAGCTGCAGAAGACTGGCACTGAGCGTGCAGCTTTCCAGCGGAGAGAAAAAGCTACTTTAGCACTCTGCAAACCTTTCCACTCCCAAAAACATGCACATGGAAGGAGCTGCTGCAAAACCGATGCTGTGCTCGCTGCTGCTCCTCCTGAAGCTCTGGCTGCTAAATCTGAGGCTTTCCTTCCAATTTCAAGCTGCAAAGCACTTGCTGAATTGCAGGGAAAGTCCGGGAGGCATTTGCTGTGCTGGCACACTTTCTCCTTCCTAGACAGAGTGGAAAAGCTTTTCCCTGCCGTGTAGGCGACAAGAGACGCATTAGACGGCGATCCGGAGCTGTCCGAAGGTAAGCGCCTGTTGCCGGCCTCTTTCGGCACAAGCCCCCGCTCCGGAGCGCACCGCGGCCGGCAGGATGCTCTCTGCCGGCGAAGGTGCCGCTTCTCCGGCAAGGAAGCCTCGGCCGCTTCTCCAGCACACGGAGAGCGTGCTAGCTGCTGAAACGTGAAGAAAGAAGCTGCAGAAGACTGGCACTGAGCGTGCAGCTTTCCAGCGGAGAGAAAAAGCTACTTTAACACTCTGCAAGCCTTTCCACTCCCAAAATCATGCACATGGAAGGAGCTGCTGCAAAAGCGATGCTGTGCTCGCTGCTGCTCCTCCTGAAGCTCTGGCTGCTAAATCTGAGGCTTTCCTTCCAATTTCAAGCTGCAAAGCACTTGCTGAATTGCAGGGAAAGTCCGGGAGGCATTTGCTGTGCTGGCACACTTTCTCCTTCCTAGACAGAGTGGAAAAGCTTTTCCCTGCCGTGTAGGCGACAAGAGACGCATTAGACGGCGATCCGGAGCTGTCCGAAGGTAAGCGCCTGTTGCCGGCCTCTTTCGGCACAAGCCCCCGCTCCGGAGCGCACCGCGGCCGGCAGGATGCTCTCTGCCGGCGAAGGTGCCGCTTCTCCGGCAAGGAAGCCTCTGCCGCTTCTCCAGCACACGGAGAGCGTGCTAGCTGCTGAAACGTGAAGAAAGAAGCTGCAGAAGACTGGCACTGAGCGTGCAGCTTTCCAGCGGAGAGAAAAAGCTACTTTAACACTCTGCAAGCCTTTCCACTCCCAAAAACATGCACATGGAAGGAGCTGCTGCAAAACCGATGCTGTGCTCGCTGCTGCTCCTCCTGAAGCTCTGGCTGCTAAATCTGAGGCTTTCCTTCCAATTTCAAGCTGCAAAGCACTTGCTGAATTCCAGGGAAAGTCCGGGAGGCATTTGCTGTGCTGGCACACTTTCTCCTTCCTAGACAGAGTGGAAAAGCTTTTCCCTGCCGTGTAGGCGACAAGAGACGCATTAGACGGCGATCCGGAGCTGTCCGAAGGTAAGCGCCTGTTGCCGGCCTCTTTCGGCACAAGCCCCCGCTCCGGAGCGCACCGCGGCCGGCACGATGCTCTCTGCCGGCGAAGGTGCCGCTTCTCCGGCAAGGAAGCCTCTGCCGCTTCTCCAGCACACGGAGAGCGTGCTAGCTGCTGAAACGTGAAGAAAGAAGCTGCAGAACACTGGCACTGAGCGTGCAGCTTTCCAGCGGAGAGAAAAAGCTACTTTAACACTCTGCAAGCCTTTCCACTCCCAAAAACATGCACATGGAAGGAGCTGCTGCAAAACCGATGCTGTGCTCGCTGCTGCTCCTCCTGAAGCTCTGGCTGCTAAATCTGAGGCTTTCCTTCCAATTTCAAGCTGCAAAGCACTTGCTGAATTGCAGGGAAAGTCCGGGAGGCATTTGCTGTGCTGGCACACTTTCTCCTTCCTAGACAGAGTGGAAAAGCTTTTCCCTGCCGTGTAGGCGACAAGAGACGCATTAGACGGCGATCCGGAGCTGTCCGAAGGTAAGCGCCTGTTGCCGGCCTCTTTCGGCACAAGCCCCCGCTCCGGAGCGCACCGCGGCCGGCAGGATGCTCTCTGCCGGCGAAGGTGCCGCTTCTCCGGCAAGGAAGCCTCTGCCGCTTCTCCAGCACACGGAGAGCGTGCTAGCTGCTGAAACGTGAAGAAAGAAGCTGCAGAAGACTGGCACTGAGCGTGCAGCTTTCCAGCGGAGAGAAAAAGCTACTTTAACACTCTGCAAGCCTTTCCACTCCCAAAAACATGCACATGGAAGGAGCTGCTGCAAAACCGATGCTGTGCTCGCTGCTGCTCCTCCTGAAGCTCTGGCTGCTAAATCTGAGGCTTTCCTTCCAATTTCAAGCTGCAAAGCACTTGCTGAATTGCAGGGAAAGTCCGGGAGGCATTTGCTGTGCTGGCACACTTTCTCCTTCCTAGACAGAGTGGAAAAGCTTTTCCCTGCCGTGTAGGCGACAAGAGACGCATTAGACGGCGATCCGGAGCTGTCCGAAGGTAAGCGCCTGTTGCCGGCCTCTTTCGGCACAAGCCCCCGCTCCGGAGCGCACCGCGGCCGGCAGGATGCTCTCTGCCGGCGAAGGTGCCGCTTCTCCGGCAAGGAAGCCTCTGCCGCTTCTCCAGCACACGGAGAGCGTGCTAGCTGCTGAAACGTGAAGAAAGAAGCTGCAGAAGACTGGCACTGAGCGTGCAGCTTTCCAGCGGAGAGAAAAAGCTACTTTAACACTCTGCAAGCCTTTCCACTCCCAAAAACATGCACATGGAAGGAGCTGCTGCAAAACCGATGCTGTGCTCGCTGCTGCTCCTCCTGAAGCTCTGGCTGCTAAATCTGAGGCTTTCCTTCCAATTTCAAGCTGCAAAGCACTTGCTGAATTGCAGGGAAAGTCCGGGAGGCATTTGCTGTGCTGGCACACTTTCTCCTTCCTAGACAGAGTGGAAAAGCTTTTCCCTGCCGTGTAGGCGACAAGAGACGCATTAGACGGCGATCCGGAGCTGTCCGAAGGTAAGCGCCTGTTGCCGGCCTCTTTCGGCACAAGCCCCCGCTCCGGAGCGCACCGCGGCCGGCAGGATGCTCTCTGCCGGCGAAGGTGCCGCTTCTCCGGCAAGGAAGCCTCTGCCGCTTCTCCAGCACACGGAGAGCGTGCTAGCTGCTGAAACGTGAAGAAAGAAGCTGCAGAACACTGGCACTGAGCGTGCAGCTTTCCAGCGGAGAGAAAAAGCTACTTTAACACTCTGCAAGCCTTTCCACTCCCAAAAACATGCACATGGAAGGAGCTGCTGCAAAACCGATGCTGTGCTCGCTGCTGCTCCTCCTGAAGCTCTGGCTGCTAAATCTGAGGCTTTCCTTCCAATTTCAAGCTGCAAAGCACTTGCTGAATTCCAGGGAAAGTCCGGGAGGCATTTGCTGTGCTGGCACACTTTCTCCTTCCTAGACAGAGTGGAAAAGCTTTTCCCTGCCGTGTAGGCGACAAGAGACGCATTAGACGGCGATCCGGAGCTGTCCGAAGGTAAGCGCCTGTTGCCGGCCTCTTTCGGCACAAGCCCCCGCTCCGGAGCGCACCGCGGCCGGCAGGATGCTCTCTGCCGGCGAAGGTGCCGCTTCTCCGGCAAGGAAGCCTCTGCCGCTTCTCCAGCACACGGAGAGCGTGCTAGCTGCTGAAACGTGAAGAAAGAAGCTGCAGAAGACTGGCACTGAGCGTGCAGCTTTCCAGCGGAGAGAAAAAGCTACTTTAGCACTCTGCAAACCTTTCCACTCCCAAAAACATGCACATGGAAGGAGCTGCTGCAAAAGCGATGCTGTGCTCGCTGCTGCTCCTCCTGAAGCTCTGGCTGCTAAATCTGAGGCTTTCCTTCCAATTTCAAGCTGCAAAGCACTTGCTGAATTGCAGGGAAAGTCCGGGAGGCATTTGCTGTGCTGGCACACTTTCTCCTTCCTAGACAGAGTGGAAAAGCTTTTCCCTGCCGTGTAGGCGACAAGAGACGCATTAGACGGCGATCCGGAGCTGTCCGAAGGTAAGCGCCTGTTGCCGGCCTCTTTCGGCACAAGCCCCCGCTCCGGAGCGCACCGCGGCCGGCAGGATGCTCTCTGCCGGCGAAGGTGCCGCTTCTCCGGCAAGGAAGCCTCTGCCGCTTCTCCAGCACACGGAGAGCGTGCTAGCTGCTGAAACGTGAAGAAAGAAGCTGCAGAAGACTGGCACTGAGCGTGCAGCTTTCCAGCGGAGAGAAAAAGCTACTTTAACACTCTGCAAGCCTTTCCACTCCCAAAATCATGCACATGGAAGGAGCTGCTGCAAAACCGATGCTGTGCTCGCTGCTGCTCCTCCTGAAGCTCTGGCTGCTAAATCTGAGGCTTTCCTTCCAATTTCAAGCTGCAAAGCACTTGCTGAATTGCAGGGAAAGTCCGGGAGGCATTTGCTGTGCTGGCACACTTTCTCCTTCCTAGACAGAGTGGAAAAGCTTTTCCCTGCCGTGTAGGCGACAAGAGACGCATTAGACGGCGATCCGGAGCTGTCCGAAGGTAAGCGCCTGTTGCCGGCCTCTTTCGGCACAAGCCCCCGCTCCGGAGCGCACCGCGGCCGGCAGGATGCTCTCTGCCGGCGAAGGTGCCGCTTCTCCGGCAAGGAAGCCTCTGCCGCTTCTCCAGCACACGGAGAGCGTGCTAGCTGCTGAAACGTGAAGAAAGAAGCTGCAGAAGACTGGCACTGAGCGTGCAGCTTTCCAGCGGAGAGAAAAAGCTACTTTAACACTCTGCAAGCCTTTCCACTCCCAAAAACATGCACATGGAAGGAGCTGCTGCAAAACCGATGCTGTGCTCGCTGCTGCTCCTCCTGAAGCTCTGGCTGCTAAATCTGAGGCTTTCCTTCCAATTTCAAGCTGCAAAGCACTTGCTGAATTGCAGGGAAAGTCCGGGAGGCATTTGCTGTGCTGGCACACTTTCTCCTTCCTAGACAGAGTGGAAAAGCTTTTCCCTGCCGTGTAGGCGACAAGAGACGCATTAGACGGCGATCCGGAGCTGTCCGAAGGTAAGCGCCTGTTGCCGGCCTCTTTCGGCACAAGCCCCCGCTCCGGAGCGCACCGCGGCCGGCAGGATGCTCTCTGCCGGCGAAGGTGCCGCTTCTCCGGCAAGGAAGCCTCTGCCGCTTCTCCAGCACACGGAGAGCGTGCTAGCTGCTGAAACGTGAAGAAAGAAGCTGCAGAACACTGGCACTGAGCGTGCAGCTTTCCAGCGGAGAGAAAAAGCTACTTTAACACTCTGCAAGCCTTTCCACTCCCAAAAACATGCACATGGAAGGAGCTGCTGCAAAACCGATGCTGTGCTCGCTGCTGCTCCTCCTGAAGCTCTGGCTGCTAAATCTGAGGCTTTCCTTCCAATTTCAAGCTGCAAAGCACTTGCTGAATTGCAGGGAAAGTCCGGGAGGCATTTGCTGTGCTGGCACACTTTCTCCTTCCTAGACAGAGTGGAAAAGCTTTTCCCTGCCGTGTAGGCGACAAGAGACGCATTAGACGGCGATCCGGAGCTGTCCGAAGGTAAGCGCCTGTTGCCGGCCTCTTTCGGCACAAGCCCCCGCTCCGGAGCGCACCGCGGCCGGCAGGATGCTCTCTGCCGGCGAAGGTGCCGCTTCTCCGGCAAGGAAGCCTCTGCCGCTTCTCCAGCACACGGAGAGCGTGCTAGCTGCTGAAACGTGAAGAAAGAAGCTGCAGAAGACTGGCACTGAGCGTGCAGCTTTCCAGCGGAGAGAAAAAGCTACTTTAACACTCTGCAAGCCTTTCCACTCCCAAAAACATGCACATGGAAGGAGCTGCTGCAAAACCGATGCTGTGCTCGCTGCTGCTCCTCCTGAAGCTCTGGCTGCTAAATCTGAGGCTTTCCTTCCAATTTCAAGCTGCAAAGCACTTGCTGAATTGCAGGGAAAGTCCGGGAGGCATTTGCTGTGCTGGCACACTTTCTCCTTCCTAGACAGAGTGGAAAAGCTTTTCCCTGCCGTGTAGGCGACAAGAGACGCATTAGACGGCGATCCGGAGCTGTCCGAAGGTAAGCGCCTGTTGCCGGCCTCTTTCGGCACAAGCCCCCGCTCCGGAGCGCACCGCGGCCGGCAGGATGCTCTCTGCCGGCGAAGGTGCCGCTTCTCCGGCAAGGAAGCCTCTGCCGCTTCTCCAGCACACGGAGAGCGTGCTAGCTGCTGAAACGTGAAGAAAGAAGCTGCAGAACACTGGCACTGAGCGTGCAGCTTTCCAGCGGAGAGAAAAAGCTACTTTAACACTCTGCAAGCCTTTCCACTCCCAAAATCATGCACATGGAAGGAGCTGCTGCAAAACCGATGCTGTGCTCGCTGCTGCTCCTCCTGAAGCTCTGGCTGCTAAATCTGAGGCTTTCCTTCCAATTTCAAGCTGCAAAGCACTTGCTGAATTCCAGGGAAAGTCCGGGAGGCATTTGCTGTGCTGGCACACTTTCTCCTTCCTAGACAGAGTGGAAAAGCTTTTCCCTGCCGTGTAGGCGACAAGAGACGCATTAGACGGCGATCCGGAGCTGTCCGAAGGTAAGCGCCTGTTGCCGGCCTCTTTCGGCACAAGCCCCCGCTCCGGAGCGCACCGCGGCCGGCAGGATGCTCTCTGCCGGCGAAGGTGCCGCTTCTCCGGCAAGGAAGCCTCGGCCGCTTCTCCAGCACACGGAGAGCGTGCTAGCTGCTGAAACGTGAAGAAAGAAGCTGCAGAAGACTGGCACTGAGCGTGCAGCTTTCCAGCGGAGAGAAAAAGCTACTTTAACACTCTGCAAGCCTTTCCACTCCCAAAAACATGCACATGGAAGGAGCTGCTGCAAAACCGATGCTGTGCTCGCTGCTGCTCCTCCTGAAGCTCTGGCTGCTAAATCTGAGGCTTTCCTTCCAATTTCAAGCTGCAAAGCACTTGCTGAATTGCAGGGAAAGTCCGGGAGGCATTTGCTGTGCTGGCACACTTTCTCCTTCCTAGACAGAGTGGAAAAGCTTTTCCCTGCCGTGTAGGCGACAAGAGACGCATTAGACGGCGATCCGGAGCTGTCCGAAGGTAAGCGCCTGTTGCCGGCCTCTTTCGGCACAAGCCCCCGCTCCGGAGCGCACCGCGGCCGGCAGGATGCTCTCTGCCGGCGAAGGTGCCGCTTCTCCGGCAAGGAAGCCTCTGCCGCTTCTCCAGCACACGGAGAGCGTGCTAGCTGCTGAAACGTGAAGAAAGAAGCTGCAGAAGACTGGCACTGAGCGTGCAGCTTTCCAGCGGAGAGAAAAAGCTACTTTAACACTCTGCAAGCCTTTCCACTCCCAAAAACATGCACATGGAAGGAGCTGCTGCAAAACCGATGCTGTGCTCGCTGCTGCTCCTCCTGAAGCTCTGGCTGCTAAATCTGAGGCTTTCCTTCCAATTTCAAGCTGCAAAGCACTTGCTGAATTGCAGGGAAAGTCCGGGAGGCATTTGCTGTGCTGGCACACTTTCTCCTTCCTAGACAGAGTGGAAAAGCTTTTCCCTGCCGTGTAGGCGACAAGAGACGCATTAGACGGCGATCCGGAGCTGTCCGAAGGTAAGCGCCTGTTGCCGGCCTCTTTCGGCACAAGCCCCCGCTCCGGAGCGCACCGCGGCCGGCAGGATGCTCTCTGCCGGCGAAGGTGCCGCTTCTCCGGCAAGGAAGCCTCTGCCGCTTCTCCAGCACACGGAGAGCGTGCTAGCTGCTGAAACGTGAAGAAAGAAGCTGCAGAAGACTGGCACTGAGCGTGCAGCTTTCCAGCGGAGAGAAAAAGCTACTTTAGCACTCTGCAAACCTTTCCACTCCCAAAAACATGCACATGGAAGGAGCTGCTGCAAAACCGATGCTGTGCTCGCTGCTGCTCCTCCTGAAGCTCTGGCTGCTAAATCTGAGGCTTTCCTTCCAATTTCAAGCTGCAAAGCACTTGCTGAATTCCAGGGAAAGTCCGGGAGGCATTTGCTGTGCTGGCACACTTTCTCCTTCCTAGACAGAGTGGAAAAGCTTTTCCCTGCCGTGTAGGCGACAAGAGACGCATTAGACGGCGATCCGGAGCTGTCCGAAGGTAAGCGCCTGTTGCCGGCCTCTTTCGGCACAAGCCCCCGCTCCGGAGCGCACCGCGGCCGGCAGGATGCTCTCTGCCGGCGAAGGTGCCGCTTCTCCGGCAAGGAAGCCTCTGCCGCTTCTCCAGCACACGGAGAGCGTGCTAGCTGCTGAAACGTGAAGAAAGAAGCTGCAGAACACTGGCACTGAGCGTGCAGCTTTCCAGCGGAGAGAAAAAGCTACTTTAACACTCTGCAAGCCTTTCCACTCCCAAAAACATGCACATGGAAGGAGCTGCTGCAAAACCGATGCTGTGCTCGCTGCTGCTCCTCCTGAAGCTCTGGCTGCTAAATCTGAGGCTTTCCTTCCAATTTCAAGCTGCAAAGCACTTGCTGAATTCCAGGGAAAGTCCGGGAGGCATTTGCTGTGCTGGCACACTTTCTCCTTCCTAGACAGAGTGGAAAAGCTTTTCCCTGCCGTGTAGGCGACAAGAGACGCATTAGACGGCGATCCGGAGCTGTCCGAAGGTAAGCGCCTGTTGCCGGCCTCTTTCGGCACAAGCCCCCGCTCCGGAGCGCACCGCGGCCGGCAGGATGCTCTCTGCCGGCGAAGGTGCCGCTTCTCCGGCAAGGAAGCCTCTGCCGCTTCTCCAGCACACGGAGAGCGTGCTAGCTGCTGAAACGTGAAGAAAGAAGCTGCAGAAGACTGGCACTGAGCGTGCAGCTTTCCAGCGGAGAGAAAAAGCTACTTTAACACTCTGCAAGCCTTTCCACTCCCAAAATCATGCACATGGAAGGAGCTGCTGCAAAACCGATGCTGTGCTCGCTGCTGCTCCTCCTGAAGCTCTGGCTGCTAAATCTGAGGCTTTCCTTCAAATTTCAAGCTGCAAAGCACTTGCTGAATTCCAGGGAAAGTCCGGGAGGCATTTGCTGTGCTGGCACACTTTCTCCTTCCTAGACAGAGTGGAAAAGCTTTTCCCTGCCGTGTAGGCGACAAGAGACGCATGAGACGGGCATCCGGAGCTGTCCGAAGGTAAGCGCCTGTTGCCGGCCTCTTTCGGCACAAGCCCCCGCTCCGGAGCGCACCGCGGCCGGCAGGATGCTCTCTGCCGGCGAAGGTGCCGCTTCTCCGGCAAGGAAGCCTCTGCCGCTTCTCCAGCACACGGAGAGCGTGCTAGCTGCTGAAACGTGAAGAAAGAAGCTGCAGAACACTGGCACTGAGCGTGCAGCTTTCCAGCGGAGAGAAAAAGCTACTTTAACACTCTGCAAGCCTTTCCACTCCCAAAAACATGCACATGGAAGGAGCTGCTGCAAAACCGATGCTGTGCTCGCTGCTGCTCCTCCTGAAGCTCTGGCTGCTAAATCTGAGGCTTTCCTTCCAATTTCAAGCTGCAAAGCACTTGCTGAATTGCAGGGAAAGTCCGGGAGGCATTTGCTGTGCTGGCACACTTTCTCCTTCCTAGACAGAGTGGAAAAGCTTTTCCCTGCCGTGTAGGCGACAAGAGACGCATTAGACGGCGATCCGGAGCTGTCCGAAGGTAAGCGCCTGTTGCCGGCCTCTTTCGGCACAAGCCCCCGCTCCGGAGCGCACCGCGGCCGGCAGGATGCTCTCTGCCGGCGAAGGTGCCGCTTCTCCGGCAAGGAAGCCTCTGCCGCTTCTCCAGCACACGGAGAGCGTGCTAGCTGCTGAAACGTGAAGAAAGAAGCTGCAGAAGACTGGCACTGAGCGTGCAGCTTTCCAGCGGAGAGAAAAAGCTACTTTAACACTCTGCAAGCCTTTCCACTCCCAAAAACATGCACATGGAAGGAGCTGCTGCAAAACCGATGCTGTGCTCGCTGCTGCTCCTCCTGAAGCTCTGGCTGCTAAATCTGAGGCTTTCCTTCCAATTTCAAGCTGCAAAGCACTTGCTGAATTGCAGGGAAAGTCCGGGAGGCATTTGCTGTGCTGGCACACTTTCTCCTTCCTAGACAGAGTGGAAAAGCTTTTCCCTGCCGTGTAGGCGACAAGAGACGCATTAGACGGCGATCCGGAGCTGTCCGAAGGTAAGCGCCTGTTGCCGGCCTCTTTCGGCACAAGCCCCCGCTCCGGAGCGCACCGCGGCCGGCAGGATGCTCTCTGCCGGCGAAGGTGCCGCTTCTCCGGCAAGGAAGCCTCTGCCGCTTCTCCAGAACACGGAGAGCGTGCTAGCTGCTGAAACGTGAAGAAAGAAGCTGCAGAACACTGGCACTGAGCGTGCAGCTTTCCAGCGGAGAGAAAAAGCTACTTTAACACTCTGCAAGCCTTTCCACTCCCAAAATCATGCACATGGAAGGAGCTGCTGCAAAACCGATGCTGTGCTCGCTGCTGCTCCTCCTGAAGCTCTGGCTGCTAAATCTGAGGCTTTCCTTCCAATTTCAAGCTGCAAAGCACTTGCTGAATTGCAGGGAAAGTCCGGGAGGCATTTGCTGTGCTGGCACACTTTCTCCTTCCTAGACAGAGTGGAAAAGCTTTTCCCTGCCGTGTAGGCGACAAGAGACGCATTAGACGGCGATCCGGAGCTGTCCGAAGGTAAGCGCCTGTTGCCGGCCTCTTTCGGCACAAGCCCCCGCTCCGGAGCGCACCGCGGCCGGCAGGATGCTCTCTGCCGGCGAAGGTGCCGCTTCTCCGGCAAGGAAGCCTCGGCCGCTTCTCCAGCACACGGAGAGCGTGCTAGCTGCTGAAACGTGAAGAAAGAAGCTGCAGAAGACTGGCACTGAGCGTGCAGCTTTCCAGCGGAGAGAAAAAGCTACTTTAACACTCTGCAAGCCTTTCCACTCCCAAAAACATGCACATGGAAGGAGCTGCTGCAAAACCGATGCTGTGCTCGCTGCTGCTCCTCCTGAAGCTCTGGCTGCTAAATCTGAGGCTTTCCTTCCAATTTCAAGCTGCAAAGCACTTGCTGAATTGCAGGGAAAGTCCGGGAGGCATTTGCTGTGCTGGCACACTTTCTCCTTCCTAGACAGAGTGGAAAAGCTTTTCCCTGCCGTGTAGGCGACAAGAGACGCATTAGACGGCGATCCGGAGCTGTCCGAAGGTAAGCGCCTGTTGCCGGCCTCTTTCGGCACAAGCCCCCGCTCCGGAGCGCACCGCGGCCGGCAGGATGCTCTCTGCCGGCGAAGGTGCCGCTTCTCCGGCAAGGAAGCCTCTGCCGCTTCTCCAGCACACGGAGAGCGTGCTAGCTGCTGAAACGTGAAGAAAGAAGCTGCAGAACACTGGCACTGAGCGTGCAGCTTTCCAGCGGAGAGAAAAAGCTACTTTAACACTCTGCAAGCCTTTCCACTCCCAAAATCATGCACATGGAAGGAGCTGCTGCAAAACCGATGCTGTGCTCGCTGCTGCTCCTCCTGAAGCTCTGGCTGCTAAATCTGAGGCTTTCCTTCCAATTTCAAGCTGCAAAGCACTTGCTGAATTCCAGGGAAAGTCCGGGAGGCATTTGCTGTGCTGGCACACTTTCTCCTTCCTAGACAGAGTGGAAAAGCTTTTCCCTGCCGTGTAGGCGACAAGAGACGCATGAGACGGGCATCCGGAGCTGTCCGAAGGTAAGCGCCTGTTGCCGGCCTCTTTCGGCACAAGCCCCCGCTCCGGAGCGCACCGCGGCCGGCAGGATGCTCTCTGCCGGCGAAGGTGCCGCTTCTCCGGCAAGGAAGCCTCTGCCGCTTCTCCAGCACACGGAGAGCGTGCTAGCTGCTGAAACGTGAAGAAAGAAGCTGCAGAAGACTGGCACTGAGCGTGCAGCTTTCCAGCGGAGAGAAAAAGCTACTTTAACACTCTGCAAGCCTTTCCACTCCCAAAAACATGCACATGGAAGGAGCTGCTGCAAAACCGATGCTGTGCTCGCTGCTGCTCCTCCTGAAGCTCTGGCTGCTAAATCTGAGGCTTTCCTTCCAATTTCAAGCTGCAAAGCACTTGCTGAATTCCAGGGAAAGTCCGGGAGGCATTTGCTGTGCTGGCACACTTTCTCCTTCCTAGACAGAGTGGAAAAGCTTTTCCCTGCCGTGTAGGCGACAAGAGACGCATTAGACGGCGATCCGGAGCTGTCCGAAGGTAAGCGCCTGTTGCCGGCCTCTTTCGGCACGAGCCCCCGCTCCGGAGCGCACCGCGGCCGGCAGGATGCTCTCTGCCGGCGAAGGTGCCGCTTCTCCGGCAAGGAAGCCTCTGCCGCTTCTCCAGCACACGGAGAGCGTGCTAGCTGCTGAAACGTGAAGAAAGAAGCTGCAGAAGACTGGCACTGAGCGTGCAGCTTTCCAGCGGAGAGAAAAAGCTACTTTAGCACTCTGCAAACATTTCCACTCCCAAAAACATGCACATGGAAGGAGCTGCTGCAAAACCGATGCTGTGCTCGCTGCTGCTCCTCCTGAAGCTCTGGCTGCTAAATCTGAGGCTTTCCTTCCAATTTCAAGCTGCAAAGCACTTGCTGAATTGCAGGGAAAGTCCGGGAGGCATTTGCTGTGCTGGCACACTTTCTCCTTCCTAGACAGAGTGGAAAAGCTTTTCCCTGCCGTGTAGGCGACAAGAGACGCATTAGACGGCGATCCGGAGCTGTCCGAAGGTAAGCGCCTGTTGCCGGCCTCTTTCGGCACAAGCCCCCGCTCCGGAGCGCACCGCGGCCGGCAGGATGCTCTCTGCCGGCGAAGGTGCCGCTTCTCCGGCAAGGAAGCCTCGGCCGCTTCTCCAGCACACGGAGAGCGTGCTAGCTGCTGAAACGTGAAGAAAGAAGCTGCAGAAGACTGGCACTGAGCGTGCAGCTTTCCAGCGGAGAGAAAAAGCTACTTTAACACTCTGCAAGCCTTTCCACTCCCAAAAACATGCACATGGAAGGAGCTGCTGCAAAACCGATGCTGTGCTCGCTGCTGCTCCTCCTGAAGCTCTGGCTGCTAAATCTGAGGCTTTCCTTCCAATTTCAAGCTGCAAAGCACTTGCTGAATTGCAGGGAAAGTCCGGGAGGCATTTGCTGTGCTGGCACACTTTCTCCTTCCTAGACAGAGTGGAAAAGCTTTTCCCTGCCGTGTAGGCGACAAGAGACGCATTAGACGGCGATCCGGAGCTGTCCGAAGGTAAGCGCCTGTTGCCGGCCTCTTTCGGCACAAGCCCCCGCTCCGGAGCGCACCGCGGCCGGCAGGATGCTCTCTGCCGGCGAAGGTGCCGCTTCTCCGGCAAGGAAGCCTCTGCCGCTTCTCCAGCACACGGAGAGCGTGCTAGCTGCTGAAACGTGAAGAAAGAAGCTGCAGAAGACTGGCACTGAGCGTGCAGCTTTCCAGCGGAGAGAAAAAGCTACTTTAACACTCTGCAAGCCTTTCCACTCCCAAAAACATGCACATGGAAGGAGCTGCTGCAAAACCGATGCTGTGCTCGCTGCTGCTCCTCCTGAAGCTCTGGCTGCTAAATCTGAGGCTTTCCTTCCAATTTCAAGCTGCAAAGCACTTGCTGAATTGCAGGGAAAGTCCGGGAGGCATTTGCTGTGCTGGCACACTTTCTCCTTCCTAGACAGAGTGGAAAAGCTTTTCCCTGCCGTGTAGGCGACAAGAGACGCATGAGACGGGCATCCGGAGCTGTCCGAAGGTAAGCGCCTGTTGCCGGCCTCTTTCGGCACAAGCCGCCGCTCCGGAGCGCACCGCGGCCGGCAGGATGCTCTCTGCCGGCGAAGGTGCCGCTTCTCCTGCAAGGAAGCCTCTGCCGCTTCTCCAGCACACGGAGAGCGTGCTAGCTGCTGAAACGTGAAGAAAGAAGCTGCAGAACACTGGCACTGAGCGTGCAGCTTTCCAGCGGAGAGAAAAAGCTACTTTAACACTCTGCAAGCCTTTCCACTCCCAAAAACATGCACATGGAAGGAGCTGCTGCAAAACCGATGCTGTGCTCGCTGCTGCTCCTCCTGAAGCTCTGGCTGCTAAATCTGAGGCTTTCCTTCCAATTTCAAGCTGCAAAGCACTTGCTGAATTCCAGGGAAAGTCCGGGAGGCATTTGCTGTGCTGGCACACTTTCTCCTTCCTAGACAGAGTGGAAAAGCTTTTCCCTGCCGTGTAGGCGACAAGAGACGCATTAGACGGCGATCCGGAGCTGTCCGAAGGTAAGCGCCTGTTGCCGGCCTCTTTCGGCACAAGCCCCCGCTCCGGAGCGCACCGCGGCCGGCAGGATGCTCTCTGCCGGCGAAGGTGCCGCTTCTCCGGCAAGGAAGCCTCTGCCGCTTCTCCAGCACACGGAGAGCGTGCTAGCTGCTGAAACGTGAAGAAAGAAGCTGCAGAAGACTGGCACTGAGCGTGCAGCTTTCCAGCGGAGAGAAAAAGCTACTTTAACACTCTGCAAGCCTTTCCACTCCCAAAAACATGCACATGGAAGGAGCTGCTGCAAAACCGATGCTGTGCTCGCTGCTGCTCCTCCTGAAGCTCTGGCTGCTAAATCTGAGGCTTTCCTTCCAATTTCAAGCTGCAAAGCTCTTGCTGAATTGCAGGGAAAGTCCGGGAGGCATTTGCTGTGCTGGCACACTTTCTCCTTCCTAGACAGAGTGGAAAAGCTTTTCCCTGCCGTGTAGGCGACAAGAGACGCATTAGACGGCGATCCGGAGCTGTCCGAAGGTAAGCGCCTGTTGCCGGCCTCTTTCGGCACAAGCCCCCGCTCCGGAGCGCACCGCGGCCGGCAGGATGCTCTCTGCCGGCGAAGGTGCCGCTTCTCCGGCAAGGAAGCCTCTGCCGCTTCTCCAGCACACGGAGAGCGTGCTAGCTGCTGAAACGTGAAGAAAGAAGCTGCAGAACACTGGCACTGAGCGTGCAGCTTTCCAGCGGAGAGAAAAAGCTACTTTAACACTCTGCAAGCCTTTCCACTCCCAAAAACATGCACATGGAAGGAGCTGCTGCAAAACCGATGCTGTGCTCGCTGCTGCTCCTCCTGAAGCTCTGGCTGCTAAATCTGAGGCTTTCCTTCCAATTTCAAGCTGCAAAGCACTTGCTGAATTGCAGGGAAAGTCCGGGAGGCATTTGCTGTGCTGGCACACTTTCTCCTTCCTAGACAGAGTGGAAAAGCTTTTCCCTGCCGTGTAGGCGACAAGAGACGCATTAGACGGCGATCCGGAGCTGTCCGAAGGTAAGCGCCTGTTGCCGGCCTCTTTCGGCACAAGCCCCCGCTCCGGAGCGCACCGCGGCCGGCAGGATGCTCTCTGCCGGCGAAGGTGCCGCTTCTCCGGCAAGGAAGCCTCGGCCGCTTCTCCAGCACACGGAGAGCGTGCTAGCTGCTGAAACGTGAAGAAAGAAGCTGCAGAACACTGGCACTGAGCGTGCAGCTTTCCAGCGGAGAGAAAAAGCTACTTTAACACTCTGCAAGCCTTTCCACTCCCAAAATCATGCACATGGAAGGAGCTGCTGCAAAACCGATGCTGTGCTCGCTGCTGCTCCTCCTGAAGCTCTGGCTGCTAAATCTGAGGCTTTCCTTCCAATTTCAAGCTGCAAAGCACTTGCTGAATTGCAGGGAAAGTCCGGGAGGCATTTGCTGTGCTGGCACACTTTCTCCTTCCTAGACAGAGTGGAAAAGCTTTTCCCTGCCGTGTAGGCGACAAGAGACGCATTAGACGGCGATCCGGAGCTGTCCGAAGGTAAGCGCCTGTTGCCGGCCTCTTTCGGCACAAGCCCCCGCTCCGGAGCGCACCGCGGCCGGCAGGATGCTCTCTGCCGGCGAAGGTGCCGCTTCTCCGGCAAGGAAGCCTCTGCCGCTTCTCCAGCACACGGAGAGCGTGCTAGCTGCTGAAACGTGAAGAAAGAAGCTGCAGAACACTGGCACTGAGCGTGCAGCTTTCCAGCGGAGAGAAAAGACTACTTTAACACTCTGCAAGCCTTTCCACTCCCAAAAACATGCACATGGAAGGAGCTGCTGCAAAACCGATGCTGTGCTCGCTGCTGCTCCTCCTGAAGCTCTGGCTGCTAAATCTGAGGCTTTCCTTCCAATTTCAAGCTGCAAAGCACTTGCTGAATTCCAGGGAAAGTCCGGGAGGCATTTGCTGTGCTGGCACACTTTCTCCTTCCTAGACAGAGTGGAAAAGCTTTTCCCTGCCGTGTAGGCGACAAGAGACGCATGAGACGGGCATCCGGAGCTGTCCGAAGGTAAGCGCCTGTTGCCGGCCTCTTTCGGCACAAGCCCCCGCTCCGGAGCGCACCGCGGCCGGCAGGATGCTCTCTGCCGGCGAAGGTGCCGCTTCTCCGGCAAGGAAGCCTCTGCCGCTTCTCCAGCACACGGAGAGCGTGATAGCTGCTGAAACGTGAAGAAAGAAGCTGCAGAACACTGGCACTGAGCGTGCAGCTTTCCAGCGGAGAGAAAAAGCTACTTTAACACTCTGCAAGCCTTTCCACTCCCAAAAACATGCACATGGAAGGAGCTGCTGCAAAACCGATGCTGTGCTCGCTGCTGCTCCTCCTGAAGCTCTGGCTGCTAAATCTGAGGCTTTCCTTCCAATTTCAAGCTGCAAAGCACTTGCTGAATTCCAGGGAAAGTCCGGGAGGCATTTGCTGTGCTGGCACACTTTCTCCTTCCTAGACAGAGTGGAAAAGCTTTTCCCTGCCGTGTAGGCGACAAGAGACGCATGAGACGGGCATCCGGAGCTGTCCGAAGGTAAGCGCCTGTTGCCGGCCTCTTTCGGCACAAGCCCCCGCTCCGGAGCGCACCGCGGCCGGCAGGATGCTCTCTGCCGGCGAAGGTGCCGCTTCTCCGGCAAGGAAGCCTCTGCCGCTTCTCCAGCACACGGAGAGCGTGCTAGCTGCTGAAACGTGAAGAAAGAAGCTGCAGAAGACTGGCACTGAGCGTGCAGCTTTCCAGCGGAGAGAAAAAGCTACTTTAACACTCTGCAAGCCTTTCCACTCCCAAAAACATGCACATGGAAGGAGCTGCTGCAAAACCGATGCTGTGCTCGCTGCTGCTCCTCCTGAAGCTCTGGCTGCTAAATCTGAGGCTTTCCTTCCAATTTCAAGCTGCAAAGCACTTGCTGAATTGCAGGGAAAGTCCGGGAGGCATTTGCTGTGCTGGCACACTTTCTCCTTCCTAGACAGAGTGGAAAAGCTTTTCCCTGCCGTGTAGGCGACAAGAGACGCATTAGACGGCGATCCGGAGCTGTCCGAAGGTAAGCGCCTGTTGCCGGCCTCTTTCGGCACAAGCCCCCGCTCCGGAGCGCACCGCGGCCGGCACGATGCTCTCTGCCGGCGAAGGTGCCGCTTCTCCGGCAAGGAAGCCTCTGCCGCTTCTCCAGCACACGGAGAGCGTGCTAGCTGCTGAAACGTGAAGAAAGAAGCTGCAGAAGACTGGCACTGAGCGTGCAGCTTTCCAGCGGAGAGAAAAAGCTACTTTAACACTCTGCAAGCCTTTCCACTCCCAAAAACATGCACATGGAAGGAGCTGCTGCAAAACCGATGCTGTGCTCGCTGCTGCTCCTCCTGAAGCTCTGGCTGCTAAATCTGAGGCTTTCCTTCCAATTTCAAGCTGCAAAGCACTTGCTGAATTCCAGGGAAAGTCCGGGAGGCATTTGCTGTGCTGGCACACTTTCTCCTTCCTAGACAGAGTGGAAAAGCTTTTCCCTGCCGTGTAGGCGACAAGAGACGCATTAGACGGCGATCCGGAGCTGTCCGAAGGTAAGCGCCTGTTGCCGGCCTCTTTCGGCACAAGCCCCCGCTCCGGAGCGCACCGCGGCCGGCAGGATGCTCTCTGCCGGCGAAGGTGCCGCTTCTCCGGCAAGGAAGCCTCTGCCGCTTCTCCAGCACACGGAGAGCGTGCTAGCTGCTGAAACGTGAAGAAAGAAGCTGCAGAAGACTGGCACTGAGCGTGCAGCTTTCCAGCGGAGAGAAAAAGCTACTTTAACACTCTGCAAGCCTTTCCACTCCCAAAAACATGCACATGGAAGGAGCTGCTGCAAAACCGATGCTGTGCTCGCTGCTGCTCCTCCTGAAGCTCTGGCTGCTAAATCTGAGGCTTTCCTTCCAATTTCAAGCTGCAAAGCACTTGCTGAATTGCAGGGAAAGTCCGGGAGGCATTTGCTGTGCTGGCACACTTTCTCCTTCCTAGACAGAGTGGAAAAGCTTTTCCCTGCCGTGTAGGCGACAAGAGACGCATGAGACGGGCATCCGGAGCTGTCCGAAGGTAAGCGCCTGTTGCCGGCCTCTTTCGGCACAAGCCCCCGCTCCGGAGCGCACCGCGGCCGGCAGGATGCTCTCTGCCGGCGAAGGTGCCGCTTCTCCGGCAAGGAAGCCTCTGCCGCTTCTCCAGCACACGGAGAGCGTGCTAGCTGCTGAAACGTGAAGAAAGAAGCTGCAGAACACTGGCACTGAGCGTGCAGCTTTCCAGCGGAGAGAAAAAGCTACTTTAACACTCTGCAAGCCTTTCCACTCCCAAAAACATGCACATGGAAGGAGCTGCTGCAAAACCGATGCTGTGCTCGCTGCTGCTCCTCCTGAAGCTCTGGCTGCTAAATCTGAGGCTTTCCTTCCAATTTCAAGCTGCAAAGCACTTGCTGAATTGCAGGGAAAGTCCGGGAGGCATTTGCTGTGCTGGCACACTTTCTCCTTCCTAGACAGAGTGGAAAAGCTTTTCCCTGCCGTGTAGGCGACAAGAGACGCATTAGACTGCGATCCGGAGCTGTCCGAAGGTAAGCGCCTGTTGCCGGCCTCTTTCAGCACAAGCCCCCGCTCCGGAGCGCACCGCGGCCGGCAGGATGCTCTCTGCCGGCGAAGGTGCCGCTTCTCCGGCAAGGAAGCCTCTGCCGCTTCTCCAGCACACGGAGAGCGTGCTAGCTGCTGAAACGTGAAGAAAGAAGCTGCAGAACACTGGCACTGAGCGTGCAGCTTTCCAGCGGAGAGAAAAAGCTACTTTAACACTCTGCAAGCCTTTCCACTCCCAAAAACATGCACATGGAAGGAGCTGCTGCAAAACCGATGCTGTGCTCGCTGCTGCTCCTCCTGAAGCTCTGGCTGCTAAATCTGAGGCTTTCCTTCCAATTTCAAGCTGCAAAGCACTTGCTGAATTGCAGGGAAAGTCCGGGAGGCATTTGCTGTGCTGGCACACTTTCTCCTTCCTAGACAGAGTGGAAAAGCTTTTCCCTGCCGTGTAGGCGACAAGAGACGCATGAGACGGGCATCCGGAGCTGTCCGAAGGTAAGCGCCTGTTGCCGGCCTCTTTCGGCACAAGCCCCCGCTCCGGAGCGCACCGCGGCCGGCAGGATGCTCTCTGCCGGCGAAGGTGCCGCTTCTCCGGCAAGGAAGCCTCTGCCGCTTCTCCAGCACACGGAGAGCGTGCTAGCTGCTGAAACGTGAAGAAAGAAGCTGCAGAAGACTGGCACTGAGCGTGCAGCTTTCCAGCGGAGAGAAAAAGCTACTTTAACACTCTGCAAGCCTTTCCACTCCCAAAAACATGCACATGGAAGGAGCTGCTGCAAAACCGATGCTGTGCTCGCTGCTGCTCCTCCTGAAGCTCTGGCTGCTAAATCTGAGGCTTTCCTTCCAATTTCAAGCTGCAAAGCACTTGCTGAATTGCAGGGAAAGTCCGGGAGGCATTTGCTGTGCTGGCACACTTTCTCCTTCCTAGACAGAGTGGAAAAGCTTTTCCCTGCCGTGTAGGCGACAAGAGACGCATTAGACGGCGATCCGGAGCTGTCCGAAGGTAAGCGCCTGTTGCCGGCCTCTTTCGGCACAAGCCCCCGCTCCGGAGCGCACCGCGGCCGGCAGGATGCTCTCTGCCGGCGAAGGTGCCGCTTCTCCGGCAAGGAAGCCTCTGCCGCTTCTCCAGCGCACGGAGAGCGTGCTAGCTGCTGAAACGTGAAGAAAGAAGCTGCAGAAGACTGGCACTGAGCGTGCAGCTTTCCAGCGGAGAGAAAAAGCTACTTTAACACTCTGCAAGCCTTTCCACTCCCAAAAACATGCACATGGAAGGAGCTGCTGCAAAACCGATGCTGTGCTCGCTGCTGCTCCTCCTGAAGCTCTGGCTGCTAAATCTGAGGCTTTCCTTCCAATTTCAAGCTGCAAAGCACTTGCTGAATTCCAGGGAAAGTCCGGGAGGCATTTGCTGTGCTGGCACACTTTCTCCTTCCTAGACAGAGTGGAAAAGCTTTTCCCTGCCGTGTAGGCGACAAGAGACGCATGAGACGGGCATCCGGAGCTGTCCGAAGGTAAGCGCCTGTTGCCGGCCTCTTTCGGCACAAGCCCCCGCTCCGGAGCGCACCGCGGCCGGCACGATGCTCTCTGCCGGCGAAGGTGCCGCTTCTCCGGCAAGGAAGCCTCTGCCGCTTCTCCAGCACACGGAGAGCGTGCTAGCTGCTGAAACGTGAAGAAAGAAGCTGCAGAAGACTGGCACTGAGCGTGCAGCTTTCCAGCGGAGAGAAAAAGCTACTTTAACACTCTGCAAGCCTTTCCACTCCCAAAAACATGCACATGGAAGGAGCTGCTGCAAAACCGATGCTGTGCTCGCTGCTGCTCCTCCTGAAGCTCTGGCTGCTAAATCTGAGGCTTTCCTTCCAATTTCAAGCTGCAAAGCACTTGCTGAATTGCAGGGAAAGTCCGGGAGGCATTTGCTGTGCTGGCACACTTTCTCCTTCCTAGACAGAGTGGAAAAGCTTTTCCCTGCCGTGTAGGCGACAAGAGACGCATTAGACGGCGATCCGGAGCTGTCCGAAGGTAAGCGCCTGTTGCCGGCCTCTTTCGGCACAAGCCCCCGCTCCGGAGCGCACCGCGGCCGGCACGATGCTCTCTGCCGGCGAAGGTGCCGCTTCTCCGGCAAGGAAGCCTCTGCCGCTTCTCCAGCACACGGAGAGCGTGCTAGCTGCTGAAACGTGAAGAAAGAAGCTGCAGAAGACTGGCACTGAGCGTGCAGCTTTCCAGCGGAGAGAAAAAGCTACTTTAACACTCTGCAAGCCTTTCCACTCCCAAAAACATGCACATGGAAGGAGCTGCTGCAAAACCGATGCTGTGCTCGCTGCTGCTCCTCCTGAAGCTCTGGCTGCTAAATCTGAGGCTTTCCTTCCAATTTCAAGCTGCAAAGCACTTGCTGAATTGCAGGGAAAGTCCGGGAGGCATTTGCTGTGCTGGCACACTTTCTCCTTCCTAGACAGAGTGGAAAAGCTTTTCCCTGCCGTGTAGGCGACAAGAGACGCATTAGACGGCGATCCGGAGCTGTCCGAAGGTAAGCGCCTGTTGCCGGCCTCTTTCGGCACGAGCCCCCGCTCCGGAGCGCACCGCGGCCGGCAGGATGCTCTCTGCCGGCGAAGGTGCCGCTTCTCCGGCAAGGAAGCCTCTGCCGCTTCTCCAGCACACGGAGAGCGTGCTAGCTGCTGAAACGTGAAGAAAGAAGCTGCAGAAGACTGGCACTGAGCGTGCAGCTTTCCAGCGGAGAGAAAAAGCTACTTTAACACTCTGCAAGCCTTTCCACTCCCAAAAACATGCACATGGAAGGAGCTGCTGCAAAACCGATGCTGTGCTCGCTGCTGCTCCTCCTGAAGCTCTGGCTGCTAAATCTGAGGCTTTCCTTCCAATTTCAAGCTGCAAAGCACTTGCTGAATTGCAGGGAAAGTCCGGGAGGCATTTGCTGTGCTGGCACACTTTCTCCTTCCTAGACAGAGTGGAAAAGCTTTTCCCTGCCGTGTAGGCGACAAGAGACGCATGAGACGGGCATCCGGAGCTGTCCGAAGGTAAGCGCCTGTTGCCGGCCTCTTTCGGCACAAGCCCCCGCTCCGGAGCGCACCGCGGCCGGCAGGATGCTCTCTGCCGGCGAAGGTGCCGCTTCTCCGGCAAGGAAGCCTCTGCCGCTTCTCCAGCACACGGAGAGCGTGCTAGCTGCTGAAACGTGAAGAAAGAAGCTGCAGAAGACTGGCACTGAGCGTGCAGCTTTCCAGCGGAGAGAAAAAGCTACTTTAGCACTCTGCAAACATTTCCACTCCCAAAAACATGCACATGGAAGGAGCTGCTGCAAAACCGATGCTGTGCTCGCTGCTGCTCCTCCTGAAGCTCTGGCTGCTAAATCTGAGGCTTTCCTTCCAATTTCAAGCTGCAAAGCACTTGCTGAATTGCAGGGAAAGTCCGGGAGGCATTTGCTGTGCTGGCACACTTTCTCCTTCCTAGACAGAGTGGAAAAGCTTTTCCCTGCCGTGTAGGCGACAAGAGACGCATTAGACGGCGATCCGGAGCTGTCCGAAGGTAAGCGCCTGTTGCCGGCCTCTTTCGGCACAAGCCCCCGCTCCGGAGCGCACCGCGGCCGGCAGGATGCTCTCTGCCGGCGAAGGTGCCGCTTCTCCGGCAAGGAAGCCTCGGCCGCTTCTCCAGCACACGGAGAGCGTGCTAGCTGCTGAAACGTGAAGAAAGAAGCTGCAGAACACTGGCACTGAGCGTGCAGCTTTCCAGCGGAGAGAAAAAGCTACTTTAACACTCTGCAAGCCTTTCCACTCCCAAAAACATGCACATGGAAGGAGCTGCTGCAAAACCGATGCTGTGCTCGCTGCTGCTCCTCCTGAAGCTCTGGCTGCTAAATCTGAGGCTTTCCTTCCAATTTCAAGCTGCAAAGCACTTGCTGAATTGCAGGGAAAGTCCGGGAGGCATTTGCTGTGCTGGCACACTTTCTCCTTCCTAGACAGAGTGGAAAAGCTTTTCCCTGCCGTGTAGGCGACAAGAGACGCATTAGACGGCGATCCGGAGCTGTCCGAAGGTAAGCGCCTGTTGCCGGCCTCTTTCGGCACAAGCCCCCGCTCCGGAGCGCACCGCGGCCGGCAGGATGCTCTCTGCCGGCGAAGGTGCCGCTTCTCCGGCAAGGAAGCCTCTGCCGCTTCTCCAGCACACGGAGAGCGTGCTAGCTGCTGAAACGTGAAGAAAGAAGCTGCAGAAGACTGGCACTGAGCGTGCAGCTTTCCAGCGGAGAGAAAAAGCTACTTTAACACTCTGCAAGCCTTTCCACTCCCAAAAACATGCACATGGAAGGAGCTGCTGCAAAACCGATGCTGTGCTCGCTGCTGCTCCTCCTGAAGCTCTGGCTGCTAAATCTGAGGCTTTCCTTCCAATTTCAAGCTGCAAAGCACTTGCTGAATTGCAGGGAAAGTCCGGGAGGCATTTGCTGTGCTGGCACACTTTCTCCTTCCTAGACAGAGTGGAAAAGCTTTTCCCTGCCGTGTAGGCGACAAGAGACGCATTAGACGGCGATCCGGAGCTGTCCGAAGGTAAGCGCCTGTTGCCGGCCTCTTTCGGCACAAGCCCCCGCTCCGGAGCGCACCGCGGCCGGCAGGATGCTCTCTGCCGGCGAAGGTGCCGCTTCTCCGGCAAGGAAGCCTCTGCCGCTTCTCCAGCACACGGAGAGCGTGCTAGCTGCTGAAACGTGAAGAAAGAAGCTGCAGAAGACTGGCACTGAGCGTGCAGCTTTCCAGCGGAGAGAAAAAGCTACTTTAACACTCTGCAAGCCTTTCCACTCCCAAAAACATGCACATGGAAGGAGCTGCTGCAAAACCGATGCTGTGCTCGCTGCTGCTCCTCCTGAAGCTCTGGCTGCTAAATCTGAGGCTTTCCTTCCAATTTCAAGCTGCAAAGCACTTGCTGAATTGCAGGGAAAGTCCGGGAGGCATTTGCTGTGCTGGCACACTTTCTCCTTCCTAGACAGAGTGGAAAAGCTTTTCCCTGCCGTGTAGGCGACAAGAGACGCATGAGACGGGCATCCGGAGCTGTCCGAAGGTAAGCGCCTGTTGCCGGCCTCTTTCGGCACAAGCCGCCGCTCCGGAGCGCACCGCGGCCGGCAGGATGCTCTCTGCCGGCGAAGGTGCCGCTTCTCCTGCAAGGAAGCCTCTGCCGCTTCTCCAGCACACGGAGAGCGTGCTAGCTGCTGAAACGTGAAGAAAGAAGCTGCAGAAGACTGGCACTGAGCGTGCAGCTTTCCAGCGGAGAGAAAAAGCTACTTTAACACTCTGCAAGCCTTTCCACTCCCAAAAACATGCACATGGAAGGAGCTGCTGCAAAACCGATGCTGTGCTCGCTGCTGCTCCTCCTGAAGCTCTGGCTGCTAAATCTGAGGCTTTCCTTCCAATTTCAAGCTGCAAAGCACTTGCTGAATTCCAGGGAAAGTCCGGGAGGCATTTGCTGTGCTGGCACACTTTCTCCTTCCTAGACAGAGTGGAAAAGCTTTTCCCTGCCGTGTAGGCGACAAGAGACGCATTAGACGGCGATCCGGAGCTGTCCGAAGGTAAGCGCCTGTTGCCGGCCTCTTTCGGCACAAGCCCCCGCTCCGGAGCGCACCGCGGCCGGCACGATGCTCTCTGCCGGCGAAGGTGCCGCTTCTCCGGCAAGGAAGCCTCTGCCGCTTCTCCAGCACACGGAGAGCGTGCTAGCTGCTGAAACGTGAAGAAAGAAGCTGCAGAAGACTGGCACTGAGCGTGCAGCTTTCCAGCGGAGAGAAAAAGCTACTTTAACACTCTGCAAGCCTTTCCACTCCCAAAAACATGCACATGGAAGGAGCTGCTGCAAAACCGATGCTGTGCTCGCTGCTGCTCCTCCTGAAGCTCTGGCTGCTAAATCTGAGGCTTTCCTTCCAATTTCAAGCTGCAAAGCTCTTGCTGAATTGCAGGGAAAGTCCGGGAGGCATTTGCTGTGCTGGCACACTTTCTCCTTCCTAGACAGAGTGGAAAAGCTTTTCCCTGCCGTGTAGGCGACAAGAGACGCATTAGACGGCGATCCGGAGCTGTCCGAAGGTAAGCGCCTGTTGCCGGCCTCTTTCGGCACAAGCCCCCGCTCCGGAGCGCACCGCGGCCGGCACGATGCTCTCTGCCGGCGAAGGTGCCGCTTCTCCGGCAAGGAAGCCTCTGCCGCTTCTCCAGCACACGGAGAGCGTGCTAGCTGCTGAAACGTGAAGAAAGAAGCTGCAGAACACTGGCACTGAGCGTGCAGCTTTCCAGCGGAGAGAAAAAGCTACTTTAACACTCTGCAAGCCTTTCCACTCCCAAAAACATGCACATGGAAGGAGCTGCTGCAAAACCGATGCTGTGCTCGCTGCTGCTCCTCCTGAAGCTCTGGCTGCTAAATCTGAGGCTTTCCTTCCAATTTCAAGCTGCAAAGCACTTGCTGAATTGCAGGGAAAGTCCGGGAGGCATTTGCTGTGCTGGCACACTTTCTCCTTCCTAGACAGAGTGGAAAAGCTTTTCCCTGCCGTGTAGGCGACAAGAGACGCATTAGACGGCGATCCGGAGCTGTCCGAAGGTAAGCGCCTGTTGCCGGCCTCTTTCGGCACAAGCCCCCGCTCCGGAGCGCACCGCGGCCGGCAGGATGCTCTCTGCCGGCGAAGGTGCCGCTTCTCCGGCAAGGAAGCCTCGGCCGCTTCTCCAGCACACGGAGAGCGTGCTAGCTGCTGAAACGTGAAGAAAGAAGCTGCAGAACACTGGCACTGAGCGTGCAGCTTTCCAGCGGAGAGAAAAAGCTACTTTAACACTCTGCAAGCCTTTCCACTCCCAAAATCATGCACATGGAAGGAGCTGCTGCAAAACCGATGCTGTGCTCGCTGCTGCTCCTCCTGAAGCTCTGGCTGCTAAATCTGAGGCTTTCCTTCCAATTTCAAGCTGCAAAGCACTTGCTGAATTGCAGGGAAAGTCCGGGAGGCATTTGCTGTGCTGGCACACTTTCTCCTTCCTAGACAGAGTGGAAAAGCTTTTCCCTGCCGTGTAGGCGACAAGAGACGCATTAGACGGGCATCCGGAGCTGTCCGAAGGTAAGCGCCTGTTGCCGGCCTCTTTCGGCACAAGCCCCCGCTCCGGAGCGCACCGCGGCCGGCAGGATGCTCTCTGCCGGCGAAGGTGCCGCTTCTCCGGCAAGGAAGCCTCTGCCGCTTCTCCAGCACACGGAGAGCGTGCTAGCTGCTGAAACGTGAAGAAAGAAGCTGCAGAAGACTGGCACTGAGCGTGCAGCTTTCCAGCGGAGAGAAAAGACTACTTTAACACTCTGCAAGCCTTTCCACTCCCAAAAACATGCACATGGAAGGAGCTGCTGCAAAACCGATGCTGTGCTCGCTGCTGCTCCTCCTGAAGCTCTGGCTGCTAAATCTGAGGCTTTCCTTCCAATTTCAAGCTGCAAAGCACTTGCTGAATTCCAGGGAAAGTCCGGGAGGCATTTGCTGTGCTGGCACACTTTCTCCTTCCTAGACAGAGTGGAAAAGCTTTTCCCTGCCGTGTAGGCGACAAGAGACGCATGAGACGGGCATCCGGAGCTGTCCGAAGGTAAGCGCCTGTTGCCGGCCTCTTTCGGCACAAGCCCCCGCTCCGGAGCGCACCGCGGCCGGCAGGATGCTCTCTGCCGGCGAAGGTGCCGCTTCTCCGGCAAGGAAGCCTCTGCCGCTTCTCCAGCACACGGAGAGCGTGCTAGCTGCTGAAACGTGAAGAAAGAAGCTGCAGAAGACTGGCACTGAGCGTGCAGCTTTCCAGCGGAGAGAAAAAGCTACTTTAACACTCTGCAAGCCTTTCCACTCCCAAAAACATGCACATGGAAGGAGCTGCTGCAAAACCGATGCTGTGCTCGCTGCTGCTCCTCCTGAAGCTCTGGCTGCTAAATCTGAGGCTTTCCTTCCAATTTCAAGCTGCAAAGCACTTGCTGAATTGCAGGGAAAGTCCGGGAGGCATTTGCTGTGCTGGCACACTTTCTCCTTCCTAGACAGAGTGGAAAAGCTTTTCCCTGCCGTGTAGGCGACAAGAGACGCATGAGACGGGCATCCGGAGCTGTCCGAAGGTAAGCGCCTGTTGCCGGCCTCTTTCGGCACAAGCCCCCGCTCCGGAGCGCACCGCGGCCGGCAGGATGCTCTCTGCCGGCGAAGGTGCCGCTTCTCCGGCAAGGAAGCCTCTGCCGCTTCTCCAGCACACGGAGAGCGTGCTAGCTGCTGAAACGTGAAGAAAGAAGCTGCAGAAGACTGGCACTGAGCGTGCAGCTTTCCAGCGGAGAGAAAAAGCTACTTTAACACTCTGCAAGCCTTTCCACTCCCAAAAACATGCACATGGAAGGAGCTGCTGCAAAACCGATGCTGTGCTCGCTGCTGCTCCTCCTGAAGCTCTGGCTGCTAAATCTGAGGCTTTCCTTCCAATTTCAAGCTGCAAAGCACTTGCTGAATTCCAGGGAAAGTCCGGGAGGCATTTGCTGTGCTGGCACACTTTCTCCTTCCTAGACAGAGTGGAAAAGCTTTTCCCTGCCGTGTAGGCGACAAGAGACGCATGAGACGGGCATCCGGAGCTGTCCGAAGGTAAGCGCCTGTTGCCGGCCTCTTTCAGCACAAGCCCCCGCTCCGGAGCGCACCGCGGCCGGCAGGATGCTCTCTGCCGGCGAAGGTGCCGCTTCTCCGGCAAGGAAGCCTCTGCCGCTTCTCCAGCACACGGAGAGCGTGCTAGCTGCTGAAACGTGAAGAAAGAAGCTGCAGAACACTGGCACTGAGCGTGCAGCTTTCCAGCGGAGAGAAAAAGCTACTTTAACACTCTGCAAGCCTTTCCACTCCCAAAAACATGCACATGGAAGGAGCTGCTGCAAAACCGATGCTGTGCTCGCTGCTGCTCCTCCTGAAGCTCTGGCTGCTAAATCTGAGGCTTTCCTTCCAATTTCAAGCTGCAAAGCACTTGCTGAATTGCAGGGAAAGTCCGGGAGGCATTTGCTGTGCTGGCACACTTTCTCCTTCCTAGACAGAGTGGAAAAGCTTTTCCCTGCCGTGTAGGCGACAAGAGACGCATGAGACGGGCATCCGGAGCTGTCCGAAGGTAAGCGCCTGTTGCCGGCCTCTTTCGGCACAAGCCCCCGCTCCGGAGCGCACCGCGGCCGGCAGGATGCTCTCTGCCGGCGAAGGTGCCGCTTCTCCGGCAAGGAAGCCTCTGCCGCTTCTCCAGCACACGGAGAGCGTGCTAGCTGCTGAAACGTGAAGAAAGAAGCTGCAGAAGACTGGCACTGAGCGTGCAGCTTTCCAGCGGAGAGAAAAAGCTACTTTAACACTCTGCAAGCCTTTCCACTCCCAAAAACATGCACATGGAAGGAGCTGCTGCAAAACCGATGCTGTGCTCGCTGCTGCTCCTCCTGAAGCTCTGGCTGCTAAATCTGAGGCTTTCCTTCCAATTTCAAGCTGCAAAGCACTTGCTGAATTCCAGGGAAAGTCCGGGAGGCATTTGCTGTGCTGGCACACTTTCTCCTTCCTAGACAGAGTGGAAAAGCTTTTCCCTGCCGTGTAGGCGACAAGAGACGCATGAGACGGGCATCCGGAGCTGTCCGAAGGTAAGCGCCTGTTGCCGGCCTCTTTCGGCACAAGCCCCCGCTCCGGAGCGCACCGCGGCCGGCACGATGCTCTCTGCCGGCGAAGGTGCCGCTTCTCCGGCAAGGAAGCCTCTGCCGCTTCTCCAGCACACGGAGAGCGTGCTAGCTGCTGAAACGTGAAGAAAGAAGCTGCAGAAGACTGGCACTGAGCGTGCAGCTTTCCAGCGGAGAGAAAAAGCTACTTTAACACTCTGCAAGCCTTTCCACTCCCAAAAACATGCACATGGAAGGAGCTGCTGCAAAACCGATGCTGTGCTCGCTGCTGCTCCTCCTGAAGCTCTGGCTGCTAAATCTGAGGCTTTCCTTCCAATTTCAAGCTGCAAAGCACTTGCTGAATTGCAGGGAAAGTCCGGGAGGCATTTGCTGTGCTGGCACACTTTCTCCTTCCTAGACAGAGTGGAAAAGCTTTTCCCTGCCGTGTAGGCGACAAGAGACGCATTAGACGGCGATCCGGAGCTGTCCGAAGGTAAGCGCCTGTTGCCGGCCTCTTTCGGCACAAGCCCCCGCTCCGGAGCGCACCGCGGCCGGCAGGATGCTCTCTGCCGGCGAAGGTGCCGCTTCTCAGGCAAGGAAGCCTCTGCCGCTTCTCCAGCACACGGAGAGCGTGCTAGCTGCTGAAACGTGAAGAAAGAAGCTGCAGAACACTGGCACTGAGCGTGCAGCTTTCCAGCGGAGAGAAAAAGCTACTTTAACACTCTGCAAGCCTTTCCACTCCCAAAAACATGCACATGGAAGGAGCTGCTGCAAAACCGATGCTGTGCTCGCTGCTGCTCCTCCTGAAGCTCTGGCTGCTAAATCTGAGGCTTTCCTTCCAATTTCAAGCTGCAAAGCACTTGCTGAATTCCAGGGAAAGTCCGGGAGGCATTTGCTGTGCTGGCACACTTTCTCCTTCCTAGACAGAGTGGAAAAGCTTTTCCCTGCCGTGTAGGCGACAAGAGACGCATTAGACTGCGATCCGGAGCTGTCCGAAGGTAAGCGCCTGTTGCCGGCCTCTTTCGGCACAAGCCCCCGCTCCGGAGCGCACCGCGGCCGGCAGGATGCTCTCTGCCGGCGAAGGTGCCGCTTCTCCGGCAAGGAAGCCTCTGCCGCTTCTCCAGCACACGGAGAGCGTGCTAGCTGCTGAAACGTGAAGAAAGAAGCTGCAGAAGACTGGCACTGAGCGTGCAGCTTTCCAGCGGAGAGAAAAAGCTACTTTAACACTCTGCAAGCCTTTCCACTCCCAAAAACATGCACATGGAAGGAGCTGCTGCAAAACCGATGCTGTGCTCGCTGCTGCTCCTCCTGAAGCTCTGGCTGCTAAATCTGAGGCTTTCCTTCCAATTTCAAGCTGCAAAGCACTTGCTGAATTGCAGGGAAAGTCCGGGAGGCATTTGCTGTGCTGGCACACTTTCTCCTTCCTAGACAGAGTGGAAAAGCTTTTCCCTGCCGTGTAGGCGACAAGAGACGCATTAGACGGCGATCCGGAGCTGTCCGAAGGTAAGCGCCTGTTGCCGGCCTCTTTCGGCACAAGCCCCCGCTCCGGAGCGCACCGCGGCCGGCACGATGCTCTCTGCCGGCGAAGGTGCCGCTTCTCCGGCAAGGAAGCCTCTGCCGCTTCTCCAGCACACGGAGAGCGTGCTAGCTGCTGAAACGTGAAGAAAGAAGCTGCAGAAGACTGGCACTGAGCGTGCAGCTTTCCAGCGGAGAGAAAAAGCTACTTTAACACTCTGCAAGCCTTTCCACTCCCAAAAACATGCACATGGAAGGAGCTGCTGCAAAACCGATGCTGTGCTCGCTGCTGCTCCTCCTGAAGCTCTGGCTGCTAAATCTGAGGCTTTCCTTCCAATTTCAAGCTGCAAAGCACTTGCTGAATTGCAGGGAAAGTCCGGGAGGCATTTGCTGTGCTGGCACACTTTCTCCTTCCTAGACAGAGTGGAAAAGCTTTTCCCTGCCGTGTAGGCGACAAGAGACGCATTAGACGGCGATCCGGAGCTGTCCGAAGGTAAGCGCCTGTTGCCGGCCTCTTTCGGCACAAGCCCCCGCTCCGGAGCGCACCGCGGCCGGCAGGATGCTCTCTGCCGGCGAAGGTGCCGCTTCTCCGGCAAGGAAGCCTCTGCCGCTTCTCCAGCACACGGAGAGCGTGCTAGCTGCTGAAACGTGAAGAAAGAAGCTGCAGAACACTGGCACTGAGCGTGCAGCTTTCCAGCGGAGAGAAAAAGCTACTTTAACACTCTGCAAGCCTTTCCACTCCCAAAAACATGCACATGGAAGGAGCTGCTGCAAAACCGATGCTGTGCTCGCTGCTGCTCCTCCTGAAGCTCTGGCTGCTAAATCTGAGGCTTTCCTTCCAATTTCAAGCTGCAAAGCACTTGCTGAATTGCAGGGAAAGTCCGGGAGGCATTTGCTGTGCTGGCACACTTTCTCCTTCCTAGACAGAGTGGAAAAGCTTTTCCCTGCCGTGTAGGCGACAAGAGACGCATTAGACTGCGATCCGGAGCTGTCCGAAGGTAAGCGCCTGTTGCCGGCCTCTTTCGGCACAAGCCCCCGCTCCGGAGCGCACCGCGGCCGGCAGGATGCTCTCTGCCGGCGAAGGTGCCGCTTCTCCGGCAAGGAAGCCTCTGCCGCTTCTCCAGCACACGGAGAGCGTGCTAGCTGCTGAAACGTGAAGAAAGAAGCTGCAGAAGACTGGCACTGAGCGTGCAGCTTTCCAGCGGAGAGAAAAAGCTACTTTAACACTCTGCAAGCCTTTCCACTCCCAAAAACATGCACATGGAAGGAGCTGCTGCAAAACCGATGCTGTGCTCGCTGCTGCTCCTCCTGAAGCTCTGGCTGCTAAATCTGAGGCTTTCCTTCCAATTTCAAGCTGCAAAGCACTTGCTGAATTCCAGGGAAAGTCCGGGAGGCATTTGCTGTGCTGGCACACTTTCTCCTTCCTAGACAGAGTGGAAAAGCTTTTCCCTGCCGTGTAGGCGACAAGAGACGCATTAGACGGCGATCCGGAGCTGTCCGAAGGTAAGCGCCTGTTGCCGGCCTCTTTCGGCACAAGCCCCCGCTCCGGAGCGCACCGCGGCCGGCACGATGCTCTCTGCCGGCGAAGGTGCCGCTTCTCCGGCAAGGAAGCCTCTGCCGCTTCTCCAGCACACGGAGAGCGTGCTAGCTGCTGAAACGTGAAGAAAGAAGCTGCAGAAGACTGGCACTGAGCGTGCAGCTTTCCAGCGGAGAGAAAAAGCTACTTTAACACTCTGCAAGCCTTTCCACTCCCAAAAACATGCACATGGAAGGAGCTGCTGCAAAACCGATGCTGTGCTCGCTGCTGCTCCTCCTGAAGCTCTGGCTGCTAAATCTGAGGCTTTCCTTCCAATTTCAAGCTGCAAAGCACTTGCTGAATTGCAGGGAAAGTCCGGGAGGCATTTGCTGTGCTGGCACACTTTCTCCTTCCTAGACAGAGTGGAAAAGCTTTTCCCTGCCGTGTAGGCGACAAGAGACGCATTAGACGGCGATCCGGAGCTGTCCGAAGGTAAGCGCCTGTTGCCGGCCTCTTTCGGCACAAGCCCCCGCTCCGGAGCGCACCGCGGCCGGCAGGATGCTCTCTGCCGGCGAAGGTGCCGCTTCTCCGGCAAGGAAGCCTCTGCCGCTTCTCCAGCACACGGAGAGCGTGCTAGCTGCTGAAACGTGAAGAAAGAAGCTGCAGAAGACTGGCACTGAGCGTGCAGCTTTCCAGCGGAGAGAAAAAGCTACTTTAACACTCTGCAAGCCTTTCCACTCCCAAAAACATGCACATGGAAGGAGCTGCTGCAAAACCGATGCTGTGCTCGCTGCTGCTCCTCCTGAAGCTCTGGCTGCTAAATCTGAGGCTTTCCTTCCAATTTCAAGCTGCAAAGCACTTGCTGAATTGCAGGGAAAGTCCGGGAGGCATTTGCTGTGCTGGCACACTTTCTCCTTCCTAGACAGAGTGGAAAAGCTTTTCCCTGCCGTGTAGGCGACAAGAGACGCATGAGACGGGCATCCGGAGCTGTCCGAAGGTAAGCGCCTGTTGCCGGCCTCTTTCGGCACAAGCCCCCGCTCCGGAGCGCACCGCGGCCGGCACGATGCTCTCTGCCGGCGAAGGTGCCGCTTCTCCGGCAAGGAAGCCTCTGCCGCTTCTCCAGCACACGGAGAGCGTGCTAGCTGCTGAAACGTGAAGAAAGAAGCTGCAGAACACTGGCACTGAGCGTGCAGCTTTCCAGCGGAGAGAAAAAGCTACTTTAACACTCTGCAAGCCTTTCCACTCCCAAAAACATGCACATGGAAGGAGCTGCTGCAAAACCGATGCTGTGCTCGCTGCTGCTCCTCCTGAAGCTCTGGCTGCTAAATCTGAGGCTTTCCTTCCAATTTCAAGCTGCAAAGCACTTGCTGAATTGCAGGGAAAGTCCGGGAGGCATTTGCTGTGCTGGCACACTTTCTCCTTCCTAGACAGAGTGGAAAAGCTTTTCCCTGCCGTGTAGGCGACAAGAGACGCATTAGACGGCGATCCGGAGCTGTCCGAAGGTAAGCGCCTGTTGCCGGCCTCTTTCGGCACAAGCCCCCGCTCCGGAGCGCACCGCGGCCGGCAGGATGCTCTCTGCCGGCGAAGGTGCCGCTTCTCCGGCAAGGAAGCCTCTGCCGCTTCTCCAGCACACGGAGAGCGTGCTAGCTGCTGAAACGTGAAGAAAGAAGCTGCAGAAGACTGGCACTGAGCGTGCAGCTTTCCAGCGGAGAGAAAAAGCTACTTTAACACTCTGCAAGCCTTTCCACTCCCAAAATCATGCACATGGAAGGAGCTGCTGCAAAACCGATGCTGTGCTCGCTGCTGCTCCTCCTGAAGCTCTGGCTGCTAAATCTGAGGCTTTCCTTCCAATTTCAAGCTGCAAAGCACTTGCTGAATTCTAGGGAAAGTCCGGGAGGCATTTGCTGTGCTGGCACACTTTCTCCTTCCTAGACAGAGTGGAAAAGCTTTTCCCTGCCGTGTAGGCGACAAGAGACGCATGAGACGGGCATCCGGAGCTGTCCGAAGGTAAGCGCCTGTTGCCGGCCTCTTTCGGCACAAGCCCCCGCTCCGGAGCGCACCGCGGCCGGCACGATGCTCTCTGCCGGCGAAGGTGCCGCTTCTCCGGCAAGGAAGCCTCTGCCGCTTCTCCAGCACACGGAGAGCGTGCTAGCTGCTGAAACGTGAAGAAAGAAGCTGCAGAAGACTGGCACTGAGCGTGCAGCTTTCCAGCGGAGAGAAAAAGCTACTTTAACACTCTGCAAGCCTTTCCACTCCCAAAAACATGCACATGGAAGGAGCTGCTGCAAAACCGATGCTGTGCTCGCTGCTGCTCCTCCTGAAGCTCTGGCTGCTAAATCTGAGGCTTTCCTTCCAATTTCAAGCTGCAAAGCACTTGCTGAATTCCAGGGAAAGTCCGGGAGGCATTTGCTGTGCTGGCACACTTTCTCCTTCCTAGACAGAGTGGAAAAGCTTTTCCCTGCCGTGTAGGCGACAAGAGACGCATGAGACGGGCATCCGGAGCTGTCCGAAGGTAAGCGCCTGTTGCCGGCCTCTTTCGGCACAAGCCCCCGCTCCGGAGCGCACCGCGGCCGGCAGGATGCTCTCTGCCGGCGAAGGTGCCGCTTCTCCGGCAAGGAAGCCTCTGCCGCTTCTCCAGCACACGGAGAGCGTGCTAGCTGCTGAAACGTGAAGAAAGAAGCTGCAGAAGACTGGCACTGAGCGTGCAGCTTTCCAGCGGAGAGAAAAAGCTACTTTAACACTCTGCAAGCCTTTCCACTCCCAAAAACATGCACATGGAAGGAGCTGCTGCAAAACCGATGCTGTGCTCGCTGCTGCTCCTCCTGAAGCTCTGGCTGCTAAATCTGAGGCTTTCCTTCCAATTTCAAGCTGCAAAGCACTTGCTGAATTCCAGGGAAAGTCCGGGAGGCATTTGCTGTGCTGGCACACTTTTTCCTTCCTAGACAGAGTGGAAAAGCTTTTCCCTGCCGTGTAGGCGACAAGAGACGCATTAGACGGCGATCCGGAGCTGTCCGAAGGTAAGCGCCTGTTGCCGGCCTCTTTCGGCACAAGCCCCCGCTCCGGAGCGCACCGCGGCCGGCAGGATGCTCTCTGCCGGCGAAGGTGCCGCTTCTCCGGCAAGGAAGCCTCTGCCGCTTCTCCAGCACACGGAGAGCGTGCTAGCTGCTGAAACGTGAAGAAAGAAGCTGCAGAACACTGGCACTGAGCGTGCAGCTTTCCAGCGGAGAGAAAAAGCTACTTTAACACTCTGCAAGCCTTTCCACTCCCAAAAACATGCACATGGAAGGAGCTGCTGCAAAACCGATGCTGTGCTCGCTGCTGCTCCTCCTGAAGCTCTGGCTGCTAAATCTGAGGCTTTCCTTCCAATTTCAAGCTGCAAAGCACTTGCTGAATTGCAGGGAAAGTCCGGGAGGCATTTGCTGTGCTGGCACACTTTCTCCTTCCTAGACAGAGTGGAAAAGCTTTTCCCTGCCGTGTAGGCGACAAGAGACGCATGAGACGGGCATCCGGAGCTGTCCGAAGGTAAGCGCCTGTTGCCGGCCTCTTTCGGCACAAGCCCCCGCTCCGGAGCGCACCGCGGCCGGCTGGATGCTCTCTGCCGGCGAAGGTGCCGCTTCTCAGGCAAGGAAGCCTCTGCCGCTTCTCCAGCACACGGAGAGCGTGCTAGCTGCTGAAACGTGAAGAAAGAAGCTGCAGAAGACTGGCACTGAGCGTGCAGCTTTCCAGCGGAGAGAAAAAGCTACTTTAACACTCTGCAAGCCTTTCCACTCCCAAAAACATGCACATGGAAGGAGCTGCTGCAAAACCGATGCTGTGCTCGCTGCTGCTCCTCCTGAAGCTCTGGCTGCTAAATCTGAGGCTTTCCTTCCAATTTCAAGCTGCAAAGCACTTGCTGAATTGCAGGGAAAGTCCGGGAGGCATTTGCTGTGCTGGCACACTTTCTCCTTCCTAGACAGAGTGGAAAAGCTTTTCCCTGCCGTGTAGGCGACAAGAGACGCATTAGACGGCGATCCGGAGCTGTCCGAAGGTAAGCGCCTGTTGCCGGCCTCTTTCGGCACAAGCCCCCGCTCCGGAGCGCACCGCGGCCGGCAGGATGCTCTCTGCCGGCGAAGGTGCCGCTTCTCCGGCAAGGAAGCCTCTGCCGCTTCTCCAGCACACGGAGAGCGTGCTAGCTGCTGAAACGTGAAGAAAGAAGCTGCAGAACACTGGCACTGAGCGTGCAGCTTTCCAGCGGAGAGAAAAAGCTACTTTAACACTCTGCAAGCCTTTCCACTCCCAAAAACATGCACATGGAAGGAGCTGCTGCAAAACCGATGCTGTGCTCGCTGCTGCTCCTCCTGAAGCTCTGGCTGCTAAATCTGAGGCTTTCCTTCCAATTTCAAGCTGCAAAGCACTTGCTGAATTGCAGGGAAAGTCCGGGAGGCATTTGCTGTGCTGGCACACTTTCTCCTTCCTAGACAGAGTGGAAAAGCTTTTCCCTGCCGTGTAGGCGACAAGAGACGCATTAGACGGCGATCCGGAGCTGTCCGAAGGTAAGCGCCTGTTGCCGGCCTCTTTCGGCACAAGCCCCCGCTCCGGAGCGCACCGCGGCCGGCAGGATGCTCTCTGCCGGCGAAGGTGCCGCTTCTCCGGCAAGGAAGCCTCTGCCGCTTCTCCAGCACACGGAGAGCGTGCTAGCTGCTGAAACGTGAAGAAAGAAGCTGCAGAACACTGGCACTGAGCGTGCAGCTTTCCAGCGGAGAGAAAAAGCTACTTTAACACTCTGCAAGCCTTTCCACTCCCAAAAACATGCACATGGAAGGAGCTGCTGCAAAACAGATGCTGTGCTCGCTGCTGCTCCTCCTGAAGCTCTGGCTGCTAAATCTGAGGCTTTCCTTCCAATTTCAAGCTGCAAAGCACTTGCTGAATTCCAGGGAAAGTCCGGGAGGCATTTGCTGTGCTGGCACACTTTCTCCTTCCTAGACAGAGTGGAAAAGCTTTTCCCTGCCGTGTAGGCGACAAGAGACGCATTAGACTGCGATCCGGAGCTGTCCGAAGGTAAGCGCCTGTTGCCGGCCTCTTTCGGCACAAGCCCCCGCTCCGGAGCGCACCGCGGCCGGCAGGATGCTCTCTGCCGGCGAAGGTGCCGCTTCTCCGGCAAGGAAGCCTCTGCCGCTTCTCCAGCACACGGAGAGCGTGCTAGCTGCTGAAACGTGAAGAAAGAAGCTGCAGAAGACTGGCACTGAGCGTGCAGCTTTCCAGCGGAGAGAAAAAGCTACTTTAACACTCTGCAAGCCTTTCAACTCCCAAAAACATGCACATGGAAGGAGCTGCTGCAAAACCGATGCTGTGCTCGCTGCTGCTCCTCCTGAAGCTCTAGCTGCTAAATCTGAGGCTTTCCTTCCAATTTCAAGCTGCAAAGCACTTGCTGAATTGCAGGGAAAGTCCGGGAGGCATTTGCTGTGCTGGCACACTTTATCCTTCCTAGACAGAGTGGAAAAGCTTTTCCCTGCCGTGTAGGCGACAAGAGACGCATTAGACGGCGATCCGGAGCTGTCCGAAGGTAAGCGCCTGTTGCCGGCCTCTTTCGGCACAAGCCCCCGCTCCGGAGCGCACCGCGGCCGGCAGGATGCTCTCTGCCGGCGAAGGTGCCGCTTCTCCGGCAAGGAAGCCTCTGCCGCTTCTCCAGCACACGGAGAGCGTGCTAGCTGCTGAAACGTGAAGAAAGAAGCTGCAGAACACTGGCACTGAGCGTGCAGCTTTCCAGCGGAGAGAAAAAGCTACTTTAACACTCTGCAAGCCTTTCCACTCCCAAAAACATGCACATGGAAGGAGCTGCTGCAAAACCGATGCTGTGCTCGCTGCTGCTCCTCCTGAAGCTCTGGCTGCTAAATCTGAGGCTTTCCTTCCAATTTCAAGCTGCAAAGCACTTGCTGAATTCTAGGGAAATTCCGGGAGGCGCTTTCCTGAATTTTTCTGAATTCAGGAAACATTCCCTTTATTGGGACTCTATCTAATGCACTGTAGGCAGTTAGTGCCAACTCCCCTAAAATTCTGTTATTTTGCATAAACATGGCATTCAACTGCAGGTTTCGTGAGTTGCTCAATTTTTTCGTTTTGTTGTATCCAAGGTTTTGAATATGAGCCTGAATTTAATATATTTTTTGGAATGAAAATAACAGAGAAGAGGAAATGAGTGAAACAGCTCTTGTGAGGAAGTTTCAGACCATCCATTTACTGTGCAGAAGAGCAAACCTTCCCACAACCTGCGGCAACAATGGATATCCATGCACACATTGTGGGCATGGGGTAGATCCTCTCCAGGAAAGAGAATTACCAAGACCAATTGCAAGGGACTTCTGCACGATTTGATCCAAGGTTTAAACCATTAGTTCCAGATTTATTGTTCTGGCTGCTTTGGAGGCAAGAGAAGGCCTTACTTCAGAGGAGAGCCAGAGTTACAAGCAAAATAGCCTCTAGATGGTAGGATTAGTACCTGCCCATAGCTGTGCAGGAAAGGGCTGTGTGACTGGTCTCCAGTCATGCTCTACATTTTAACATCAAGCTCTGATGAAGTATCCCCAAGTCACTCATAAGATATCCTAAACTGTTCCCAAAGTTACTGACAGTCATGAGATGATGGCAGAGACCTTCCCATAAAAGCAGAGGATGATACCAGAGGCCCCAGGGATATAATCACTATTAGTTAATTACTGTCCCAGATGGAATGTGACCATGAAACTGGCTTAAGAGCCCAGACAAAGAACTGTGCATGAGGTGAGCCTGTGAACCCACAAAGAAAGAAAAATAAAGCGATCCTCATAATTCATGAATATTACAGAGTAGGAGCACTGCTCTGCTCCTTCTTTTTTTGCCTCCCTGTGAAAAGGAGGGGAAAAGGGGTTGACTATGCATGTCCATACATAACCTAAATTATTTCATTACTGTCTCTCTGACACCCTTCCAGTAAAACATCAGCCAGATTTTCTTACATCCTCTCAGATATTTTATTTCTCAGATCAACTGAACCTGAGAGATGGTAAATTTAAATGTGGCCTTTTTGCAATTCAGAATTAAGTGAATAAGCTAATGCCATTCAACAGAATTCAACAAGCCAGCTGCCTAGACAGTAATTAAAGCGGTGATTTACCATGGCTACCAGAAGAGATTTAAAACAACTCTTTGTAATCAATGTACAAAACAGGCCTGGAGAGCAATGGCCTATGCTGGCAATTCACACCCCCTGAAGGCTACAAGAGGTCTTTATTTGGGGCTCTCCATATCCACTGTCCTCATTCCCAGCAGTTGTTGTTGGCAGCTCCCAGGGCAATGCCCCCATCTCAACACTATAAAGGTGTCCAGCTCCCTCTGGCAGGCTCAGGCTGATGCTACACCTGTGTGAGAGTCTTTCTGAAATTTCCCTCATCTGCCTCGGGGTCGTCACTGGGGGATCACTGAAGAAAAGATCCCCCTGTCTAAAATCTCTGGCTCTCTAGGAGAAGAGTTACACACTGAAGGCCCCGAGACCTGAGAGAATTGCTAAGCTATTGTTTTCACAGGTGTGTTTACTTTATGCTACACTAATGAGAAGAAAAAGGACATTCTGACAATTTTGCAACAATAGCTCTGGGATTTTTCCCCACCCCTCGGCCTGGCTGGACTTCTCCTGTGTTTTGGGGGTGGTCCCCCACAGGAGACCCCTCTCGCTCATTTGCAACCACTGTGACAGACAAACTGAGATGTAAGAAGCCTCTTTGCCAGAGAAAAAGCCAGACATGAAATCCCTATGTGAAATCCCTCACACAATTTCCAAGGACTGGGACTGGGACCCCCAACCCAGGGAGGTGTGCGGGGGGAGGCGAGCCGACCAAAGCAGACAGATGCTGCAGGTGTGAGCAGTGGACCAAGAAGACAATGGCTCTCACCCACCGCTGAGAACATGGACTGTGTGTACCCTTTTCCAAACACCATTCTCTCCCCCAAAGATACAATACACTACCTTTGACTTGGTTTCAAAATTCATCCCCCTTCCCCCATCAAAGAAGAGCATAATTATGGTCCAGATGAACTGCATCCCTGAGATGTCCCCAGACGTGACCTGGTGAACTCCATCGGCTGGGCACCAAAGGACTTTGCAGTTCCACATTTGGTAGCTATATACCCTTTTCTTCTTCCTCCCTCTTTTCCTTATTTTCCCCTTTTCCCCCAATCCTTCCCCAATGCATTTCTGTTGTGGTTATTTCAATAAAAGTGCATTTGTGTTGATTACCACTGCAAACCCCCTGTACCGTGTCGGTTTTTTGCACCCTGAGATCCCCCACGAACCATCACAAAACCCCTTCACAAGGACAGCTCGTGACAGCCTGAAAGGTGCCAACCTTGCACCAACAGCACACTAGGGAAGAGGATACAAAAAAATACTTGGAGATTAAGAAATGCAGTAAGAATTTTAAACTGGTGACAAACATTTGTTTTGAAAAGCTCTCACTTTTATGATGGCATCGCTTTTCCAAGTCCCTTTCAGCTCCCGCTCATCCATGCTGGATTTGGTAACTTTTACAGTTTTCTGCACACTCAATATTCTTTGCTTAACAAACCTTCACAGTTCATCTGTGTAGAAAAATGCATCACTGCAGCTGGTACTAGCTCACCCTTGAATAAATTACTATTTTTTCTCATAAGAATTGTCCTTATTCCAGAGCCAGAGCCAATGCCATTTTTTTATCAGTTATATTACTGCTGATCTCATTCAAAGAACACAAAGAAAATCTGTCTGAATTCCTACACAATTAAGACAGATCAGGGACAACAAGGAAGTATAATCCCTTAAAATGACATTTCCATTCCACTCTTCTACTCTAAACGGAGTCAAAAGCAAAGAGAAACAAAAAGTGTTGAAAAGTGGGGAGCTTTAGATACTCATGAACTCTGAACTCATTTCTACCTGCTGAAGTTAATACATGATGTGGGGGAAAACAATTTCTTCACATGAATGCTGCTTTCTTTTTTTCCTAGGGCTCTTGGAGAGATAAAAACAGGAGGCTGTTTTCAGCCATGATTCACCATCAGTAAGCAAGAATTCCAAGCAAGCCCTAAGTCTACCTTTTAGAGTCATCAATCTCCAGCCAAACAGTAGTATAATTTTCAACCTGCTGGATTTGGCACCCTAAGAAAAAGCAGTTATATTCACATGTCATACCTGAATAGATCTAATCTTCATTTAAGCAATCCAAGAGACTGTTTCCAGTGTGGAACCAACTGTGCAGACTCAAACCATGTCTAATGCTTTTTGGAAAATTTTGCACATCTTCATTGATCGGTTTCTCTCTAGTTCTTAGCCAAGAGTTAATTCCATTACTGGGGAACTGCACTCAATATTCTACCAGAAGGATGACATTTTAATTTTACAGTAATGTGTGCACATGTGAGTTGGGAAAATCTACATCACATGGGAAGCCAAGGAGGGTTGCTGCTGATTCTAGGACTGTGGTCATCTTCTTGTTTTGGAAGAACCTCAGTCCCACAGTGATCTGGCTGAAGACAGTCCTCTCTAGAGCAGTAAATATTATTTCCAGCCTATAGAATCTGGACAGTTTTCCAGAACAAGGAACAATTTCTGCACTATTTTTATTTTATAGGCTCAGCCTCTTTCCATCATAAAAGATTAAACTTTACCATGACATGTACAAGTGCCAAGTGCATTTTCATTGCTCCTTACATGCCCAAAGATCCCAAAGGAGCATTAAATGTGGGTAACTGTTAGAACATACAGGCACACTGCTGGAATACATATATTGAGGAAGATTTACATTTATTAACAAGCAAATGTAAAAAAGGCAGAATTGATGACTACAAGATTAGTCATGGCGGGGGTTCTGGTAAAGTATCTGTCAAGACATGTCATGAACTATAGATTGGATGCAGATGTCATGAACAGCTGCACAGGTTATGGTATGAGGTAATGATGTATATGAATGACCATTAATTTAATATTAAGCTGATATAACTTGACTTCCTGATGTTCAACACAGTATTTTTAGTCTAAGAAAGACCTCTTTTTAGTTACTGAAGCAGCAGAGCTTCAGTTCAGAGTGAAGAACATAAATTTTAGCAGCATTAGGCTGTGGAACTTCTAGCTTTGGTCTTAAGTTTTTAGTTTAAACTGTAACAGTGAGAAGGCCCTAGCAGTGCAATATTTAACTTACCAGTTCTCTGGTATTTTCAAATGTTCATCAAGGCTACCTATGTTCAGTGGCAGCAGGATGCCTCCATAAAACACTTATTTTTCATCAAAAACCTCCATTTATGGTAAGAAAACAAAACTCCCCCATCCCCAGCTTGTAAAGATTATTCTGTTACATGGCCAGCAAAGCACTGATCCCAGGGATGTTGAGAAGAGCTAAAACAAGACATGAAAGTATTGATGATACATTTTGCTAACACTAAACACCATTTCAGTGTTCTCTTCCTACAGTGAACTCCCTTAAGCCAAGATTTATGCAGAATACAGTCTCTTTTTTTTTTTTTTTTATTCCTTCAGGCTGTTATTTACTTCCTACCTTAATTTTCCAGTGAACTGTCTACCATCCAATTAAAAATTACAATTTGCTCCTCCTCTGAGAATTACACTCAAATCCAGGTATTGCATTTTTCCAGGAGCTGCGCCTCTTGCAAGGTATTGCTCACATCTCAAGGCACGCAGCCCTCCTGCTACCAGATCCTGAAGCGCCTTCCTTCCCTTCAAACTTTCTTCAAGGGCCTGGGAGCTGTTGAGAACCAGCTGCCTTCCCTAAATAATGTCAAACCACCCAGAATTTCTATCCCTGATCTTCCACACAGGCTCTGCTTCCTTTACAAATCTTATCCTCCCTGGAAGGCTGCTTTCAAAAGCCCTTCTCCAGCTCACAGCTCTGCTAGGCAATCCCTCATTTCCTGCACCAGCAGAAGCAGCTGCAGCAGGCAGAGGTGAATCTGAGCAGCCAATTCCCTTGCAGCCCCACGCAGCTGCAGAAAAAGCACTTTACTGCTAAAAAATTGCTGTGGTTCTAGGCGATATTCAAGGGGGGTAATGGGGGCCCTAACGCTGACAGGAACTGTCGCTGAAATGCTGTATCTGAAATCCCTGCGAGGACAGGGTTCCTCACATGTCCCTATCCATTAATTACAGCTCTAACCAGGGCTTTTAGCAACTCCTGCTGCATTGCTCCCTCACATTCCAGGGAGGCCTTTGGGAGTCAGAAATATGGAATATTTGGATATGGAAATATGGAATATCTGGAAGGGGATGCCGGGGCACTCACTCCTTCCACTTGCTCATATGAACTCCACGGAAGAAAAAATTAAAATAAATGCAGTCTGAAACTTTCTCCAGTTTTCCACTTTCCCATGCCACGGGATTTATGTGTCTGTCCCGGGGGGATGTTTTAGAGGAGTCCTATCACTGTGCTCCCACTACCAGTTACAGCAACCAAGACCTGAAGTACTACACTCATCACAGGGCATTTTTTCATGCTTGGATGTGGCTTTTTAAAGAACTTTTTACTATCATCAAAGAATAAAGCAAGCTTCTGGTTCCACCATACCCCAAGCTCCACTTCCATAGGCAGTAATTTTTGGAAAAGCAATGCAATAAATTTCCCTTGCCTCAAAGAGCCTTGTACCTCCCCCTCTTACCAACCACAACAGCATTGGTTCAAACACAGAGAGGTACAGATGACCTTGCATGTGCAACACCAGTATAATGCCTCTCTTTTACTGACAACCCTTCCCCCAGCTGACAGAACAATAATTTAGAACAATATCATTTTCAAGCAACAAAAGTACTGAAGAAAGTAAAAAAGGTTTTCATTGTATTGAAAAAACTGACAATAACAACAGCTATTAAGTACAAATTTTCTTACTAGAATAGATGTGACTGGATCTAAAGGAATATTTCACTTTGAGTAACTTTTTCTTTTAAGGGAAGTAGTCTAAAATCTATGCATGCTTAGAGAAAGAGAACAAAACCCCACAACGGAACATCTATACAAGGAAAGCTTTTTAAATTATATCCCTGACAGAGCTGCGGAAGGGAACAAGTATAAATGTAGCCAATCTTGTGTTTCTCTTAAATAATGGTGGAACACACCTTTGTGCTTACTGGTAACAAGATTTTTTTTCATTTTAGGGACAGATTGATATATACTTCCTCAATATTGTATTGGCATTATTCTTAAAAGCAGTAGTCTGGGAGTCCAAGAATAATTTTTATCAGCCTGGTTTTAATTTCTCAAGTCCAAAATACCTTGGAGAGGTATATAACACTGGAGAGGTAATTCTGAGTCTATTCACCAGCTTGACATATTGCAGAGAAAGAATCTGGATAAATTCCACAGCTGACACAGGTGCAATGAAACACACAAGGCTTCATGGATTTACAGCAAAGGCGAGTTTGATCCAGAGACAGTTATGTGACTTGCCCGCAGAAATAAGGTCAGTCATCAGTGGACATGGCATCAGTTCAAACATCAGTAGACAAAGATCTCAAGGTCTTTAAGGTCCCTTCCAGCCCAAACCATTCCATGATTCTATGATTAAGAATATGCAGAGTTTTGATCCTCACATGTAAGGTAACTGCATTTAAGCAGTAATGTGCAGTGGAAGACAGCTGGGGAAGAGAAAGGCACTGACAGCAGGGCATCCCACCCCAGAACCCACAGAGTGCTCTGAGCTGGAAGGGACTCACAGGGATCATCAAGTCCAACTCTTACGTGGATGGCCCACAGAGGGATTGAACCTGCAACTGGGGCATTTTCACCACCCTGCTCTGACCCACTGAGCTCATCTCTAGCTACCGTCTGCCACCAGTTTTGCAAGACTAGGACTTAAGAGAAGAAAATATCTCTGCCCATAAATGCTCTAGAGTGAGCGTGAGGGAGGGAAAAGCACTGCAGAGAGCAACTCCTCCAAGGACAGGTGTGTGTGAAGGGATCATGCATATATTAGGGCTACTCCAGCAGAGATGTTTTTAGCCCCATTACATTCCTGGGGCACATTTTCAAGAGAGATGGTGGAACATGAAATTCACTTTTATTTACAGTTGTGTAGATTAAGTTCATAAAAGCAACTGCATGATGTTGTCCTGCTGAAGGAGGGGATCATGATGAACCACACAGTATTTTCCAATCCCCCGTTCTTATTTTTTTTTTTATGATGAGGCAGCAGAGAACATAAGAATGAGAGAATTCATTTAAAAAGCTAAGACTATATGGGGATCCTCATGTCCACCACCAAAGTCCACTTACTGTTCATAATATCATACAAAAAGTATCCCTCATTCCAATCCTGCATCAGCAACAGTACCATGCAGTTTTCCAACCTCAGACAAATATATAATTTTTACACTCAAAACTTTCTGTGAAAAGGAATACTTTAATATATATACCTAAAAAAGAAACTAGTTCAGCAGCATCTGGATAGCATTTAGACAGATGTATGATGAGTGATGTTTTGACAATATCTGAAGATAGATGACTAGTTAAAACAACATTTGAAAAGCAAGTATTTATTTAAAATATAATAACTATGTGGGCTTTCAGGTGTATACTGAATATTCATAGTCAGTCTTAATGAATATTTCCTGCAAAAGTTCTCTGCCCCTTCACAGTGGCATATTTATCACATTTTCCCAAAGACAGAAACATTTTTCCATTAAAATTTGATTGCTTCACTTGCAAGTTATAAAGCTTTATATCATCTCTCAGGTGGCCTGAGAAGCATCACTAACTCAGAGGTGTTGCTCTCAGGGACAACTGATAAACTTTCAGATTTTGTTTAGATTAGAAAGCATGTGCAGAGACCAGTTTTGGTTTTAGCCTTTGCTAAATCCCTGGATCTGCCATTGCAATTGGTCTGCACGGGTAGCCCTTGCTTTTCAAGAATCCTGTGTACTGAAGAAAAAAATTGTTCAGCTTGCATACAGCAAAACTGCTGTATAATAATGATCCCACAAAACACCTCAGAGGGTTTGGTCCCTGCCTGCAAACCCAGCTGTTTAGACCAGGGACCTCATTTTCAGAACCAACTGATACTGTGATTTCCATGGGAATCATTAGGAACACTCTGCACTTCCAAACATCAGACACCCTCCGCACTCAGAACATTCCGAGAAAGTTCCCTTAATCCAAACCCATGGAAAGCTGCTGCTGCAGCTGCTACTCAGTACTGAAGAACTCAAAAGTCTCAAGGGGCTTTCTAGCTGTGGAGTGCTGCCAGGGCTGCTTCAGCTCTAGCCAGGAGCTGGCTTCACTGCTCCCTTTGTCTTAGAAAATCCAATATTCCCTGTCCAAGGGGAGCTTCTTACCTGGCCAGTGCTGGGTTTCTCTGGAGATGAGAACAGAATAGCCATGCCAACTTCTCTCCCTAAACCTGGGTCACCGAGAATTGAGGATGAGACAAGGACCAGCAAGATATCATTTAGGAAGGAGAGAAACCCTGGAGGTAGGCTGGTATTGCCTTCCTAGCCTCGTGTAGCCGTCAAGCTGCTGCAGGGCAAGATTTTGCATATAAATAAAAGCTGAAGGGTGATTTTCCCAGAATAATTATGGCTTGCATCCAAATCTCACTTACCTCCTCCCCAAAGAGACAAGAAAGAAGACAGTATCTGGATATTGGGGGGGGGGGGGGAATAAAATATCAAATGCAAGGATTTAAACAAATGAAGATAAACTGATAGTAGGATTTGCAGAGTGAATTAACCTGCACACCACCAGAACTTCAATGCCACCAGTGCCTGCGGACAGCACCTCAGGGGAGTCCCCAGGGAATGCAGACACTGTGGTTTGCTTCAGGTAATGCTTCGTGTAGTCAAAATTTGCCAGTTGCTCTGAGCAACTGGGTGTAAAGAGATCATTTCTCTGTCCTAATTTGATGATGTGAATTTCTTAAGGAGGAAAACTAGTTTTCACATTTTGCCATTAGTTTATTGCCAATTTTCCTAATGAATTACAAAGACCAGAAACTATGCTGAAAGCCAATTCTCACATAGTAAGAGTGAAGAAAAAAAGAAAAAGCTCAGTAAAATCTGATTTTCCTCATCATTGGCTCTTTCATATCCCAATAATCCATTTTTGAAACACATTCTAATCTCAGGCACAGTGTGGCCATCCCGGCATACCTAGGAAAAATCTGTTACTGTGCACCATGCGTGATATTAGAATCTGGCCCTTCCACTGTAGATGGAACATTTGCATAAAGTTCTTACAACTTTTTATAATAGCCATATTTTCCAATATTTGCAACTGCGCACATTTTAGCCTGGACTGCCTTTCGTTCCACAGATGGCGATTATGAAAAGCCCTCACATATGGCAACTACAAAAATAAATTTGTCTGAGACTGCAAATGTACAAATTCCCGGCAGAGTGCAGCCCCCTGAACACGGTCCCTTTGCTGAGAACTTGGGCCCTACTCCCACAGTGAAGTCAACCAGCAATGTCAGAAAATCACTCAGACCCAAGAGATGTCAATTCCTGTGACTTTGTACTCGTTTATTTCTCCAGCTTGAGAGTGGATGAACTTTCTGGATGCATTCAGGAAACCCTCTAGGCATATATTTAACTTCATACACAGAATTAGCCCCAGGGAGATCAGTCACATCCCTACTTGGACAGATTAGCAACATTTTGTTCAGATTTTTCTTTTCCTCCCCCCAGCCAAGTCTGTAGTTGAGTTCATGAGGAACGATACAGGCTGTGCCCAGTGGCCTTTCTGAGCAGCTTCCACTGCTCTTCAGGACTGCTGAGGAGGGGCCAAGTCTTGCCCTGTCCCTGGGCTGGCACAGGGGGCCCTGGCAGGAAGGGGCTGGTACCCAAACACACACTGGGTATCTAAGGAGGTTGGATGCTCTTCACCTGTGGAGCTCCTTAAATGTCTTTAAAGGGATTTTCAATAGCACAGGTAATTTTCTTCCGAAAGACATTATCTGTTGTTTGCCAGTTCATTCTCTTAAAACATTCCAGTCAGCTCCACTGCAATCTCAAACACCAACTACTCTGTTTTCCAAGGGCTGCTCAGCTTACATCTAAGTATGTGTTACTTTCATTAAACCTAGATAGAAAGGACGCATTCCCTTGCTTTTTTTAGAATTACCTATGATTCCTTCGTCCAAACCCTCCAGTCTAACACCAACTTGTTCAATAGCTACAGAGGCTCTGGAAATATGGCACAGCCTTTCTTTCCATGCATCTGAGATCAGTGCAACTTTCTGCATGATTGAATGGACATACAAGTTGGAAATGTTAAGTGCTAGATAAATGTATATTATTATTTTGCCTCACTGAGATGCTCACAGCACTTTCATTTTTATTTTTCACCTGTTTACTAAACTGTCACCCAATACTGGCCTCAAGATTCACACTAACATTTGCATAATAATTTTCAGAGCTTCAGATCAAGCTCCACAATATCTCTGATTTTTGGTGGGAATCCAGCTCCAGGTTTTTTGGAGCCTGCTGTTTTTTAATAATACAGTAATAACTTCATTTTTTCATTTGCTTCATTTTCCTCCTAAATCTCTCTGAGAGACAAAATACATATCATTCCTACAAGGGCATTAATATCCTGGTGTGTTTTCCTGACTTATCTCGCCAAGTCTGTTGTCTAACTACATACTATTTGACAAAAATATGCAGAGAAAAGGCTGATGATTTCCAGTGGAAGCAGTGACATTCTGCTGATCTCAATTACATCTACAGCAGGTGATGATTTGGTGTGAACATGTTAGCCCTTGTGCCTGCCTTCAGCACACACCTGCATAAAAAGAATAAAAGTCTTTAGTTTAGCAGTAGGTACTTGACCCCTCCAAGTACCCATCAGCAAAGTGCAACCATCTGTGCTGTTTCTGGCTCTAGGAACTCCTGACTTGAGGAATGCCTCGTTTGCTTTCATCCAGCCACTGCAACAGGTCCTCAACAAGGAGCTTTTTGGGCTGCACAATTTCTGTCCTATTGACTCAACATCCCTCTGCACCTTCAAATCACCTCTAGTCCTGCTCAAAGCCAGCAGCCCCTTTTCAGTTGCTGTTCTCCTCAAGGACAACAAAAGCCTTCAAATCTCAAACAAGACTAACTTGTCTCAGTACTATCAGGACATAGTATTTGGTCTAATTTACACCCACTGAAATCCCAGTAAGGCACACAGGATGCAAATCAACCCGCAGCATAACCCACTGTCAAGTTTTCATTCCATGCCAATGAAATTGACTTTTCCCCATTAACTGAACTGCACAGCTCTTTTTCTTCTGATAGTACTTTTCTTTAAGTCTTCAGATGTTCAATCCCTCTAGCTCCTCAACGTTTTTCCTCTGAAAAGAAATTGTTGGTAACAATGATACTGCAAAGCAGTGTTTCCCAGCACCCTTCTCAACTTCTTTCCCCTTATCTTTCCAATAATTTTCATGCTATTGGAAGCTTTGTTTGCCATCCTCCCTTCTTGTGCTGTTTTACATCAGAGCCTTCACAACAGCTGTTTTGAAACACTGTACATCATCACTGAGCCACTGTGCTTAATAAAGAAACAATAATTAAGAACAGTTTGTTCGTTTTCAGGTAAAGAAGAAATTCAACACTAAAAATTCAACTAAGTGACTCATCTGGCTCTATCCATTCATCTCACCTGGCTTCCTTGAAACAAAATAATCCATATACAGCAGCTGTTCCAAAGGGATAGGCCTCTCCTATAAACCAGACCCAAAGATAACCTTGCAATAGCTGTGCTTTAAGTACTGCAGGAGTTAACCAGGACAGAGTGCTCAGTCAGAATGGCATTTCCCCAAGGTTTTCCACAAATCCAGGCAGCAGTTCCCAGCTCATGTACACTGGGGAAAACCTAAATCAGGAGCTTTTGCAGATAAGTGTATGCACAGTGGCAGCAGCATTTTACAGCATTGGTCTGTAGAAAGTTTCAATCAGACTGTGAGCACTGGCGGGGAGGAACTGTACTTTACTCTGGTCCTAGGTGACAGGTGAGGAACAACAGAGTTTTGATTCTATCTAGACTGGGTGTATAGAGCAAACAACAGTGATGAATGTTGTTCTAACGCCCTGGTTTAGAATCCTGTCTTCTGAAAGAGTAAAGATCTCCTGTCTAGACGGAAACTCTAATTTTTCTGTCTGGGCAGGAAACCAAATCATACAGCAGTGAAGATTACAAAATAGAAATGAGGGGAAAAGGAAAAAAGCAGAGAGGAGTAGCAAACTTACTAATTTACTTTTTCCCAAGACTGGGGAAAGATAAAGATCTTTCTAAACACATTTCGAGCATCAAGCACAGAAAAATCAGATCCTGTTGTAACCACAAGGCAGTGTCTATTATTGTGTTCATCACTATCCTCATGTGTGAACCAAAATCTGACCATTCCCCAGAGTATCCACTTTCTTCTCACTCCAGAAAAAGAAATTTTCATGACAGGGTCATTGTATTCCTGCAAGATGCAAGTCCATGAGCCCACTCCAGTGAAACACTTCATTCATCTATTCGTAATTAGGAGTGAGCTCACATTTCTATTAGAGGAATTAATGACTGATAAGTGACAAAAAGGCTTTTCTTGTCAAGTGACCTGCTGCAGTTGTTCCAGCAATGCTGACAGTGCTGTGCTTGCACACCTTTCTCTGCACCTGACACCAGGCAGGAGCCTGTCCCGAGTCATTCCCATCATGGGCTGTCCTGTTCGGATTCCTCAGCAGATTCTTCTGGCTGCAACACCTTTTGGGACTGTATGAAGTAACCATTGCTAAAATGGTTCTGTCATTGTGCAGTTCTCAGCTGAAGTTGCCAGGACAGTGCACAGATAGGGCACAATTCTTCCCTAAAGGATGTGTGCTGTGTGTGTAGCTTGCTGCTCCTTCCATCTACCAGTGAAATGAGCAGGGTATTACAGAAGAGCACAGTGGAAACGAGGTCAGGAGGTCAGCGTTCTCCAGGATGCTGCAGGGAAATGGACTGTGAAAAGCTCCTGCTGTGTGTGGGAGCAGGAAGAAAGGATAACAGCCATGCTTAATGCAAGGTAGAACCAGAATTTTAAACACAGGCTGATGATTGCATTTCTCTATTGGAATTCAGTAGAACTGCAACTTAACGTGCATAGCAAAACAACTCCTAGAGCATTTTTCCTGACCTGTAAAGAGTGAACAGGTTGCCAAAGAGACTCCCTCCACAAGTCAAGAAGATGAAGGTGTGCATATACATGCAGCACCCTCAGAACTGTGAGGGGCGAAGGGCGCAGGGTGAAGGTGGCAGCAGCTCAAGTCCCAGCATCTCCATGTCTCCATTTTGCAGTTGTGTGATGCCCTCTCCGTGCAGTTATATCCCAGAGCAGGACAGGCTGCTAGTGCAGCTCTGCACTGTATTGGCCCTTCTGCATGAGCAGGAAAATTGCCTCTCTCCTGTACCTCCATTAACACACACCTGCGTCACACATTTCAGTGTCTGTGCAAAAGCCACAGCAGCAGAGAGTAAATATACAGTGCCTAGGACAGCTGGGATGGGGGAGACAAGGATTGAGGACATCTTTCTGGCTAATTAAGATGATAGATTTCAGGCCTCAGCTTTTTTTTTGGTGATGCTCTCATGCCAGCTAGCTCTCTGTCCTTAAGAAACACAGGGAAAGATCATCCACATCCAACTCTGATATTACCCTTTCATTCCATGTCAGAGGCTTTGTCCCCTGCAAACTCTTGAAGAAGAAATACTTGACCCCAAACAAAAAGTTCCAACAGATTGGGTGGTAGTTTTTTGTGCTAAAAATAGATTTGGAAAAATTCCTGAACTAGGCCCCTTGCCGAACAATTAAGCTCTTTTTCTTTTGAGTGAAGGTATTTTTGTACACAGTGTAACAGCATTCTTCACAGTCCTTCCAAGACAGAACAAGATCGAATAGTTCGGTGGGACAAGGAGTAATACATGGCCAACAGATTAATCATTTGTCCTTTAGAAGTTCTGCTACAAAATAGGAATCTTTGTTTCCTCTTTGGGTGGGAGGGGCACATAGCAGACTTCCAGACAAACAGGAAACATTTGCTTCAACCTTAGGTCTTTGTTCTCTCCTCATTACAGAGTATTCTCTCTCCTGGCTTTTCCAAGACTCCTCTGGCTGGCTGTGCTGGCGAGAGCCCAGCTGCAGTAGCACAGCATTGAGAAGACAGAAATGATGGTATTTAGACAGGGAGGGTGCTTCAAAAGCACTTCCATGACATCTCCATCTGTGTAGGACACCTGCAAGAGAACCAGGATGAGCTGGAGTTCTGGACTCCAGCTGGACTCTTTGAGGCTATTGGATGTCCAGACAGGAAGATCTGTGCAAACAGAAAATCCACTGAACACCTCAATAGCCACACTTGCCTACAGCACCTGGTCACAGTAAACTATCTCTTTGTGAGCTGCAGCCTTAAAGCTGACAGATGAATACTTGGGAATGCAGCCACAGCTGACTGAAGAAGTCCAATTAGTGTGAGGAGCAGCAGCCCATCTGCTCACCAGCAGGGGCCATGGAAACACATCCCTTTGCGCACCTCACTGCTCCCAGGGAAATCAGCAGCTCTGCCCTGAGCGTCAGAGCACCACGACCTGCTGGACTGCTTGGCCAAGGAAAGAAAACAGGCAATGGCAACAAGCCCATTGCAGTATTGCCACAAAACTGAAAGGTGCTCCACGGAGAAGAATAATTTTTTAATTTCCATTCCAGGCAGAAAGGTCTCTGCTAGAGCAGCACAGCTCCTGCCGAGGCAGAGGAGCTGTTTAGCCCCATTGTGCAGGCTGCCAGCTGCAGGTCATGCAGCTTTCTACAGCTCACCAGATTAAGACAGGAGGGAGTCCATTGCTCTGTACAGAGGGTCTCCAGGGGAGCCTGAACGGTGGCTGAGCTCACAGGCCACTGGGCTTTAGAGAAAGGCAGTGCTACAATCCGACACCTACACAAGAGAAAGAGACGGCTCAAATGAGTCAGGCAGCTCAGAACAGCACTGCTGCTCCAGTTATGCAAAAGGCTACAGCACAAATATAATTCTGATTTTAATCTGTGTACAGGAGCAGCATTTGGTTTTTTCCAGCCACTGCTGTTGTGTATCATCGACAACATAACTCTGCTGAATCGGTCAGCCCAAAGATCCTTCACCTTAGCACAGTTCCTGACTGTGATGGTTTAGGAGAAGAATATCAACCACTGCAAGACTATTTCATCCTTCCTTTAGCAAACCCTTCAAGCAACCTGAGCCAGATGTGGTATCTTCATATTTTGCAGCCTCTTACAGGATTTCTTTTCATGAACTTGCCTTTATAAGAATGTATTTAATCCAGCTATATTTTTGGTATCCACAACATTTTTGAGCAACACAATTTAATAATAGGCCTGGGGAAAAAAGACTACTTCTGTTTTAGAACCCAGTTCCCAGTATTATCCCCACTACGAAAAACATGTACTAATCCTCCCCTTCTCACTATTTCCTACTTATTATTTTACAGGCTCTCTATTTCATACCACTACAGTTTTCTCTCCTCTAAGATGAAGACTTGCCTTCTTTGTCATTCCTTGTATGGAACAGCTTCAAAAATGCAATAAGCCTCGTTGGGCTCCTCATCTATCTTTCTGAGAGAGGAGAGGTGCCAGAACTGCATCTGAGATGTGGACTCTGAGCACTGGAGTGATGCAGTCGCACAATTATCCAAAACTACCTGGAAGTAACAACTACCACTTCATGTTACATGTACAGATCAGGAGTGGCTTCTACAACGTACAGTAATTTCCATTTCCAACACTTCATTTATCATTTGATCCCTGAATCACCTGTTATTTCGAGATCCCACTGTACCTCTTCACAGCCACTTTAACTTTTATTACCAAAAACAATGCCATGACTTGAGCAAACACCTCATTCCTGATACACGTGCCTGAGACTGTGAGTAGGTGATGAGATCTCCCTGGGACATGCCAGTGATCTCCATCCTCAGTGAAAATTACCTATTTAGTCCTTCTTTTTTGTTGTTTTGTATCTTTTATCAGACTTCAAGTCATGTTTTCTTTGTATCCTTTGACTTTTTCTGTTCTTGTAAAGGCACTCGGCGAAGAGACCTCATTTGAACTTTGTGGAAATCCAAATGCATTTTGGGCATTTCCCAACATTTAAGGCCTTTTCCAACATTTTGGGCATTTAGGCACCAGATTTTCTCTTAGATAATCTCACGTTAGACTTATGTATAAGCTGCAGGTTGAAAAGACTGACTGTGGACATATTTTAAGGAACAAAGAAGTACTAGGCCTAATTTTCATCAATTACAACATGGTAAAATGATACATCTACACAAGGTAGATGTATCATATCACCTTTAGAGAAAATACAGCTTTGGAGAAAATACAGCTCTTTTCACTGAAAAGTAATCTGCAGTGCACCTTAATAATGTCAGGGGTTGCACCTTTTTTTTTCAAAGAGGAACATGACTAGGCTTCCTTAGTGTGACATGTAGCTACCTATAATGTCAATTAAGACCTGATGAGATTCTTGAACAGAAAATAATTTACTTCCTTGAATGCTCAGAGCAAAACACTCTCTCCCTCAAGTAAGATCAGTTTTCTGTCATTTTTGTCCCTCCCTTAACAACAAATTAAAAAAACCCCAAACCTTTAAAACCTCCCACAGCAGGAAAGAAAACACAGAAATGAAATGGCAGCCATAGCTTCTGGGAGCTCTTGAGGCAGAACCTTCTTTCACAAAGAAGGAAAATTACAAAGTAATACAGAAAAATATGAGAAAGAAATTTCCTCAAGCTCTCTGGAAAAATGAAGGTTTTTCCACTTAAAAAGCAAGGGAGATGAAATAGGCACAATCTCAAGAGAAAGTAAAAAACCTACAGGAGCAAAATATATAAGACCTGGCAGTATTCAAACGAATCATGAGTAGACAGTAAGACAAGATGGAAATACTATCTAAAACGCTCCCATGGCCAGTGTGAGCCAGTTTCTAGACACAGATGAAAGAGCTGGAGTGTAATTCTGGCAACATTTCCCTGCTTTGTCATGCCTACAGTATAATGGAAAAGGAAACACTGATGGGGGGAGCTGCACATGACTTGCCATGAGGCATGGACGGTATTGCAGGACTGTGAAGGGCTTCTCAGTAGCTCTGCTCTGTAAAAAAATCCCCAGTGTCATTTTGAGCCACTCAGAGCCACAGTGTGCAGATGGAAGTGGCTCTGACAGCCCTGCTTTGCTTTGTGCCTCAGACACTGCTGTGCCGGGGCACAATGTCTATCCAAGGTACTGCCAACAATCCAGCGAAATTCCCATGGAATGAGGTCCCTTCAGCTTTAGTTGTGTAAATGCTGTATTCCACTCTGCATGGCAGCCCCCACAGGCTGGCCAATTTAACCAAGCTAAGCTTTCACTGAAGCCAAGTCAGAGCCCAGAAAAATGTTGTAAGGTCCTCATTCAGCTACCATGAGTGGTCTCCTCAAGTGTCCCTCGGAATTACAGGACACTGCTGTCCCTAGACAAAAACTGCAGTCACTTTGACACTTGCTGCCAAGGTTGTAAAAGGCAGCAAGCAATTGCTGCTAAAATGCCCAGATCCTGAGAAGTGTGCAGAGTAACAGTGCTGCTTAAAGCCATTGACTGTGTGCAACTTCCCTGATATTAGCCGAGATTACCAAGTCACTTGGCAGATCCCAGCACATTTTTGATATTAAAGTGATGGGAAACTACTTAAATACCCATGCATTCATTACAAAAACATCTTTTTTGGCATTTACTTCCAATTAAAGCTTGTGCTTTAGCACAGCCAATTTTCCTCGTCATATTCAAATGTTATGGTTGTGTGAACGACCAAACATGATCATGGAGATGTTGGCTCCCATCTCCTGAAATGGGAATTTGTAAGGAGGCTGTCAATTGGAAATATTTGGAAATCTATCAGGAGTTTAAGCACATTTTAAAAGGCCATCTGTGTACGAGAGGCAGTCACACCGACAGCGTGCTCGTGCTGGGCACGGCAGCAGAGGTGCAGTTGGTGACCCTGGGCTGCAATCAGAGCATCTCCTCAGCTGTGCTGTGCCTCTGCCAGGCCTGGCTGAGCCAGCAAAGACATGAACAGCCAGGGACAGCCACAAACTGAAAGCTAAATCATGAGGCTGCAGCACCATCAGCTGCATATCAAGAAGGGAGTAATTTGCTTTCAGAAGCCAAAAGGCTAAATACAAGACCTGTTATTAAAGAGTGCTCACAGTACAAAACCAAAAGCTTTCCTGGCACTGGCACAACTGGAATCACAGCCATGTCTGTTATCCAAGTGGTTTGCTTTAGAAATGAATTCCATAAATTTTCAAACAGCTGCACAGGACTTAGCTTCAAAAATCTATTAAGGTAAATAAAGCATGAACCCTGCCTGTCTCCTCATCTCGGAGGAATGCTGCCTGTAGGGCTGTGAACAACAGCAACAAGAGAAAAAAACAAACAGGGAGAAGACAAAGCTATTTTAAGTTTGTTGAGTGCTTTTTACGGTGGCTTTTTAAACATTATTTGTAAATATCTCTTCAAAGTCTGCTTAATTACAATGCACAGCAGCATTAGCTTGCAAAAATAACACCTGAAATCTGACTCTCAAAGGTTGGAAGATTTGTGACTACCAGACAAAGAAAAAAGCAACCGCTCAAATTTTAAAGCTATTTTTACAATGTTGAAAACTGCAACTATTTTTAACACTCATTTCAAACAGATCAAGTATTTCCAGTTCCAAGTGTGCAATTAAAGCAGTCAAAACCAAAGCTAAAATCCAAGAAATACTCACAGGGCATGTTATGGGGTCTCATTGCAGCCAGTTTGGTACCCAATGGTTGATACTTTTCATGATTTCTGAATAATTTTACATTCATAACTTAGTTTCAAATGTTAATGTTTATGAGAGCAGACAATTTTCTGAAATGCCTAAAGAAAGCATAAAAAAATTTAAATTCAGCAGAGCAGAAGTGGGAAATCAGACTGATTTGTACATCCAAACAAACTGTAAGACTTGAAACACATGAGGGGAACAGAGGGATTCCTCCCAGACGTTCATCGAGCAGATATTAATTTAGAAACATGAATTTAGAAACATGTATACAGCTGTATGTGACTGTACCTGCCCTGGCCAGCTGCTTCACGCTTAGCAAAAAAAGGAAACACAAAACTCCAGCGTGGTCTAAGACAGATGGGTAGAAACAAGATGTATAAACACAGAGACCACGTTTGTAAGAACTCATTAATGCCAAATCAGAGTGAGGAACATTAAAAGGGCTGTAGCAGCAACAACAGCGAGACTTCACCACTGAACTGTATTTTATGTGAATCCAACTGGTTTCTTTCAACTCACAAACTCCTACTGACCCAACCACCAGGCTGTGCTCGGGTATTTTTGGTTGACTGAGTGCCAGAAATGATTTTTGAATGGGACAGTGACTGATTACAAGAGGCAGATGTTCAACCCTGTGTATTAAAATACGTGTCCCTGTAAGCTGTTTCCTGAGGTACCTGTACCACCCACAATCCACTCAGGCAAGCAGGAGGGCACACAGGTGGCAAACCTCACCAGTAATCCCAGACTGAACTCAATTTTAATGAACCATGTTCTGCAGGATTTTATTATTTCTCATCGAGACCAAAGTTACTTCTTCCGAAAATAGAAAATTGGTGCTTTCCATCTGGTAGTGCAAACCTCCTGTTGCAGACAACGACTTTGGGACTCTGGAGCTAACCCCTCTTCTGTGGTTTCCTTCCAGCAGAGTGACCCTCAATACAGGCAGTAAGCTCTACTCAGCACACCCCAGCGCTGTTCTGTCACATCAGGAAGCCATACCCAGCGCCACACAGCTGATGCAATCTGAAGGGTTTCCCAAAAAAGCTGTTTAACACCACAATATAAGAGAAAACATAGGAGAGCCACTTGCTGAGGTGCCCTTCTGTGCAACAGGCAGATAACCAAAGGCACTGTGAAAGTCAAGAGCACACCAAACCTATCAGTGTGTGTGAAGAGGTCTGCCTGGGGTTCTTCAGCCCCGCTGTTGCCGTAAAAATTAGCATTGTTTTGTGGAAAGGGAATCAAGCAGATACATGCTTTCAGCCTGCAAATCAACTGCTAGAAATAGGGGGGGAAAGTTTGCTGCTTTGGTCAATCTGAACTCCAGGAAGGAGTTCAGCACTGACAGGATGAACTGAGAAAGATTGCCCATCCGACTGGGAAATGAAAAACTCCAAAGTGTGAATGAAGAACACCCTGCACTGCTCAACAGATGCAGCAACAGCAGCTCCCTGGGGGCTGATGCTGTCAGCACAATGCCACCACTTCCAGGCCAGCAGTCCCTCTTGGGTGGAAGGAAGGGCCTGACCCCAGCTGGAAATGGTGTTCCTGAGAAATTCTCCCCAGGAGAGGTAACTACACTCTCGGTTCAGGAACCTTAGTGACAATTTCACCCTACAGTGCTGGATAATTCACCTCCTAGGAACAGGGCCAGCTTTGTGCAAAGTTGCTGAAACAGAGAAGGAGAATGCTGATGGGTGCAGAAAAGCTCTCTGGGGAAGTCAAAAGGATTTATATAAAAGATAGGATGGAAGCTAGAAATAATCAAATAGGAAACAGCAAAGAAAACCAACAGTTCTGCATTAAAAAAATAGCTCTACAGAGATTAAAAAGAACTTTTACATGTTTTTCTGCATCCATGTTAGCAGTAAGATGGGGAACCTGCTTGCCTGCCTTGCTGCCCTACACACTTTGAACTGACATATGGAATATGAACATGAAATATGGGAATAATAAACATACAGGATGCCTAGTGGAAAAGAAAACAATCAGAGCCCCCGGAAGATGAAAATCAAAGAATATATCAAAGGTGCAGTAAGCTGTACCAAGCAGTAAGTGGAATCATATGTTAAAGAGTGGTTTAAAAGTAACTGGCCAAGCCCTCTGGTCAGTTTAATAAGCTGTGATCCCATGAAACTGATATTCTGGGCAAGGAGAAGAAAAATACTGTTACTGACATATTTCAACTGTGCAACAAGATGGTGATGGGAGAGCTTCACTTATGCCCAGTGCAGAGTGGCAAACATACTGGGACAGGTTGCCTGGAATGAGGATTTTATGGACAGCCAGGAAACTCAGAGAGGAGGAAGCAACTCTTGGCTTCACTGGAAGCAGTGCCCGGACCAGGTTTTCCTTTTATTGTTTTGAAACAAGTAAAATTCTTAAAGGCGGGAAGAAGGGTGTTCAGAGACAGCTTTGTTTACAAATAAATCTCGCCTCCTAGAAACTTAGGAGAGGCCTGAAGAAACCAGTGTTGCTGAACAGCAAAGTGGTTCCATGTCCAGATGAATAAACCAGAAGGGGCCATAAGCTCAGGCAGATACTGTATAAATGACATAATGTCCTGGGGTCACTTTCTGATGCTGAATTGTATCCCCATTCATCTGTTTGGCCCAGAAATAAGTTTTACACCTTTTAAGACTGGTTCTGAGAGCAAAGGTGGGGGGAGACAAGGTGCACACATTTTGTTTTCAGAAACTGCACTTGCTCCCCGCATCCTTCTCCTGGACAGTGCTGTCTGCAGCATGGACAGATAGCAGGACAGAGCTTTCCTTTGCTTTTGGTTAGTTTTAGCTAGCTGAGGCAGGGAAGTTCCCTGGACTTTGGGTTTTCTTTTCCTTGGAGCTGGCTGAACCTGCCCTGGACTGAGCACCCAGAAGAACACTGGCAGCTCTCAGGCTGGGCCTGGCTGTGGCATTGCCAGCACTGGAGGGACTGATGAGAGACTGATCAGAAAGTGAGGGAGCCCAGCAACAGCCCACAAAGGGACTTTCTGAGTGTGGCATCTCTTCGGAGCAGCAAGAGGTTTTATCGTTTAATATTGTTCATTTTTTGTGCTGGTGAATGCTTTGCCTGTTAAATAAACAGGTTTTTCCACTTTCCTCCAAGGAAATCTTTTCCCAAACCAGTTCCAGGAGGGGCTGCTTGAATCTGCTTTCTAGAGGAACCCCAGTTTGGAGGTTTCCTCCAAAATTTGCCCTAAACCAGGACACCTACCAAAAAAAAAAAAAAACAAAACCCATTTGAGGAACAGCTTTCGAAAGTCCCAAAAACCACAGACTAAAGAATTCTGATAAGAATCTGTAGGGTCATAAAATGATGAAGATATAGAAGAAGAACTTAGTGACCATAAAGCCATAGATGGGAAAAAAAAAAAAAAATCCTGTTTGCATTTCTGGTAGAGGAGATTGGAAAGACTCCTACTCTGGAATCTCCTCTCTCTACAGCAAGACACAACAGAGTCTATCTCAAATCAAGCTTAATGCCAGAAGACACTCAAAAAGAATTCTCTGATGAGCAAATGAGCAGTAACAAGTCACCAGCACCAAATGATAACTGCTTACAGCAGAAGAAACTGAAGATTTAACTACCAATGGTGCTGTTTAACTTCTGGCTTAAATTTGCTTTGATCCCAAGGGAGTTCTGGGCAATCGTGGACCAGAAAGCCAAGTAAATTGGTGAAAACTGTTATAAAGAACAGAATGAATCCCTTTATATCCAAATTGGCATTGCCAGAAACAGATTTTGTGAAGGAAATTTTGCCTCATTATCTATCAAAGTATTTTCTACAGCTATCAATAGGTATGCTGACAACAGAAATCCAGGCTGTATTTGTATACTCAAAGGCATCTGACAAATCCTTAGGCAAAAACCCTCTAAAAAACCAGCTGGTATAGAGCAAGAAAGTCCTCAAATTCCTTGGGGTGCCGGGCAGAGTGACCTCTGCAGTGTCCATACCCAGCACACACTGCTCTCAGCAGGAAATGCATGCACCCATACAGATGGCTCTCCCACCTGCCAAGGTACCATCTATATCATTTATCAACAGAGCTTTCCTGGCAAAAGGCAAAGATTTAAATACCTGGTAGCTAGTGGCAAAAGAACCTTTGGAAATTTATTTTTTTCCATCATAAAGACTTTTCAGGTATTCATGTAAAGTGTTTTGGATGAAGAACCTGAAATAGTAAGGAAAGAGTGGGTTTATATTTCACTTCAGATGTCATTTTATCTTATGCGCTTTTACTAAAATCCAATAAAACCAAGAGAGCCTTCCATCCACACAGAGATGCTCTCAATTTAGGCCTAAACTAGCTTTCAGTTCTTCCACAGCTAATATTCACAGCAGCTTTTAGAGAACTCAAAGCAGGGAAAACTCCCTTTCAACTCCTGTCATGGACTCTGCATATCCTTCTCCACGGCACTTTGTTTCTTTAGTTAGTTACTTGCATTTCCCAAGCTGTGCTTTGTGGATGTGCAGATTTGAGCTGCCTGAGAGCTGCTGGAATGGAGCAGCAGCTTCCAGACTGTTCCAGACAGAAACATCCATTTGAACCCCTTCAGCTGAAAAGCCTAAGCTGCCTATTCTGAGAAATTGTCATGGAAATTGCCTGAAATATAGGGGGCCCTGAAAGGAGAATGGTGCTTCCAAGTGGCACTGCTGGAAAAGCAGGAACTGCTGACACTCAGCTCATGGGGGACTCACTGGAGACAAGCAGAACTGGGGCAGAGCTCTGTTACCTTCCACCGAAATTTCGTGAAAAAATTATCCTCAACAATATGGTGAGCTCCTCACAAAAGGTAATGTGAGAAACAATCGCTCACTTCTTAAAATCTTCAAGATTTATTAAACCTTAACAAAAAACACAACAAAAGGACTAAATAAGGAAAAATTCCTGGGCTGGGAGCCCCCCCTGTGGCTGCCAGCCACATGGCTCATCTCCAAAGTGGATGCTCTGCCTTTTATACCCTCAGCCCCTCTGAAAGTTTTGTCAGTCAGCTCTTTCTCTGCCAAGTTTTGTCAGTCAGCTCTTTCTCTTTCTCCAATCAAGATGTGAAAAGTAATGTCCACCAATGGATATTGGTGGACATTACTTTTCACATCTTGATTGGAGGTCAGGTGCTGTTTTGCTGCTCCTCCTGGTACCAACCCAGCCTCCTTTAAATGTCTTGACAATTAAAGCTGTTGCAAGGGGGGCAGGGAAAGAGGAGTATGGAATGACATTTTATAATAACATTACTATACATCTATATAATATCTCTTAATATATATATCCATATTATTATATATATCTATATAATATCTATTTTTTATATATATATATATAATATCTCTTAATTGAGACCCAGCTATTACACTACTCATCTATAACAGTAATATATTTTCTATTATGAATATAATAGGAGAAAACCCCTGAAACACCTAGTTTATGTGAAAAATGTTAAGAGACTTTAAATACTGAATATGGGATAGCAAAATTGACTAAGTCCAGTTCTCTTTTAAAAATAATTTTTATCCTGCATAAAAAGAGAGCTATATTCCCCTCTGACTTTTCCTTGAAACACTCTATGTGAAAACAAAATAAAAAATATTGTTTTCTGACATTCTGAGAGCCAGTAGAGTGGGATCTCTCTACTGCTATTTGTAGAGGTATCCTAGGTATTCAGATAATTTATTTTTATCATCCTCCTTGATCCTCAAAGCGTTACTAAATTTTAGAAAATATGCTGAGAATTTAAAGCAGATGTGTCCCAGCCAACATTTCACACACCTTATGGAATTTGCTTGCCTGAAGCTCTGCTCATGCAAGGATGGGTCTCCAACCCACTCACCAAACACATAGCTGCAGAAGAACTGAAATTCTCAGCCACTGTTATCAGGAAGTGGCTTTCCAAGACTACTCAGAAGATACTGATGAACAATGAATAAAATTACATCTGTTCCAAGGAGATTTTGATGCAGTTCTCTATCTGTATGAAATGACAACAGAAAAACAGAATTCAAGAATTCCTATGTCGGAAAAGGAAATAGATAAGGAAGTACCTAGCCTGCAAACTATGACAAGACACTCAGTTTGCTGCATGTTTTTTTTTTTCCACTCCACACTTCAGGCCCATCAACATTTGTTTCACACTAGCAGATTCCATGAAACACATTCCTAGCAGATTCCATGAAGCCCATTCCCATTTAAAATAAACCCCTGTGTCTGGTCCTTCCTGCTATTCATACTGCTTATGTTTTTACTGATGTGTAGTAAAAATCAGATAAATATTGTTTTTATTTGGCAGCGGCTGGGAAGATGCTTAGTGAACATAGCAGCAAAAAAAAAAAAAAAAAAAAAAAAAAAAAAAAAAAAAAAATAAAAAATGAAAACCCAGAAGTCACTTTAAGAAATATTAGCTCTTCAGATTAATATAGTGTTCTATCATTCTGGCATTAATATAGGTATGTTCCATCTCATTTCTTCAAGTTTGAAAATAGCAAGGTTAATTATGTGAAGAACTGTAACAATGTAATTAGATTATCTTGTAATTATTTTTAGGGGAAATAAAATCTTTATAAAAATCCTAGAGGCTAAGAAAGGCCTCAGGAGATGGGAGTGGAGCTGTTAAGAGGCCTTAACTATTACGTCAATTTATTTGTGTCCAGCTGTGCTCATTGAACAATAATTAAAAAGGAAAATTGCCTACAAGGTACTTACTGGGTATGGAAATCAATACTCCTCCCTGCCAGGAAGCTGGCAGCCTGTTAGCCACCAAGAATTCAAGGCATCCTGAACAGAGTGGGGATGGGAGCAGACAGTTTCTGTGTTTCATGAGCTATTTTAGCACCCCAAGCAGTGCACCTGAAACAGTCATGGGAATTATCCAGGGACAGGGAGGGGAGGAGGTACTGCAGTCTACAGCTGCCAGAAAGAACCTAAGAATTCTCCAGTTTTGCCTAAAAATGATGAAGAAGTGTGAAGACAGCGGATGCCACCCTGGAAAGGAAATGAAAGAAAGGATTGCAGTTATTTGAGTGCAGCAGCTGGCCCCTGGAGCAGAGGGTGCCCCATTTCCAGCTCTGAGGCCCTGGGTGTGTGCCACACACAGCACTCTTTAAAAGCTCTACCTCGGCATCCTTTGGGCTCCTCACCACACTTCAGCACTTCTTTAGTTTTCAAACAACCCTTATTTCTGTGACATCCCATTTGGGAGCAGGGGTTTGAAGTGGAGCTTGCCCTGCTGTAGAATTTCTACAGCCTGGTAAAAGTCAGCACAAATCACAGCTGGCCAGAGGTTTCACTCACATGCAGCTTACACTAAACTACACAACCTCACAAGGCATTTTGTCCAATATATTCTTGCAGCAGGCACCTGAAATAACACATCTCTAGGCTGCATATCAGCAGTTCAGGAGCCTGGCTGCTGTAATCCCCTGAAGGCTGCTTTATCCTGGGGAAACAAGCCTTGCAACGTGCTATCCACAGCACCCCTTGCACCTTCCAAGAAGGACAGAGTGGTAAGGACAGACACTTGGAATATTTCTCACTGAAGTGTTGTGCTTCATTTGATTTAAAGCGTTTTGTGAGACAATCCAGTCTGACTGAAGCAGGTAATTAATTTAAGCTATTCATGATGTCACTTGAATCTGAGCTCTGAATGTAATGTAGGACTTTTAACTGTCTCGAGCTTGTCCAAACCTGGAGCACCCATTTCAGGCACCCATGCTTTCAAAGAGTTTGGAGGGGGAAAAAAAAGCTCTAAACTTTGCTGATCAGTGTGATATCTGTGGCTGGTTCACTCGGTGACAGCAATCAAGTTCTTTATGGGAATTCTTACGCATTAGTTCTCTTTTGGTTTTTTCCCAATTCTCTTATGAGGTTGTGTAGTTTAGAAGTGCTTTGGAGAAAAGTATTTGAAGATCCTAACTGCTGCAGTCTTAGTGAAGTTTAATTCAATCCTATACTGTTAACACTCTGGGCATGAACAAAGGAAAGCACACAGCTACAGCTAAATGCACTGTTTGGGAGCCATATGCTGTGAAAGAAAAGTTTCAGCCTGGCAAAATAGAAAGGCTGATCTCAGAGGCTCTAAAAGACATCGGAGCCACTCCAGAGGGAGTTATGAGTTAATGGCAGTTCTGACAGTTTTTATGAGATCCCCTGAAATGCCAGGATTTTTGTCTGTTGCCAACCATATCCTACTGAATGAATTAACTGAGGCTTAAGAATTTTTCTACAGAATTAGCTAGAAATAATGACAATTGGGATGGCAATGCAAATGAAAGCATTGAACATGAAGAAATACTTTTTGCCTCATGAGGCTATAAAAAGTAGTGGAAAACCCAAATCTAGAAGTGTTTACAAACAGGTAATGGACAGTAGCAATAGCCACCTAAGCAGTAAACAAGTCAGGATATTAACAGATCAACTCCCAGACAAAAAGAGGGGCACATGTATAATAGGTGTGCTTTTATCTGAGGGCTAAGGGAAGGGCTGTATAGCCATGCAAACCAAAGGACACCACAGAAGCAGTACAATTTATGGATCCTGTAGTAACAGTAATAACACCTGTATCAATGGCTGATTTTTAGTTACTGCAGTTAGGAAAATCCTGCAAGTATTTTTAAAATGCCTGACCATTAATCCTGCCTTCACTGCTGGGTTAAAACATCACAAATAACAACCCAGAGCAGAACTTTTTCATCCAAAGTTCTTAACACTGTAATTTCCATTTTACAAATAGAAGAAAACAGAGCAGTTATTTGTCTATTCCTGCTTAATGAGCCCGGAATCAGCTGATTTCTGTCGCTATAGGACACGAAATAATGCGCACACGCAGCTCTCCCAAAGTAAAAAGAGAACTTTTAATTTCTGACTCCAACGTTTATAGATTTCCAAAAGTGACAGTGGATTGGAGGGTGATGGTGCCACCTCTCCAATGACACTGGACAAACCAACAGTCCATTAAATTTCTCCTCCTCCATAAAACAATGCAAAACAATGTGAGAAAATTTGTTACAAGAATGTAAACATCGGGAGTCTTAGAAAAACTTAAAAAACCAGGGCAACAGATTAAAAGCCTTTAAGCTGAGCGTCAGGTCACCCAGCTGAGCATCAGGTCCCGATGAAGCTGAGGCAGACTCAAAGGAAGATGCCATGCTCTGGGAGCAGGAGTGTTCCCTTCTGCCGCCCTGCCCAGCGAGCACAAGGCACGGAGCACAGCAGAGAAGAAGCCACAGCCCCACCCTGCTGCATTCTGCCTTCAGCAGCCTCTGCAGTTTGCCTGCTTTTCCCTTGTTCCAGTTTGCAAGGCCAGATGTATTCTATTGCCGTCTGCATGGCAGTTGTCTGGTATCAAGTGGGCAATTCTCCTTATCTCTCTTCCTGAGTGATCGTAATCAAGGTCCCTCAGCAGGGAACATCTGCTGATAAGGGGCTATTGAATGTCACCCCATGACTGATAAGAACTGTGACATCCCATTGTGAGATGCTCCGCCCAGAGGGAGGAGCCAAGCATTCCTACCCAGATATAACCTGGAGATTCTGACACACCAGCACCGCTCTTCTCCACTGGACTCCCCAGAGGAACAGCAGCTGCTTCTACTTCCACGGATCTGTGGAGGAAGAATTCACCCTTTTCCTACAGGACTGCCCTGCTCCAACAGAACCACGCCTGACGCTCCAGGAGGACTGCAGCCCCTTTTCCAACTGGACTGCTGCCAACACCCTGACCCACAGGGTGTCAGGTTGAGTTCTGACTCTGTCAGTGCTGTTCTAGTGTATTGCATTGTTGTATTTTATCCTTTTATTTTTTCCCTTCCCTATTAAAGAACTGTTATTTCCTGCTCCCATATTTTTTGCCTGAGAGCCTCTTATTTAAAATTCATAGCAATTCGGAGGGGTGGGGAGGGTTTGCATTCTCCATTTTAGGGGAGGCTCCTGTCTCCTTTAGCAGGCACCTGTCTTTCCAAACCAAGACATCCCTCGAGTGCCGGACCTTTCAGGATGTGTACCAAAGCACTGCAAGGGATGAAGGCCAGCACGGAGGGAAGCCTTGCAGAGATGGTTTCCCTGAGAGAAGAAAGCCAACCACCACGAGCTGAGCAGGTTCCACTGTGCATACCTTGTTTTCTGTTTGAGAGGATGGCTTAGAAATGAAGAAGAAATCATAATTCCACTGCTATGCTTATACAATCTCTAAAATCTTTCAAATTTCTATAAAGATGATCCAGTTTATGACTAAATGCTTTACATTTTGAGCCTGGTAAATTATTATTATTAGATGACATTGAAGTTTGGACTGTCTTTTTTTGTAAGTGCGTGTGATAGCTCTCACTCACCAGCATGTTCACACTACTTTATTTTTACTGGATAACTGAATTATTAATTTATAAGATGTACAGGATGCGCCACAGCCCCTACCATGCTAGAGAGACAGAGATGGACACTGTAGAGCAGCAGCACACACTACTATTATAAAAGCAAATGCCATTTGCAGACACTAAATTAGGTTTAAAAAAGATACATTAAGTGTTAGAGAAAGCAGATTTGGCAGTGTTCATTGTGTATTACTTTGATATCACAAGAAGAGTGGTTAATGCTAAGCGGTGTATTTGGCAGCTGCTAAGCCTTGAGGTCATTATAGAGTTTCTTGGCACAACTGGATTATTTATGTGATGAAATTTCACTAAGGCAGTTTTTTTTCCCTCCAGAATTCATCATGATATCACTCAGGAAAAAAAAAAGTTAACATTAAACAGTGTTTAGATAACATTCAAAAATTCATTGCTTCAGTGACAAACACATTCCTTGTAGGAATATGAAAAGCAGCAACACTGTTCAATCTCGTATTTTCCAATATCAGCTGTCTGATGAATATTCTACATAGAAGGAAGCAAACTAAAAAAGCCCCCAAGCAATTAGTAGTTAAGCTCTAATTGTATAAATAAGGCTAATTATACAGATGGGAAATCTTTTCAGTTGAGAAAATCAGATGCTAAACATTCCTCCCATTGACAGAAAAAACCTTCATACAAGCAAACAAGCGCATGAAAACCAGTGAGCTGATCATGCTGATCCTTCTATAAAGAACCGCCCTGCTCTTCAAAGGAAGAAAAAATCCTTAATTCTGTTTCTGTGCTGGAGACCCACACAGATGCTGCTACGCTGAGGGCCTGTGCTTTACAATGAAGGACATGGCAGAGGCAGAAAAGAAAGTAAATTGCAAATTGCTGTTGTACTCAGGACGCTGCAGGCAGAGGCAGCAAAAACAAGCAGATGATGCAGGTCATGCTGGCTGCACAGAATAGGGGATTTCAGGAAGACTGGGCAAGTTACTTATACTGGAGGCCCAAAAATCACAGAATGCTCAAATGGTTTGGCTTTGCTTCAAAAAGACCTTGAAGCTCATTTAGTGTCAAAACCCCTGCCATGGGTAGGGACACCTTCCATTATCCCAGGCTGCTCCAAGCCCCATCCAGCCTGGCCCTGAAAATTTCAGGGATGGGGCAGCCCCAGCCTCTCTGGGCAACCTACTCCAGGGCCTCAGGGAAGAATTTCTTTCTGTTGTCTAAACTAAACCTACCCTCTTTCAGTTTGAAGCCATTACTCCTTGTCCTATCACTACATGTCCTTGTAAAAATTTCTCTCCAGGGATTTTTTGTAGGCCCCTTTTGGTCCTGCAAGGCTGATGTGAGTGAAAGTAAATGCAAGTTCCATTATACACAGGACCTGGGTTACAGACAGGGCTCAGCCCTGAGCTCTGCAGTGGCTGGCTGCTCCCAAAATTCCAATTCCCAACACCAGCATCCCCAGGCAGCCAGCGTACACCTTGAGTGCTCCCATGGAAGTCCAGCATATAGCGGAGAGAAAACCTGGCATCCTGCAAGAGCCAGGGCCCTGCCCCATCAGAGGCACACCTAGCAGCGAGCTGAGACCCCACAGCACTGACACAAACACATGGGAGCCCAGTTCCAGCCCAAGAGACCAATTAAGGGGCTAAAATTAAACAGTACCTTCTGCAGCATCACATCTAACGTGTACTTTTCATTGTGCATGTGTATGTGAACTTTAACATTCACTTTAATTCACTCTCTGTGACACCAGAGCTGCATGAGTGCAGAGGAAATACTGGATAATTAGAGAAATAGTTTGATATTAATACTATTCAACTATAAAAAATTTGTTCGATATAAAAATAATATTATTCCAATAATTACATTTGATTTCCACAAATGCTACCAAAACATGTAATACTTTAAAGCCTCTTTCATGATACTTGCATTCTAAGTGGTAAGTGCAGGATACAGCTAGTATTTGTTCTGTTATATGTAATAAACTAGAAATGTTGGTAACATTCTCATAGGAGCGTTGAAAAAAATTTTTATTACTTGAATACTACATTTCTAGTATTTGCATTTAATAAGAGAAGCAGCCCATATCTCAGTACTGAGGGAATCTCTTGGCTTTGAAAATTCCAATTCCAAAATTCCACCAAGTTTCAAGGCTGGCTTCAGCTAGTACCTGCTGACTTTGGCAGCAGTGCTGCAAGACAGTACAAATGCCACTGGATTTCTAGGGAGGACTGCCAGCTGCAGGAATTCCTGAGGGCTGTGACAAGCAGGGGCTGCCACAGGAGGTTTGCAGAGGCACACTGCAACTCAGGCTTCCAGCATGGAAAACAGTAAGAGCTCTAATAAGGAGAGGGCACGTGCAGAGTCCAGTCAGTGGCAAAATTCTGTTCCCATCAGTGAAATGAGCAGAGCACACACTTTGTACCCTGCTGTTCTAGATTTCAGCAGCACATTGTCCCAAGCACACTCTATGTGGACCCAGTGTTCCTACACACATGGAGTTTCACCAGCTGGACTGAGGCAAACAGGAACTGGAGTGTTTGTTTTCCATAACACTATTTCCTTGTCCAGTCTGACTGATGGGCCAGACAGATTCCACAGGATGCATCAAGCCTTGAAAATTGCTTTGAGAATGGACAGCTACTCCTGGATGCTTGTCTGACAATATAAACATGCACCAAAAATGACATATGACGGGCTATGGAAGTGTCTGAGAGCACGAATCTGTGGAAGCAGCAACATTCTTTCTCAGAGTGCCGGTGAGCGCAGCTGCTCCCAGTGTGTCATCTGGCAAATTCTCCTTTCCTTCTGCACCATGTGCTCAGGAGGAAACCAGAACTATAATCCTCAATCCTCATTCCTCCTCACTATACATTTCATTTCCCCTTTTCCTTCCCTAAGCAATTGCAGGAATTGTCGTACTTCAGTCAGGTATTGATAACTCACAACAAAGAAAAAAGTATTGTTTGCAGGTGCCAAATAACCTATTTTTTTTTCCCCTCAGCCTGAAACACTCTGGTGAGATATCCTGAGGCTGCCCTTCAGAGACTGTCATGGCTCAGCCCCACACTGCCACCAACTCATTTGCCCCTGGTGGGATGGGGAGAGAATTTTATGAGTAGCAGTGAGAAAACTCAGGGCTGAGATACAGACATTTTAATAGGTAAAGCAACAGCTGCACCTGCAGGAAAACTGAACAAGGAATTCAACCTGTACTGCCCATGGACGGGCAGGTGTCTCCATGTCCCCACTTCCTTCTCCTGCCCCCAGCTGTGTGTGCTGAGCGTGGCCCCACCTGGGCTGGGATCTCCCTTGGCTCCCTTGGGCTCAGTTGTCCTGGCTCTGTCCCCTCCCAGCCCCTCCCTGGTGGGGTCAGTGAGGCCAGAGGAGGCCTTGGCTCTGTGTGAGCTCTGCTCAGCAATGCCCAAGGCGTCCCTGTGCTACCAACACTGCTTCCAGCACAAATCCAAAGAAGAAGAACACTAACTCTACAGCAGCCCAAACCAGCACAGAGACAGCCTGAACATCAACAGCATGACAGTACAGATATCCCTCCACTGCCTGACCAAAAATAATGAGCAGATTTCCTCTCTCTGGCTCAAGTTTGGCAGAAATCTTTGCCTCGCCCTCTTGGGTGGATTGAGATTTCCAGGGAAGTCCATGCAGAGTCAAGCCCTGCTCAGTGTGACCACAAATGACCGACCTGTTCCTGCTCTCTCTGTACAGACTCATCCCACTGTTTATGGAGCTCAGAGAGTAATGATAAAGGTTTATGAAGCACACAATAGGCAAGGCTGATTTTGAAGACTTGACGTAGCAGCACTTTTTAAAAATGCTTTACCCAAGCAATGCCTGAAAACTATAAACTATAAAACTAAACCATCTTTAGAGCTCCTAAATCAGGTGAAAAACCTGGAAGACACTTCCTCAGTCAAAATACCGATTCAATATAAATTTGCACAGTGATTCAAACGTGATCATCTACATTTTTATTTTCCCTAAAGAGTTTCCTTTGTACCACAGTTTCTCTCAGTGGCTCATCCAACCTTCCTATTATGCTTGATCCAGCATCAATTGCTGTTCTATATTTGAAGTGAAGGCTTCACACCCCTTAGACTCACTCCAGCACACAATGAGTGGTTTCAAAGAGCTGGATCAACTTGGCGCGTCAAGCTGCGCGTGCCTGGGAAAATCATGGAAGCAAAGCCTGTTTCCAGCTGCTCTTGCTGCTCTTCTGTCTTGGTTTGGTGCTGGAAGAGAGGGCTGTGTTTTTAGTTACTGACACACATCTGCTGTTTACATGCAGAGCCTTGAACTTGTCTGTGTTCTGCACCGCACGGCTGAGAGCAACAGCTTTGCTTAAATGCACTCAGAATTAGCAGGTGGATGCGGAGGTGACTGATGATTTCTTGCAGCCTGCTGATGCTTCCTCAGCCTCACAATTAGCTCACCCAGCTGCTATCAGAGAAAATGAGGGGATCCTTACTGGGCACCCAAGGGGAGCTGGCAGAATGTCTGTTCTCTTACATACTGTCCTCGAGCACCTTAATTTATGGGGCTGGTTTTGCTCAGGGCCACTTGAGAGACACAGAGGAAACTGACAACAGCTTTTACCTGGGACTTTACAAGAACCTGTTTTCTCTCAGGACGTTGTTTTCTATCGGTGACAATAACTTCCTCAGTCAAGCCTCTCTCTGCCACTTGCTTATGATGATAAATATTCACAAACATGGCAACATAAAGAGACTGGGTTTTTATTAGACTGCAACCTGCATAAATAAACTATATACTTATGCATCTTTTTCTGTTGGCATCTCTGAGTGCACTTATTTTAACAGGCATGTAAACTCCTTCAGGAAGGTACCCAATACATTATGCAAAAAAAGCCCACCGACATAACCACCAAACAAAAAAACCTGGACATTTTCAGAGCCTGTCAAAAGGAAAGATTTCTGCAGATGAGGTTTACTTGAAAGTTTCTAAGAGCTTAACTGTCAGTGTAGGCTGTAAACAAGAGAAGTGAGAGATGTTCATGTAGTCAACATTTGATTTATTTACAACAAATAAAGGAACGTTCAGCTGAAACCATCTTCCTTCTTTGGTAAACTTGGCAAACATTTTCAAGAAGGCTGGGATTTGGGGTTTTCGGTTTGTTTGTGGGCCTTTTGGAATGGAAACATTTGAAAACTGTTTGGAAAAAAGAGGTACCTAGTAGAAAGAGCTGCGAGGGTGTCTTGGCAAGGCACTAAGACCACATCTGAGAGAACAGCCTGGCAGAACCTCGACTGTGCCTCTCCTTTTCCCATGAGAGCCCTACAGCCTGTAGGGTGAACCTCTTGCTGTGGGCTGTCAACTGAATGCACACACAGACTTTGCCCACTCCACTGCATCAATACTGCATGGTACAGCTGAGCCAGCTCCTAAAACCTGAATTTAGTTTTGCCACTGGGCTGGTCTCAGAAGGGGAAGGAAGGGAGGGAAAGAAGGAAAGCTCAAATGTCTCCTGAACTCTTTAGTGAAAGGGGGGTGTGTGCACGTGTGCAGATCTCAGCAGCACACAGAGGTTTGCATTCACAACATGCTGCTGCACCCAGCACTTCCTCCTGAACACTCACCTGAGGCTGAGCCCTGCACAGCAGTGCAAAGTCCCTGATCAAACACCTCTGTTCTCCTGCAGGGCAGTCAGGAAGGCTGAGTCTATCCTCAGCAGTAAAAGTGGAAATAGCTGTATGCTAATATTCTGTCTCCTTCCTTCACTCCTCAGAAGAGCCCTCGCAAGCTGAATCCCAGCACAACAAGATTGCAGGAGGCAAGTCTGTCTTGTGTGGTCTGGCAAAGGAGGGGAAGAAATAATCTCTGCACCTACAGCAAAAGGCCAGGCAGTTTTGGTGAAGATGCAGGCACTCAGAGGCTGCTGTGCACAGCCCCATCACTCATCTGACATCATCAGGAGAAAAGAGAGAGAACTGTTGTGTGCTTTACAGCACAGAGCTGAATCCAGATCAGCCATCTGTTTGTGCTGGATATTCACCACTGGTTCACTGACAAGCTTCTCCCTGTCAACATGTTCAGCAATTCAAGGAGTACTGAATTGCACCATAAACACTCTTCCTTTATTCTTTATGAGTCTGCTGAAGAGAGCATGTTGCACCATTTCCTACCTCTAGAAAAAGCAAAGGGCCTGGGATGCTGATGGCAATGGCCAAACATTTCTGGATTCAAGGCTCCTACAGAAGCTTTGCCATTCCTCAGTGTAAGCAAAAGCACGTGGTATGGTTCACTGGAGTCCCTGTAAGTTACAAATCCAACATTAAAACCTAAAAATAAAGGTATTTCATCTAGCATGGCACTTGTGAAAAAGGAAAATAACGCTGCTTCATTGATCTAAAATAGTTTCAGCTTTCTGTGAGTCTTCCACCCTCCTGTGACTCTTGTACTGCTGCTATAGAACAATGGTGGAACCAGAATAAATCAGACTCTGTGCAGTATCTGTTCCCCACAGCCAGTTAGTACCTCTGTCTGTAGAATACACAGTAATAAACTACAGGGATCACCTAGCAGCAGTTTGTCTTAGAATTTGCTTAATCCACTGGGCATCCTGAACTTCATTCTCTTTCAAGCTACGTTCTGTAACTTGCAGAGAACTTTTACAGCCTGTGGAGTTGAAGCCTAATTTTTGTTCTGAACACCTGTGTGGTATCTACAACAGCAGCCTGAACAGTTGCCTAAACAGTGATATACAAATAGTATCAGTCTCCATTTTCTGGGAGCAAAGATGTGAGCACTGCCCACAAGGGGAATTTCTACAGTGGGTCCTCATGTTCACACGTAGCTCAAACTAGAGGAGAGCTGGCTAGATTTTGGGCTCATTCTAACATCATGATCAAAAGGGGAGCGAGAGCTTATTTAAGGTCCTTCTCACTCAGTGAAACTGAACAGAATGTGCTGACTTCAGAACTGTAATTGTCCAAAAGTTATACTTCTTTCTTATACATCACCTTCTTAGGCAGAAATGAGATGCTAAAAGAAGCCAGTGAAAGTATCTCTTGAAAATTTTTACTGGAGACAATAATAAAAAGCTATAGCAAAGCCTAGCATTTTTTATTTCTAACGTTGCTTTAGAAAGATTTTTTATATCTGGTAGATATGCACTGCAAAAGTGTCTAAGAGAAGTTCCATCCTCCTGCTCTTTTGAAGCAGCTTCTGATACCACACTTGAGAAGTGAATAAGGATGTAAAAAGTGCATTTGATCAGCACTGTAACTGCTGCTATGACCTTACTTGATCACAGTCTCTAGTGGTTTCAACTTCCTACAACCTCCACAAAGAGATTTCTGAAGCAGTGACATACTCCATGTAATAACAAACATATCAAAAGAATTTGATGGGGAAAAGAGTTACTGAAAATATAAAATCACAGTATTGCCAAATTAGAAAAGCATATTTCAAGGCAATTTACTAAAGATGGAGATGTGATATGCATTCCATAGAATGATGGAATACACTGAATGGGAAGAGACACATCAAGATCCTCGAGTCCAACCCCTGGGCTTGCATAGGAGACTCCAAAAATCCCACCCTGTGCCTGAGAGCGTTGTCTGAACGCTCCCTGAGCTCTGTGAGCACGGCCCTGTGGAGCCTGTTCAGTGCCTGGCCATCCTCTGGGGGAAAAACATTCTCCTGCTATGCAGCCTCAACTTCCCTGACACAGCTTCAAGGATGTTCCCTTGGTTCCTGCCACTTTTTCAGGTGCAGTTTATCAGGGGAAATAAAGGCTACTTCACCTTTCTTTGGAGGGAATAGGCGGCCTTGGCCTTTTAAGTATCTTGATTACTTGTTTTTCCTTTACATTTTAGAAAGCTTTTTGGATGGTCTATCATTGCCCTCTCTGGAAAAGCCAACTACAAATAGGAAGCTACATCTTGAGCAGCATAATAGTATTCCTTATCATATAGTTTTGTTTAAACAAAAACCACTGCAAAACCCAAAAGCAGGCTAATCACATGAGGGTTTTCTAATGCTCACCACCAAAAGGAGACAAAAATAACACTGCAGTGGTTTTCAGTAACCTGAGAGGTTAATTGCCACATAGCAAGGAATGGGAGGATCCAAATTCTTTTAATTTAACCACCAATTCTACCTCCTTACTGGAGGCAGAGCAAAGTTCTTATGCCAACAGAATGTTTGTCAAAAGTCAAAATGATTTATCACAGATTTTACTCTTCCTTTCCCCTCAGTTGAAGTTGTTTGGTGGTAAATCTTTCTGGGTAAAACATTTTAGTTAATGCTTAGAAAACTTTATTTCAAAACTTTTTCACTGAGAAGTCATTTAAAATAATATTATGAAATCTCATTGTCCATTTTTTTTTGTTTCCTAGGAAGAGTTGATACAGTATTTAATTCTGAATTTTTAAAGAATAGGTTGTTTAACTTAAAATCTCATATTGTCTTGCCCTCATCACCTGCCTGAAATTTCCCTGCATGTATCTGCTAAAGATCAGGGAATATCATTGTTTCTGAAATGAAACAAGAAGATTTGTATTTCTGCAAGCTCTGCTCATCTGAGTGAAAAAACAGAACATGACAATGAAGAATCTGTTAAGTGCTTTGTTCCAGTCACAGCTTCCATCTCCAAATACCTAATCCAATAATTAATTTGTAAGCAGGTTCTAAACAAAGTTCTGTATAAATTAAACCTCATGGAGCTGGGACCCATTTGTTCCCTTTAATTTGATTTACTCTGTAGATTGGAGAGAGAGATTGAAGCAGTTACCACATACTTATTAAGGAACATGGAAAAGACTACGCCTGAAATGGAGAACTTTGTTGTTTTACTGGGATTGTTCTTTTTTACTGTTCTTTGAACTCTATTCTGCCCTTTAAAATACACTAGTTAAGCAAAAACTATTACTGACAATGCAGATGAGCACAGTCATGAAGATACAAGAAAATACCTCTGCCACTCAATTTAATTTAGCAAAATTTATTGCATTTGAAGGTTCTTTAATCCTGTTTATTGTCTCAAATAATAAACAGCGCCCTGCTGGGCTGTTGCTGGTTTATGGAGTTTTAGACAGTGGGTGCACTGACGCTGGAATTTGCACGCGCTGCCAATTCTGATAGGATTTGAGCTGGTTACTGTGTAGATTATGGCAGCACTGTTCAATATAGCTGAGGACTTGATGTTTCGGAAAAGGGACACACATTACCAGGAAATAATTTGGGGGTTTTACCTTAAAGAGCATTCACTTGAAGCAAAAGCCGTGTGAATGTATTGTAATGTGCAGGTATCTTGGTTTAGGCAAAGAGCCTTGCTTCCAATGGTGTGCAAGTAGAAGAATAGTTTTTTCTTGATACCAAGCATAAATAAAAAAATGTGGGTGGGGTGGGTGGAGTGGAGATGTGACAGACTATATCTAAAGTCTAGAAAGGTGTTCTGTGGTGAAGATCAGGCATTGATTGTAAGAAGTGGCAAAATATTTATTGGGGTTTTTCAACTGTCCTTTCAGGGGTTATACTCATGCCTTTCTGCTATCCAGTATTTGTTTAGATTAAAATTGCTAAGATGCCATGAACAATGTTATTTTAGCATAAATGTTTTTAACTGGACAAGAAGTGTGTTCAAGTCACAGTTTCTAGTAATATCTTTCAGATCTTGGCCTTACTGTGGATGTTCAGTGAGCTCAGATGATTTTATTTGTTACCTGCTGATTCTCTTATTCTGCTGATTCTGTGTATTGCATTGTGTTCTACACAGAGGAAAGTTGTCTTTTTAAAAAAAGAAATCTGCTTAACTTTTTGTACACACAATGATCACCAAAATATTAATTCTGTACATGATAAAATATTGCCAAGACCCGAAACCAGGATTTTGGTTCACTCATGGATAGCTTCTGAACACCTACACATTCTCTATCTTGGTGTCTTGTTAACCTTGTTTCTAAAGTTCTAATTGGGACACTGTAAACAATTGGTGATGATGGTATTAAATAAACTTTCAAAGTGGCTGGCTAGTGATTGGACTGATAAAATATGGATTAGATTCACAATAACGGGATAGAAAGGTCTTTTATTTTCTGACACGTTCAAGTTTATGAAGATGTTATGTCACATTGTATCTTATCACATTATGTTAATTTAGCACTGTGTAAGATTTTGATGTGATGTGCCTTACCTCATTATAATGTTTTCCAACTTCAGAGAAGTTTGTTACCAAGAGGCAAAGACTTTGGTCATTTGATAAAATTTGACGCTAATGGAGTGGCAACATTTTACAGGCTACACGAGTAAAACGCATTGTTGTGTGTGTGTGTGTGTGTGTGTGTGTGTGTGTGTGTGTGTGTGTATACACAACTATATAGTTTGAAAAGTAATTGTAGGAATGGGCTTTATGCTTCCCAGTAAGAAAAGTCACTGTCTCTTCTGGTTTCCAGACTGGATGTTAAAACCTCTGCTTGATCTTGCCAGACTTCCACAAAGGTCAGGTAAGCTGTCTGAAGAGGAAGAGTCAGCTGCTTTGTTTTTCAAGTTTAAGGTAATTTATTCTTTTTTCATGTCCTCAGTGTACATATTTTTTGTCTGAGTCATTGGCAACCAGAATTACTTCATATGAAATCGGCAGGCATCTTGCAGAAGTGGCCTTGGGAGCCAGTCCTTATTTGTTTAGTTTTAGCTAATAGCCATGTGTATACACAGTTTAAGGAAAACAACAGTAATTTAAGTGACAGAAAAGGGGAATTAATTCAGACCCTGAAGCAAGAACAGTCCTTTCTTTTGATTATAGTTCTGGTGTCTAAATCTGAATCCAGCATGCCCTGCATCTTTCTCTATTAGTGAGCTGTCAGATATCTCAGGGTGAAATTTATCTCCCTTCCTGTTACCAGCAAAAAGCAGAGCTAGGATAGAGATACTGTATAAAAAAGGAATTATTCTATCTATTATTTTTTTTTAATATAAACCCAGCTCACTCCTCTTCTTTCTGCAAAAACTCCCCCCCTCCTCCTGCGTTTTATGTTGTCATGTTGTTCCTACCTTTAATCCCTCTTGAGACATGAGCAGGCCCTTAGCAGTTGTGTTCCCACACTCAGCAGTCTGGAGTGTGGAGCTGCATGCATTAGATACATACTGCAAAAAAGCAGAAAATCTTGCAACAAAAGAGCAGATTTTTGGGAGACAGTATTCAGAAGCAAGGTTATTTTGTTATGTGCTGAGCAACACCATTGTATGAATCAAAAAAAAAATAGGTCCTGTCCTGAGGGATAGATGGTCTCTGAACTGCAGCGCTGTAGCACAGACAGTGTTTCCATGGATAAGAGGCACCTAATTTATACTTCCTTTCAGGAACCCAAAAAGGCACTTCATAGCACTAAGTAAAAAGTTGAAATGCGAATAAGTAAAAGAGACTTGGTTGCAAAATAACATGAGCAGAACTTGGATTGGACTGACATTGTGAAACATTTGTGCAGAGCAAAATTTCTTCGTGGATGTTGCTTGTATTTTGGCATTTGTAATCAACTGCTGTGGACTAAAGAACAGCTTTGCTCTTGCCTGCAGACCGTAGAATTACTGGGAGGGAAAAGTTGTGCAGGTTGCAAAGCGAATTTTAATGGTTACTGGTGAATAGGACTGTAATGAAGGGATAAAATCTATTGGTCAGAAAAGTGAATTGTGTGTACAGCCAGCAGAGGTTCCCTTTTTTGTGAGATTTAAGCACATCAGCCAACCAACAGGAGTGTGTGTGTCTTCTCTGACAATGGCAAAAGTCTTTAGCCAGTCTTTAACCCAAATGAGGGTTGTGTTAATTAACACATTAGTGTTGAGCTGGTGGAAGTAGCTGAACTGAATCTGTCCAACAAGACTTGAGGATATGCAAGTATGTGTTTTTTGAGATCTATGTGCTTTCTGAAAGTAGTATCTTATACAATCATGAGTATATTGGAATGCTTCCCAAGAAGGTTGCAGCATTATAAGAAGAAAATAGAAGCTAATAAAATTAGAACTATTGTAAAATTAATGTTTCCTGTTATGACCATAGACACAGATCACTTGAACTCTAAGATAATCAGTTTTAGAACTTTTTTCCTTCCTATCCTCACCATGTTTGCTTCATGCCCATCATCTTGCCAATCCCAGATATTTTCCTTCACCTTTTAGAGAAAAAGACAGTAAGGACTATTTTGCTAGCTCTTTTTTTTCGTTATGCTGTCTTTTTCAGTTTGTTCATATCATTATTTTCTCCCTAACTTGATCTCTGTGAGACAGCTGAGCTCAGAGGATACTCGAAGTGCACAATTAATGGCAAATTATCAGTCAGCACAAGGGAGTCTGGAGTCAGTAATAACCAGGGGAAAAAGAAACTGGGTACCTACAGGAAAAAACAGAATTTTTTAGCGCTCAATTACTGGTCAATGCCAAGAGCAGCCAGTAAAAGGGGATATTAAAAATGTTATTGAATTTAATTTTCTAATTTTTTTTAATATTCAATTTAATTTTGAATTTATCTTTTATTAAAATATGATCTAAATTAAGCCACTGCAATTACAAGGGAAAATAAGGCAATCGAACTATAGTTGCTTTGGTGTATTTATAGTAATTCTTTCTTTCTGTATATATAGGGTTGAACTTGGAAAATTACATACTTATGTTGATGAGATGGTAATAAGCGGTAAAAATAAAACTTGTGGTAGATCTAAAGTTCCTCATGGACTGTAGCATTTGAAGAACATAATGCTAGTGGTCGAAGTTTGCCTCTCTGTTCATGATCTTGCCTTCTCCTTACAATATCTTATACTTGATGATTCTAACAGGAGCCTGAAAACTGCGCTACAAAGACAGGGATGCTGAGACAGGGAGGGATTTGTGTCAAATGTTATGCCTAAGTTGTTTCACCACCATTTTAACTAGTTCCTACCTTGTCAGGTTTTGAGTTTTATTTGTTCATGTTTTCTGTCCTTTTAGATAAATGTATTTTCAGCCTTTTTGAAAAGGGCGGGACTGGTCTTTTGTTCCAGTTTGGGACTGACCTCTAGGGAAACTATGCCCTGGATAGATGCTCTTTCTGCTCTCTGTATACTTGGCAATGTTTCATACCAGAGGCCACAGCTGCAGCCAGGTTGTTGGTCACCAAGAGGATGTTCCCAGTTTGTGCAAGCAGCACTGTCAATATTGGTTTATAGTGTTACCTAATGTGAGACCCGGATTTCAACTCTAAGTCCAAGAGCTCCTTTTCTCAATGAATTTGTGTCATGAAAACAGAATGCACTGCTGAGGTGAATTCCATGTTCTGTTATCTAATACAGCCTTCTTTTTTCCCCTGAATCTAGGTTCCCTTAGGTTGGTTAGGTAAAACTTGCCCACACAGTTAAGTGTCTTGTTACCGTATGGTCCTATGGAACATATTTCTCTGATAGACTTACACCTGTCTGAGAAAGTCACCCCAGACTCCTGTGAACCTTTTAGAGTGGGCATTAACTTGATTAATGGTGTCAAAAGGTTTAGAGGGGTCCAGAAGGGTCAGAGTGGTGCTTGCTTATCATCTGTTGATGTGAGGAGGCCATCTGGTAATCCTTTGTCTGCCCAGAGCCTGGCCTGAATCCAGGCTTTAGGACAGAACACTGGATTTAGCTGTGAGCCCTTCATTAGCTCTTAGCTTGTTTTCCAATGACCTTTAATCAAAATGATATTAAGTAGCAGTTTGGCTGTGATCCATGTATTCTTGTTGCTTTTCATGAAGGAAAACTCTCACTTCTTGGAAATACGTTTTTGAAGGATGAAAGTAAAATTTCCTCTCCAAGTCAGACGCTTGCACCTATGAAGAGCTAGAAGGGAAAGGTAGATATTATCTTGTTAGGTGCATGCTCTGAGTCCAGTGCTGTGGGCTTAGGACCTTTCTGAGCCTAAAGTGCTGTCTTTGACTTTTCCCACTGGATTTTTCCATTTCTTTTTGAGCCACTGTACTACAAGCACTTCCACAGTAGAACTCTATATTCTAGAAATAAGTTTGTTCCTGCTAATTTTACACGACTCTCGGTTCTTATTTTGGGACAGAGAACAATAATTTCTTCTCATACTCTGTACATTACTCAACACTTCAGTCTGTGAATTGAAAATGTTTTTGCTGTTGTCTCTGAAGTTTTCTATTGATAGAGAAGAATTAATGTCTCACATAATCCACACCCTTTGCATTTTGCATGCTCAGAGAAAGGCAAGATAATGTCTTACTTTTGATGTAGGCTGATGATAGGTGAAAAACTCCGCTGGCAGAATAAAGCAACTTCTCAAAGGTTTTTGATGTCAAGCCTTAAAAATGTCTTTGCTTGCGCTGGCCTTGTTATATTCCACACCTCTTCATAAAAGCAGTTCATTTTAGTTGTGGGAATTATTTATTCTGCATTCCAAAGCTCTGTAATCCCGTGAAGGTGGTTCAGCTTTACCTACTATCCAATTGGGAGCCCAGTGGGGTGGATCTAGCAAGGCATCCACACAGAACTGGGAAGACGTCTGAATTTCTCTGTGGAATGCATGGATGTTCTCTTTCAGAAGTGAGGGGGAAGACACTGTAATTTTCCAAAGAAAGAAAATTCTTAAAAATTCTGGTATTTCATCTTGGCATTCTTTCATCCAGAATGTCCCGCCTGCTGACTCTTTTTTTCAAGTGTACAAATGTGTAATTAATTTTCACCCCCCCACGCCTCCAAGCAAGCCCTAAACACAGACTCCTGTTTTTCATACAGATTGGAGATTGCTACAGTTATCCCAGTGAACACGAGATTAACTTCACTTTACACAGATGATTCAAAAATGCTATGCCCTCATACCAAGCACTGATCTCTTGCTCAACAGCTGTCCTGTGAAGTTAAAACAAAAGCTTAGCTTTTGCATTTGGAAGTGGGCATGAAAAGAAACCTGAACACAAATATTTATTCAAGAAACTTAAGTAAGAGTGAGCAGCTCTTTCTGTAGCCGAAGACACTGAGAACTTCCTGTCTGACAGAAGAGTTATTTTACATGGTAATCCAGAACCCCGTGTTGCATGACATACAAGGATAGTGCAATATGACCTTCCAGAAATTTAAAAAGGAACCACAAAGTTCACTTACTCGCTTTTCAGCTGTAGTTACTGAACTCTTGCAGTTCAAACAGCTGAATTTGGCAAGTCCCTGTATTTTGCATTCTACTTCCTCTGCTTTTTTTCCCAGTGAAAACACCAAGGGAAAAATTGACTTAAAGCAGTTGAGGATGACCCCTATAAAATTTTTCTACTGTGCAAGTTTTGAAAATGTTTGCTTGACATACTGAGATTTTTACTTTCCCTTCTTTCATACTCTGAGTAAAGAAAAAAAGGGAGAATATTAGGGAGACAGTATTTTCTTTCTTTTCTGAAACTTCAGTGAGAGGAAACAAGTCAATATATAAGTATTTTGCAGGTTGTATTTTCACTTCAAACTACAGTGCAAATATAGTTGTTAATTTTTTTTTTAACCTGGCATTTGTGTTAGAGTTGCATTTATTACAATTTATGAAAATTTTGAATAATATACTGTGATGAAAACCTTTCTTCAAGACAGTTTGAGTTTTTAAAGAAAGATTTACTTAAAATTTAATACTTAGTAGTGTCTCTCTCTAAAATTGAGTTAGATGGAGTGAAAATTCAGTTTAACAAAAGACTATCTGAGCTGTAAAAACCTGTTGGAGATCTGAGTGCTCAATAAACCTTCTGAATCAATTAAGTCACTCTAGTAAAGATTTTGAATTTAAATTTGCTTTCTATATTCAGGTTTTTTTCCTTATTCCATCTGTTTAACAGCCCTTTTGACAAATATATTTTTATATAAATTCAGCAGAAAGAATATAAAATGCAGTATGAGATCCTTCACCTCAAAAACCCTGGTACAGACCAGGCATGGCAGGTGTGAATCTGTTATTGTGGCTTCCCAGAGAGGGAAAGAGGAGCTTTGTTTCAGGACACAAGAAATCCTGCATGCAGTGGCTCCTGCACACATCCATCTTTTCAGGAGGGGTGTGGAGAAGGGGAGAATTTGGGCTCTCATGTGAACCATGTCCCTGTGGCCCAAAGCACTTCCCCTTGTCCTGCCTACCCTGGGAGGGCTGGCTGCTGGGTGGTGATCCATCTGTCCTGATCCTGGATTTAAACTATCTGCTTTTGCCTTTATATAGAGTGGTTCCACTCCCAGCTTGGGCAATGGCTTAATGATTGTACAGGAGGGTGTTGGCTACCATGGATAAAAATACAGGTTATGTTTCGTAGAGGTCTTCACTGTTAGCAGCACAGTTTTGTAAAAAGGGGATGGAGCGTAAGGGAAATAGATGATGCTTTATATCCTTTTTAGATTTGGGGTGTTTGTTTGGGGTTTTTTTTTCTTGATTTTACTAGCTGAGAAGCAAAATATGCACTGAAATGATGGGCTAATGAGAATTTCTGCTGCATTTTTCCAGAAGTATGACTTCAGCTGTAATGAAATTTGATGTGATAAAGATGGCTTGTTTTGCAGTATGAGGTCAAATGGTCCCTGTGGTGTCTGGTGCGAGAGTGCACAAAGCATGGCCTCCTTTCAGTCTGTGCTTCCCATACTCAAAGGATTGCAGATAAGACTATGGGGACGATGGAAACTCTTGTATCAAATCATGTTGAATCATACACCTGCCTTATGTGGTAAGGCCTTATGTGTCCTGCTTTTTTCCTCCTTTTTTTTTCCTGTTGCTTTCTTCCCTTGCTCTCTTTGTAAGATTTTGTTCATGTTTTAAAATTTAGCTATTCACTCAAATCCTTGTGGGAAAATAAAAAGCCAAACAGAGTTCGAAAAGTCACGGAAAGGACTAGATCACATTTAATTCTTTTTATATAGTAGAACAAAGGATCAAAAATCCTCTTTTTCTACATCAAAATTACTCTGTGCTCCTGTGGATTTTACTTGTTTCACAAGCTACAATAATTCTTGGGTTTTTTTTTTTTTAATGGCAACAAAAATAATTCTTTCTGTATGATGATGGTGTGTTAGACCTATCAAAAGGGAAGTGTAAAACTCTTTGTCAGGGCAAATTCTTCTAATACCACCTGAAGTTGGATTTGTTGTACTCCAGAGAGTAATAAATTGCTACCTTTTTATTTGGGCAGGTGTTCTTAGGAAGATCAGCATCACACTTCAGGCAGTGAGAAGGGATATTTACATCATGTGTGCCACATTGCCAGCCAACCATATTTTGTTAGAGTATACCCAGTTTCACAGCTTTCCCTGTAAATTTTTAATAGGAAAAGTAGCAGGACCCAGCACATTAGTGCTCCAGCATTGCAGAATGAGTTTGGAAACTGCACTAGGGTTGCTAGCAAAATTTTTTCAAATACCTAGGTAATTGCTGTTAATAAGTCAGTTCTAAGAAGGCACTGGATGGTTTTAACAAACAAGCACGTGGCAGTCGTAGGATAACAAAGTGTCATTTGACTATAAATATTTGGGTGGTGAGTAGTTGTGCAGTCCTAGTCAAACTCTTCTTCTGCAAGACAAAGTAAGATTTGATGCCTTAAGTTTTAGCTTTCATATTTTTCAGATTCTGTACTGTTTTAGTGTGTAACTCTGAACTTCATATCAAGCGTTAATAAGTTCTCTTCACAGGGTAGTTAGACAAAACAATCCTTTTCCAGCTTGAGAACCAAGGACAACTGTTACAGCTACAGCCCCAAAAAGCATCAACAGCGGTGAATTGAAGAAAGCAACAGGGAGGATGGAACTTATTAACCTGAAGCTGTAACTAGACAATTAACCCCAATATGTAACTGGACCAAAATTTATAAAAGCGTGAAAACTTGTGACCATCGTCCATCTTGTAACCATCCTGGGTCCATCCTGGGTGTAGCCCTGGGCAAACTCCTGTACTGCCAAGGTGTATCCTTTTAAGGCCTTTTAATAAATACCTACTTTATTCTCTTGACTCTGTCTAATCTCTGCTCCAGATCAGCCTCTCTAGGCATCGAGTCCTCTTCCTGCAGACATTGCTCCGTGTGATCTTATCTTCACATTTGTTTGTGTGTCTGTTAGAAGTTGTGTGCTAAAGTGCTGCTAATTTAGCTCAAGTTTTGGCGCTCCTAGAGAAGAGAAGTGGTGTAAAATGAGCATAGCCACAGAAGGGGGGAGAGCTACTTTTCCAAGGTTTGTTTCCAGCGATTGCAGACCTCTGCTGCTTGGAGTAGTTAATGAGCTAATGTTACCTGCTCTTATTCCAGGGCAGCAAAACTTGAGGCAGATTAGTTTATCAGTACAGTGCAGTATAGTCTTAAAATAAATATTTTCATGGAGGTGGATTTTGCCCAAGATAGCCACTGAAATGTTCATCCAATGCAGTAGTGTCAGTTTGCTGGTTTTTCTGCTATCACTGCTTTTACTGATGTGAGGAAGAGCATTGCTATGCCATTTACAGTACCTGAATTAATTTTTTTGTTGTCTATGACTATTTCATTGACTTGAATTCTCTTCTTTCTCAGTTAGTCCTGCTCTGCCCTGTTCAGTAGAATACCTTAAATATCTACACAATTTATGATACATTCCCTTTTGTGAAAAAAACAAGGGTCGTCTTTATGTCCCTAAGTGCACGGTAGCTGAAGGGGACAAAAGTCATCAGCTCTTCTGCTGAAATTGATGGCATTGACTCGGCCTGCTTCAGTCATCCAGTGTGTACTCAGCACGTGTCACGTGCAAATAATGAAATGTGAGCTGGGAAACTGCCCCCATTAAACATACCTTGGAGCTTATGGAATGCAACTGCCAGGTTTTGCTCAATCAGGGATTCTGTGTGCTTTAATAACAGCTGCCAGTGCACACACTGGTAGGTGTAAACTGCCATCTTGTACCACTCAAGTTTCCCCACAACAAGTAGTCTGGCTTACAAGGTCATTTCCAGAAAATCCTGCAGGAGAGGAACAGTATATTTTAAATGTCATTACTTTTCAGTGCTTTGCCATCATCTGATGACAAAAGTAATTATTCTTGGAAAATTTTGTTCATTTAAACAGTAATTCTTCAATATCTCATGTTGAGAGTATTCTCAATGGGATCAAATAATTCCTTATAATATTAATCGGTGAGGAGAATGAAATCATCCTCAAGAGCATAATTACTGGTACCTCAACTAGTATGCAGCAGAAATTATTCTCAGGTACAGAGAGGTATGGATGTCTTCAAAGGGCATCATTAAAGGCAGCAGATGAAGCTGAAATTTATGATCTTGGTATAGTGACTTTGAACAGAAAGCAGTGAAGTCACTGAGCAAGTTGCAAATCATCCATGAATTTATGAATCCCATCTCCCTTTCTCACCAAAGTCTAATTGTGAGGAAGAGCCCCAAATATTGTCTGTTTTTCTGTTCTGCTGAAAAGGCAACTCACTATTCAGTGGTCTTCACCATCTAGAGGTCTTGACATGCTCAGTGAAAGGAAGGGACAAGGGCAGCTCTTTTGGGTTCAGACAATTCTGCCCCGCATGAGAGATGTGGAATTGGGAAGAGGGTGTTTGAGAGGGAAAATCCAGCTCAGGCCCTCTGCATAATCAGGAAAGGCAGGTGTTCCTGCTTTTGCTCACTGCAGCCATCACCTGAAGTGCTAATAATTCTGTTTTTCAGAGCAGGCAGTTTCTTCCATCTCTAAATTAATAAACTTAGTAAACCATATCCAGCATGATCTTTTGTGGAAAGTTTCATCATTTATACTGGTACTTACAAGCCCAATAAGCTCTCTAATTACAGTACAGTAACAGGGATGTGTGCTATCTACTGGCAGTACAGTAGAGCTTTCCTTGGCAATATAAAAGTCTGTCCAGACACATAACATGTATGTTCCAGTTTTGTTGCACCTTGGTATGTAACACTTCACAGTGACAAATATAAATCCCAGTTCTGACTGGATTCCTAGCCAAAAGCAGTAGTAAGTTTTGTTCTTTCATACAATTTGGGATGCCTCTTATGAGATACATTTTCTAATAAGACTCCAGGTGCCTTGTGTGCAAGGCGAGTTCTAGAGGTGCTTTAGCACAGCACTAAAAGTTGCACCAGATGACAGGTCCTTATTTTCATTTCATCTTCCATTCTCACTGGGGCACTGTGCTCTCCTGTGCTTTTCTCTTGCTTTATGCTTCTCAGCTGTCACAGAGAAGACAAACTTTCGTTGCTTACCTTTGGTGCTAAAGCTTGGGAAGGGACCTTGTTTCGTCTGAAGAAATGTATGTTGAGCTTCTCAAGTTGCTCATTATGCAATACAGTTATTATGCTCACTGCACTCGTCATCCTTGGTCTTTAAGTGCATGTATAGATACAGAACTTTGTGAAGTTTCTGAACTGCATTCATGATAATCTCTCAGCTGGGTGCTGAAGCTGCTGAAATTTGCACATAGTAGGGTGCGCATTTTCCCAGTTAAGGCAAAACCTGTTTTTAAGGATATTTTTAACAGTTCTTTGCTCAGTATTAAACTGTTAGTTTTTTAATAGGAAGACGAGACTCCAGCTGCATCAGGGTTATTGTAGAAATTACTGTATAATTTTATGACTTGTATTGTTCAGCAAGCCTGACAAGATGATATTAATGCTCTCTTCTGGTCATAAATTCTGTAAGATGCGTAGATACCACATGGTTATATGTTGGCATAAATATGCTGATGGATAGAGCTGTAATTAATTTTTAGACATTTCTTGTAATTATTCCAGTGATGGATGCCTATATGTGTCCATAATCTACTAGAGAAAATGTCCCACTCTATTACTGCTTCTTGTTAAATTTAACAGCTGCAGAGTCTGAAGTTGTGGTTCTGCTGTTGCATTTTTGTTCTACAAGTGTACTTGTGGATCCACTGCAATAACAAGCTGGACTGCACACTAAAGCGTGGAGTTGGGTCCTAGGCATCACAGCCTAGTATGATGCCTGGTGCTTGAGAAGGGTTCTTTGGAAGGGCAGGCTAGTGGGGCTGCTGATGTTGTTAGATCATGGATCTGAAGTGCCCCAGGTGGAAACAACAGATGGGTGAAGAGGTAGACCTTCAATTTTGAGGCTGAGCATTGTTTCCTGAAGGTCTGGTTCAGAATTTTGGGAGGATACACAACTTCTCTTGTCCTCACTGAGAAGTTGTTTGTGCTGCTGTTCTACACTAGGTTTTAACTACCAGCGCCTCCCAGGTTTTCAAAGGAAGGAGTAGTGACCTCATGACAAGTTTGTGTTGGCCTATATATTTTTTTAGTTGAAAAAACTATGGTGTATATATTTTATGCTGTGCTGTCAAAAATTTCTTTGGAGATGCAAGAGATAAAAGCTGGTCAACTTACACCTTTTTATTTTGCTGTGGCTCTTGACAAAAGCAAAGATATCATCAGGGCAGCAGCACTTCAGTTGCTTTTCATTGCTTTGATGTATTTTGTAAGTGCCAACAGCTTTTAGAAGTAGGACTGTTTCAGCCAGAACATTAGGAAAAGGGATGTATGTGGAGCCTCTAGGAGGATTACTACCAGGTATTGCTGTTCTATCTGAGAAAGGAAGTGAAGAAAGAAGATGATGGTGGTGAACTTCATCCATGCAGAATGGAATCAAACCTTGTATAATTTGAACTACTACTGGACTGAATGAATGAAGTTCAGAGAATAAATGTGGACCATGTCCTTTTATATATTTCCCCTGCAGAGGGAATAACAGGAAATACAAGGGAAAGAGATCAGCCATCTGACAGCTTTTGACCCATGGTGGGCTTTTTGCCATATATATTTTGGCAATCTCACACTCATTCTGTCTGATTGCCATATGGTGAATAAAGCATTTCCATTTTCTAAAGCATGGAAAAGATCTCAGTATTCCATGAAGGAGTTTTGCACAAGCATCACTGTTTCCTGAGCAAAGAATGCATCTTTCTCTTCCCTTCAACAAAAAGGACTTGAAATTTGCCACTTCAAATGAAAATTTGAATACTGAAGCATTAAGTTGATGGAGATTAGCAAAGCACTCCATGTTAGCAAATTGTGTACTCTTCAGTGTGCAGCCTTTGTCAAAGCTTTCTCTGCCAATAAAATGCTGTGTCCAAAGATGCACTTACCTTGGAATTTAGAAAAAATAGTGATCTTTGCATTTGAACGGCTGGGAAGCCCTAGAGAAAAACACTTGCTCATCTTTCTTTCTGATGCTTAATTCCATAGGGTGTATATTTATAACCTTACTGTTCTAATAAACTTAAACAACTAGCCCTGAAAATACCTGAAGTGTGACTTTGTTGCAATTTATCCTTCTTGCTGAAAGGGATTAAATAATATAAATCAAGGGTTAGTGGAAGCATTGCCTTGGATTTTAGATGATTTTCAGGACCTCTTTTAGATGGCTCTCTTTGAATTTCTTCGTTAAAAATGTTCTGGAGGAGGAAAAATATCACTTGGGATCCATCTCTTATTCTGTGAATGTTGTGCTGATGGCAACAGGATACAATGGGTGTCAAAAGAGCCAGGCGCAAGAATTGCTGTCTAGGTGCACAGCAGCACTGTGCACAAGTTCAGGTCCATGTGCTATTTGGTGAGACTGGTGCCAGTGACAGCACTGGTCATATATGACATGAGGACTGGAGAGAAAGCCTAAACTTGTCTGCCATCTCTCACCCTATCTATCTATCTATCTATCTATCTATCTATCTATCTATCTATCTAAAAAAGGAAAGAGGAGAAAGGAACACGATATGAAAAATTCTCACCCTTGTTGACAATTAGTAGATATGCTAATAATTTTTAAATTTGGTTCTAATTTTTATTGCTGGTAAATGATTCTTCTCTTTTAACTTTGGTAAAATGTTTTCCCAGGCAAGCCTCAAATTTCTGGCTATATATGATTCGAACATATAGAACATTAAAGCATTTTTAGAGGTAGGTTAATAACTTTTTGACACAACAACAATAACTTACAGAATTTTTTCAGCGCAAAACTTTTTAAAACAATTTTGACCAGTGCAAATTTAGAAAACATAGTCTCTGCTTCCAGCTGTCACTCAGTTCTTTGTGTGTTCTTCTTCTGGCATCTTCTGCTGCTCGCGGATCAGCTGTGGCTTGACATTCTTTGCAGGGACCCATTGAAGACCTGCATTTGTAGAAATGCTCGCAAACCCCTGCCCCCAAGTCACAAGAGGATGGGGTACTGAAATTTGTCCTGTTTCTGGATCCTTTATGAAGGCTGGTGGCCTTTCCTTGAGCTTTGCTTGACTGGTATTGCTGAAATGTCTGAAAATTGGTGGTACCTGCTCCATAAAAGAATTACTTAAGAAATTAAAAACATATTCAGCCTCTCTATTGTAGACAGCATTTCTGTCCCTCCCTTTTGCCTTTCAAGGATCATTTTCAGTGATCTGTGTGCTCTTTCTACAATAGGTTGGCCTGTGGGAGAATGTGGAATACCTGTGGTGTGTTTGTTTGATTGATACCCCAGGTTTTGAAAAACTTGCAATTTGTTGGAAACGTAGGGTGGTCCATTGTCCATTTTGACTTCTTGAGGAATGCCTAGGGATGCAAATGCTCGTAAGAAATGTTTAATTACATCTCTACTCTTTTCTCCTTGATGTGCAGAAGTGAGAATTGCTCCTGAGAATGTGTCTATTGATAAGTGTGTAAGTTTGAACCGTGCAAATGACTGATATTGAGTTATGCCAGTTTGCCATATCTGCAGGCTATTTAAGCCTCAAGGGTTAACCCCATTTGCTATTGCTGGTATGGTTAATTTTTGGCAATCTGGACACGATTGAACAGTTGCTTTTGCCTGATTCTGAGAGATGTTAAATATTTTTGCTAAGGCAGGTGCATTTGAATGATAGAAAGCATGGCTCATTCTGGCTTGTTCGATAGCATTGAGAAGTGTATTCTGTATTGACATTGGTAACAAATCAGCCATGGAATTGCCTTCTGCTAAGAAACCTGGAAATGAAGAATGTGAATGAATGCGCATTACGAAGTAAGGTTCCTGTTGAATAGAAAGAAGGAAGATTGGAAACCCCTTTCAGCATAGATCCTTCTGCTCCCTCCACTACACCTGCAACATAGAATGAATCAGTTACTAAATTAAAAGGAAGTGTGAATTTTGAAAAGATCTGTATGACTGCCATTAACTCTATTATTTGTGAAGAACCATCTACTTCCTCAATTTCTGATTCCCATTATTTGGTCTCTGGATTTTGCCAAGCAATCACAGATTTTTTCTTACTTCCTTGAACTGTCTGTAAAAAATGTGATTGCATCTAGGGGTGCATGACTTCTTAAGGGCTTATGAATTAATATTAAAGAATAATTTAGTAGCTCATGTTTGGGACAATTGACTGAAATTTTTCCTGTACAGTTTTCTAAGGCAAATTGCATGACCTCTGAATTTTGAATTAACCATTTCAAATAGATGGATGTGACAGGCAGAAAGATTTCTGCAAAATCCTTTCCTGAAAGGGAAAACATTCGGGATCTAGCCTTTATAATCAATTGTGATATAATTTCAGGGCAAATTGTTATAGTTTTACCCAGCTGATGAGATAGGAAAACCCACTCTAAGATTATCAGGTGGTCCTTCTCCTCTAGATCCCCTCTAGACCATGAAGCTGTGGACTCTCCCCTAAAAGAGCAAACAAATAAGACAAGTTAGGACTATATCAATGACCCTGGAGTGACTGGATGGCTCACATCACTTTATCTAAAGCATTTTGGGCTTCTTTGTTGAATTCTCACGGTGAGTTTAAAGCTGTGACTCTTTTCAATAGATCAGACAAAGGGGCTAAGTCCTGGTTTGAAATGCATAAGAGTGGACAAAGCCAGTTCAGAGTCCCTCCTAGCTGCTTGCTGCACTTCATGCTGTGTTTTTGAATTTTTCCTTAGTTGGAGTGGTTGTGGAGTTACAGTTTGTTCTGTGACTCTCTTTCCTAAATATTTCCAAGGAGGAAGTGTCTGTATTTTTTCCTTCGCTACTGTGAGTCCTGCTTTTTCCACTGCTAAGATGACCTGACCTGTTGTATCCTGCACTGATGCTTGGTCCTTTGCTGCTACTTAAATATTGTCCCTATAATGCAAGATGAGGGAATTTGGGTGCTGTACACAAACTGCTACATACCACTGGCATGTACTTGGAAAGTTACACCTGCCTTGAGGAAGTACAAACCAATGGTGTCTTTTTTAAAGGGGCTGTTAGCGTTCAGAAGCACATAATCATGGAATGATTACATGCAGGTGCTTTTATTGAAGAACTCTGGGTGTACAGACCCAAATCTGACTCCAACATGGGTTTGGGATGAACATGTTTTTATGCCCTTATCATTATATAACTTACACATTAATTGTTAAACTTATATTGTTCTATTGTATACGTTGATTTCATCCAAGCATGGATTTTTGTAATTTCCATCAAACCTCCCCAACGTCGTTTCTCATGATTCTTGTTACGGTTACAATTAAACATTAATTATATCCAATTACCAAACAACCATCTCGTTTAACAATCATATCATTTATCATAGTAATTGAATGATTATACACGTGCAGCCTAACATTTTCCCACGGCTTACCAGGCCTATCCTTCCTTTCTAACTGCCCTGAGTATTCCATGATTTTAGAAACATTTTATCCCTGTACTATCAGGGCCTGCTGATTTATTGATGGGATGGACAAGGCACGAATGTTGAAAAAGCAGTCTTTTAAATCAATAACCGTTAAATTCCAATCCTTTGGAATCATAACAGGAGAAGGTAAACCAGGTTGTAAAGAACCCATTTCTTGAATCATTTCATTAACCTGTCTGAGATCCTGCAATAACCTCCCACTGTTTGTCTTCTTAATGATGAAAACTGAAGTGTTCCAGGGGCTGGTAGTTGGAGTTAGGTGACCTTTGTTTAACTGTTCCTGTAGCAACTGCTCTAATACAGCAAGTTTCTCTTCTGGTAAGGGCCATTGGCTGACCCAGACAGGTATGTTAGATGTCCATGTGAGTTTTAGTGTGTTATGTCCATCAACAGCCTTTGTTAAAAATTGGTTTCTATTCTCAGACCCCATTGGAAGAGAATGTCCTTTCCCCAAAGAACTATATCAGCTCCTACTATAAATGGTTTTGTGGTGGCCACATGACCTTTGGGTCCCTCAAATGTGACAGAGTGCAAGTTTTCACAGTGACCACCAATCCCTGCCAGTTGGTCCAGCATGGGTACGATGGTCCTGTCCTGTGGCCATTTTGACTTTGATATCAGAGTGCCATCTGCTCTGGTATCTATCAGGCCAATGAGGGTGATGGTTTTCCCAAGATGCTTCAGGACACAGGTGATGTGCCTGGTCCAAGTGATGAGGGATGTGTTGTTCCACAACTCTGGTAGGAGAAAAGCTTGTGCTATGGTTAGTCCTCCAGGCAGGGAACATGGAGGGTCTGGACATAAAGCTAATACAGTGATTTCTTGTGAGCAAGTGACAGATAACACAGTTTGAAACCTTCTGCATGGGATCTGTTCACTCCCACTATTAAGAGCTGACATGGTTGTGGTTCAGGGCCCATCTGTCCGGTGGATATTGTGTGAGCAAGGACATTTGTTGGCGCTACTGGCTGGGCTGTAGACAGCTCCACTCTGGTACCTGGGGACATTGTGCTCAGTAGTCCTGCAAAGATCTGTTACAGTTCTGTGCTTGGTGGCCTGTGGTGGTCTCTGGCCTTTGGTACAGTGGTTCTCTTGTCATGGCACGCCACTGAGCCGTGCTCGGCTGCAAGGTTCCCGGAAGATGGCATGGACAATCCTGTGCTGGGCGAAACTGTTAGTATTTTGACTAAGACCTCTGTATCCACTGTTTTTTGGAGGTGGCCTCCTTTGTGGTTTAGGACATTGTCCCCTAAAATGCCCTCTTTAACCACAGGAATAGCATGTATCCTTTGGCATCTGTTGGTTTTCAATTGCCCCTTTAAATGCTGTTAGAGCCTCTGCTAGGGTTTGTGTCTGAATTTCTACAGCTTTTTTCTGCTGCTTTAGGGTGTTTTCCTGTGCAGTTGTGGTGGCATTAGCTAATACCTCTGCCTGCATGGCAGCTATGTGTTCAGAGGTACCCAGGCGATTGCAAGCATCCACCAGCTGTGTTAGGGTGGGCTTTGGGTCTTGTGGCAATGCATGTAATATTATTTTGCAGCTTGGATTTGCATTAGAAATGGCAAGCCATTTTAATAACTGTTGTCTGGTACGATCGATAGGAATTTGCTTATCCAATGCCAATTTTAAGCAGTCCAAAAACTTATTATATGGCTCATCCATCCCTTGTTTAATTTCTGTGAAGTCTAGTTCTGGTTTATTCCTGTCAGGCACCTGGAACAGGGCAGTCTTTGCTGCTTCCTTAACATTCTGAAGGATTTATCTATTGAGCGTCCTTGCCTGTCTTTGTGGGTCTGTGTAGGCTCCCTCCTCATCAAGCTGATCTAGTGTTATGTTTGCAGTGGCTGGAGTTCTTGCATAACGTATTAAAAGGTCATTTAGTAAAAGTTTCCATGCCAATTCCCAGAGAGAATACTCTGTTGGAGACAGCAAAGACGTACAAAGCTGCATTAGATGATGAGGCGTGAATACATTTGCTGAAAAGGGGGCTTGTAATAGACCTCTGAAATATGCTGATTCTCTTCCATGTGAACAAGGGTTGGGGGTCTTCAGGGCAAGTCTGGGACAGGGCTGGGGTCTCAGAATCTCTGCTTTCCCTCCTTTCTTTCTGCTGTAGCCTTCGGTCTGCTCTCTCTGGTCTGTGGTGTTCTGTGGCCGTCTCTAGCTTGGTTTTCCCTCTCCAAGGTTACAAACTGTAATACCATCCAGAATGTTGGATGCAGCTTTAGGCTGGACTTCTTATTCTTTTCCATACTGTATCGTCTAAGTCCCACAGCATCCCAGAGCTCTAGGGCAAGCATCTCAGATGTATTTAGGGTTAGGAATTCTGTGAAAACCCATCTGATTAGTTTTTAAAGCTGTTTCTTCTCAAACTTTGCATCTTGAATTCATAATTTATAGTTCAAATAAAAATAAAGATCCTGCTCAGCTACGAACAGCTTGTTCCCCATTCTAAACCACCCAACGATGGTTTTCAGAGTGTTCCAGATTGCAAGGCCAGATGTATTCTATTGACACTGTATGGCAGTGTCTGGTGTCAAGTAGGCAATTCTCCTTATCTCTCTTCCTGAGTGATCATAATCAAGGTCCCTCAGCAGGGGACATCTGCTGATAAGGGGCTATTGAATGTCACCCCATGACTGATAAGAACTGTGACATCCCATTGTGAGATGCTCCGCCCAGAGGGAGGAGCCAAGCATTCCTACCCAGATATAACCTGGAGATTCTGACACACCAGCACAGCTTTTTCTCCACTGGACTCCCCAGAGGAACAGCAGCTGCTTCTACTTCCACAGATCTGTGGAGGAAGAATACACCCCTTTCCTACAGGACTGCCCTGCTCCAACAGAACCACGCCTGACACTGCAGGAGGACTGCAGCCCCTTTTCCAACTGGACTGCTACCAATACCCTGACCCACAGGATGTCAGGTTGAGTTCTGACTCTGTCAGTGTTGTTCTAGTGTATTGCATTGTTGCATTTTATAATTTTTTTTCCCTTCCCTATTAAAGAAGTGTTTTTTCCTGCTCCCATATTTTTGCCTGAGAGCCCCTTATTTAAAATTCATAGCAATTCGGAGGGGTGGGGAGGGTTTGCATTCTCCATTTCAGGGGTGGCTCCTGTCTCCTTTAATAGGCACCTGTCTTTCCAAACCAAGACATATGTGCAGAGAGAAATTACTGGAAGCATGCTCAGAGTGAGAACAACCATGTGATGGTTCAGATACATAGGATGTCCTGTGCCCCACTGCTTTCAGGCTTGCCAGACAGACACAACGGATAATCTCTGCAGAGGCTTGCAGGATTTAATCCTCTATGTTGATTGCTTGTGGGTCATGCCTTAAAAATATACCTGAAATAATTGGTGGTTTCCAAACTGCCCTGGAGGGCCATGAGCGACTGTAGTTCAAAGGAATGAGCCAATGTCCGTTGAAAATTACTCTGATTATCAGGTTCTGCACAGCAGGACTGGCTTGTAATAGAAGGATCTTTAATACTGCATTGAGAAATGTAGAGAAGGTACATGATATGAGAATCTGACACTGAGAAGCTCAAGCTCTTGCACCTTGCTACAAGCAGTTTTAGTTTCTCTTGATCCCAGCGGGATTGTTTGGGTGCTGGTGCTGTAATTGTTGTCCATTTAATTGTCCCAAAGTATCCTGAAAGACATCTTCCCTTAGTAATTTGCATGGGATGGAGCTGGATCTGAAACCTGGGCTAAACTTTCTTATATGAGTGAACTGCTTAAAGAGGGTGTACAAGGGGAGGTCAATAACCAGAGCAATGCTGGGATGGGATGGGATGGGGGAGAGGGGGTTTGGTGTTTGGTATATTGTGTTGTAGTCCAGAAACTTCCTGTATGAATTCACTTCCTTTATATTGCCTGATTCTTAGATTTACCAGGGAGCCTGGCTGAGGCTAGAGAATAAAATGTACCCCATCAAATTCTCTGGTTTGGCCAGTGCAAACTGCAGAGCTGTAAATGATATATATTCGTTAATTATTAAAAATTCAGACATGAAATGTGAACTTACATATTTGCAATTATCTAGTAAGGTACAAGAAAATAAGTTTAATCAAACAAGTGTATCTTGGAAACATAAAGTAACAATTCCAGGTTGGTACTAATCTCAGAGTGTGTTTGAAGTACATTGCAGTAGAAGGACATTTGACTGCCCTACAGTAATCCTCAACTTGTGTAAAACAAACCTCAGACCATTCCCTGTGTGCTGTTCTGATCAGCAAGATGAGCTGTTTTTCCGAAGATGAAGATGTCTCTAGCAGGTGTCCAAGTAGAGAAGCATGTTCCAATGTTGTGTGATGTGTGGAGTGGGCACTTGAGACACCACTTTATGAAATCTGGAAGTGGTAGGAGAGTGCCTTAATTTTAATAGTGTAACTTGAAGCTGATTTGTTCTGGTGTGTTGAGAGCTGGTCAGAAGGAGCATTGCCTGACAAAAGAACAATCATTTGCTATCTACAGAAGACTTGGGATTTCTGTGGCATGATTTGACCAGAGTCAAGACAAAAAAGCTTATTTTGCATGCACTGAGCTCTCTTCTTGAGCTGCAGGGCTTGAAGTTGTGGCTCTCGACTTGGGAAGGAGAGAAAAGCGATGTTTAAATAATCAAGCCACCAATTCTGGGTATATCTGTGAAGTCTCACAAATTTTAAGGCTTGTAAAAAAACACAACCAAATAAAGCCTTGTAGTGCTATACAACAAATTCTTATGTGCACAGTTCTGGATGGGCTTTCCTACTCCAGCAGAAAAAGAAATCAAGCTGATTAAAAATAATGATGTGACTAATAGTACAACTTTCTGCAGGAACAATTTCCAATGCTTAATCAGAAAGGTTAATTACACGTTTGCAGTTTCCTTTTTGTTTCTTCTCCATGGTCTCCATTAATCTTTCCCAGAACTGCACAGGTTGGTGGATCCTGTGCTGGCCAAGCCCATGGCGTCCCACTGGGAGGGGTGCCACTGAGAGGGTGGCACTGGTGGGTCTGGTCCTCAGCCAGGTCAGTGTATGCAGGAGAAATTCAAGCCAGTCCAGAAGCTTAAAAGTATTCCCCTGCCATAAATGGCAAAAAGTTTGCACATTTCTTAACTTCAATAAGTTTCAAGAAAACAAACATTTGACTGTCAAAAAAAAGGTGCTTTTTAATTTTTATAGACTAGGCAATTTTTAATAGAGAAGTTGTTCCAAGTACCAGACACTGGCTCTGTTGTTCCAAGTATCAGACATTGGCTTTCTACTTGCAAGTCAGGATATCTGTGCAGTGGCTTGACATGTAATATATGAGATTAACCCCATCTAAGCTGGGTGTCATCTTTTCAAAATGTGCAATAATTGTATTCAGCAGAAACTGAGCAAGGATGTCTGCAACTGGAGCTGTAGAAAATAGTCTACATCATTTATCATCTCGGTCTCCAAAAAAGAAGCAGAAAAGTTCTCAAGAATCTTTAAAAGAATATTTTCAAACTAAAATTCCTTTCATATGATCTTAGAGTGCTGATTTTTTTCTTCAACAGAAGTGTCAACATGTGGAACTCCAAGTTGTATGAAAATAGCTGCATATGACCAAGCAGCCGAGAAGCTTGATACTTTCTTAGGCAACTTAAGAACTATTTCTTTTGTTAATACTCTTTCTTTGGAATATTTGGCTGTCATAAAGATTGTACAACACCTTTGCAGTTCAATACAGAAGATAATTTTACTTCCACAATTTGGTGCACTTTAGCTCTGGACATTGTTACATTTATTTGCAAATACATTATATTGTCAGTCTCTTGTCAATGAAGAAACCGTTCTCTTGGCCTGAATAAAAAGTGTGTTTGGGGGTTTTTTGTTTATGGGCCACAAAGTTAAAATAGTATATTTTTTACTCTATGCAAAGAGAAAGTTTTATAATGGTATTTGTTAATATTGTGTAATTAGGAATTTGATCAGCACATATTTTTGGGAAAAATACTTTGTATGCACATGGACAGCTGTTCCTAAAGATGAAACAAATGGGAGCTTAAAAGCCCTGGGCTTATATGTTTGATCCACTATTATTCTTGCTATTAGTCTATATTAACTATATACTATTAGTCAGTACTATTTAGCATGTATTGCTTGAGAAGCAATTACATGGTTCATCCCTTTCTCTCTGTGACTACTCTGCATGGCCAATGAACAAGTTCCTGCTTTTTAAAATTTGAGATACATTTTTTCCCATCTCTGCATGTAAACATCTGATATGCACATGATGCCTGGGAAAAGGTAATGTGCATAATGCTAGATTAAAGAGCAAAATAGCTAATAGGTTGTTGAGTGGTAATTTTTCACATAATGTTCTAAAACCAGTGATTTTGTTTACTACTTAGATATGAGTGCCACAGGCTCCTAAACTGTCTGAACTAAAAGATCAGTATTTCGATAGTGTTCATATTTACTTATTTTCTTTGTGTACGTCCCATCACTTTGCTTTTTGAAGAGGCAAAAAACAAATCTGTCAGCTACATCTTTCTAATTATGTATTACTTCAAATGTAGACTTAATAATCTAATAGTTTTAGTTTTATTAGATGTCTTTTTAACCATTTAACACTTTTCTATGGCTTTAAACCATATTTCAGCTACAAAATCAAGTAGTTATTTTTCAGTAAAAAATAAATGGAATGCACATCCTGCCTTGTAAGTAAGGAGATAGGGAAGGGAAAGAAATGTCCAGAGCAATAAAATCTGTTCCTCATTAACCGTTATCTGCCTTAATGCAATCATGTTCAAGTCCAGACATCCCTTAATCAATGCAGTCTGGACAGATAACACAACACTTCAGAAAGTACAGGTAACACCAGTGTCAGTAGTCTGACTTGGACAGAGGTTTAAATATGCATCCAGAAAGCAGTGAAACCTGGAGATACGAGAGAGCTCTGAACCATGTCTCTGGTGACACAAGTAATATACTTCAAGTAGTAATTTTTTGATAGTAGAGTGTACTTTTTTCAATAAAGGCAGAATGACCAGAATCAAAAATACTTGCTGCAAGGGCAAAGCTGAAATCTCTTTTGGAGAGAGGTAGAGGAGAGACCTTTAGGTGTTTCTCAGTAGCCTTGTTTAAAAGCTAACATTTGGAAGACTCCAGCAAAAGAAAAGTCAACGTTTTCTTTTTTCTCTTTTCTTTTCTTTTCTTTTCTTTTCTTTTCTTTTCTTTTCTTTTCTTTTCTTTTCTTTTCTTTTCTTTTCTTTTCTTTTCTTTTCTTTTCTTTTCTTTTCTTTTCTTTTCTTTTCTTTTCTTTTCTTTTCTTTTCTTTTCTTTTCTTTTCTTTTCTTTTCTTTTCTTTTCTTTTCTTTTCTTTTCTTTTCTTTTCCTTTCTTTTCTTTTCCTTTCTTTTCTTTTCCTTTCTTTTCCTTTCCTTTCTTTTCCTTTCCTTTCTTTTCTTTTCTTTTCTTTTCTTTTCTTTTCTTTTCTTTTCTTTTCTTTTCTTTTCTTTTCTTTTCTTTTCTTTTCTTTTCTTTTCTTTTCTTTTCTTTTCTTTTCTTTTCTTTTCTTTTCTTTTCTTTTCTTTTCTTTTCTTTTCTTTTCTTTTCTTTTCTTTTCTTTTCTTTTCTTTTCTTTTTTTTTCTTTTCTTCTTTTATTTTTTCCTCCTTCCTCCAACTTTTCATATTTATTGATGTGGTTTTCTTGGGGACCTGGGCTTTTGGCCAACCAGTTTGTTGTCTGTTCCGAAGGAGTTCTCTTAATACCACCAGGGAATCAAGAGGCTAGGATTTAAGTGCTTATGTATTTTAAAGTGTATAAATGAAAGGAGGCCCAGGAATGTTGAGTATTATGAATAGTGGTGTGACCAACAAATGGCTCCCAGCTTTGGGACTGCCCACATGACTTATACCCCCTGATTTTGTGACCCATGAGGAGAATGGGGGAGCTTGCCTAGTGTATTAGTGACAGGAGATTCTGCAGTGTTTGGGCTTAAGTGTTCATTTGGGTCATTTTTGTTTGATTTTTGAAGTCAGAAATTGGGCCAATTGCATTCAAGAGAGCAAGAAGGGTTCTATAAGTGCAGGGGATCTCATTCATGTGCAGCTCTGAGGGTAATGGCTTACAAGGGGAACATTTAAAGATCCCTGAGATAACTGCAGGTGTTCAGGAAAGGATCTCATTAACACTGCTCCAAAATTAAAAAGTTTAATTGGAAGAAATAGAACTAAATGATGCAGGAGAGGGGTTAAAATGGGAAAGTCTCTTCTAGTTAGCAGAACCACCAGCTGTTGATTTGGGATTCCTTCCTGCCAACTCCCAAAGGGACCACAGGACACCTGTCCTTATACAGCTCCTGTTGGATGTGCTCTAAAAAAGCCCTGAAGCCCTTATTCCTACTTCCTGTGGTGGAGTTTGGAGAATTTAAGTAATGGATGTGAGATTGTTGTTGTTAAAACAGGTGTTGCCTCGCGTGCCCAGCCCTCTTAACACCAGTTCTGTGAATTTCTATCCTGTGGAATAGGACTAGTGCCTAGGTCTGCATTTCTGACTGAGTCAAGGGGTTGAGCTAGGAATGCAACTAAGATGGTGAATACTATATATATTTTAATTAAGAGCTTAAATGAATTAAGGGGTTAAGTTAGAAATGTAGTTAGCAAAGATCATATACTGTGATTAGAGCTTAACAAGGAAACTAATTGATACCAAGTGGGAATGACTGAAACAAGGTTGGGAATGACAGGTAATATACAAAGTATTGTAAGAATGCAGGAACCATAAATAACACAGATTTCTAAGAATTAAAGGAGGTTTGGACTGTGACCAACAGGCCAAGAAGCCCTGCCAACTTACCATGGTTGAAGAGTTTACCATGAGGAAGGTGTCTTACTTCCTCTTCAGAGGAACCAAATTAAAGAGGACAATTGCGCAGCTGTAATGCACATTCAGCTAATTATAATACGAGGTGAGAGCTAATGTTTATGTAATAGATGCCGTATAAACCATCCTGGAAACCATCTGAATGTGTTAAACCTTTTTGGATAAAAAGAGAGCAGGAGTTTGTGACTTTTTGACACGTCTTTGGGAGGTTACTCTCGTGTGTCCAGCACTGTAATAAACACACTCTTTCCAACTTTCATTAGTTGAAGAGTTGTCTGTCCGTGCTTCATAGTCACAGTAATGAGACTGGTCACATACAAAATCCTGCAGGGTTACAAGCAAAACCCTGGATATGTTGCATCTGCAGTGGTGGTGAGACTGCCTTCTGCTGTTATTTACTCTTGGTTTTCCCTGGCTCATCAAGGCAGAAAATGGCCATAGAGCAGCTATTACTTCAGCTTTTCCCTTTCTTCTTGTTATCCCTTGTTACATCTCTAGATGAGTGGGATTGGTTAAGAGGCTGTTGTTTTGTACAGGATATCAGTGTTCTCTGTGATCCCCATTACAGTTTGTGCTCCTAGAGCATTCTAGAGGAGTAACATTTTGAAGCATAATTCTTAGTTAGAATAAAAGAAGATTTTGAGTTTCTGGAATTGAATGAACAGTTTCTTCTATGTCCTAATAGACCCAAGGCAATGAATGAATGCTTTCTCCTTTTACAAATGGAAAATATGGAAACCCCAGTGCAATAAATATATTTACCATTTATCCAAGACTTGTCTTTTGTCCTAACACCAGTGGTGAAAAAATAACAATAACTTTTTGACTGACTTAAATTTTATTCTGTGCCTTCATAATAATTCTAGTGGAATGAAGATTTTGTATGAGAATGTGGCAAGAGAGGTCTGTCAGGTCTGTCATTTCCCTCCACTGAGTTTTTGTGTCTTTTCTCTGAATCAGGCTCACTCCCCCGGCCCCAAGAAATTACTAATGTAATTCCTGACAACCCTGTTTGTTTCTCTCCTTTAAACCAGAGAAAGCATTGAGCAGGACCAAGGCAATAGCTGTGGGAGAAAGATACTTAACTGCACCCCCTGATACTTGAATGATCTCAGGGCTGTTGTTGCCGTGCAGGTTTAATGCCCACCTTGTGAGAAATCATTCCTACCTGGTTCTTCCTTGAGCTTTTACTCAAGTAGGATTGTCACTGGAGGGCTTGGTCCTTTGGATCCTTTTGCTTTTCTGTGCCTGACATGATTTGTTTAGGGTAGGAAAGAAACTGACTTCACAAAGCAGGAGTTGCACTGCGAATTTCAATAGCTTATCTTTTGGCATTTTCTAGCTGCAAAAGGATGATAAAAACATTGCCTCAAGAAGTCTTCACCACTGACTCCTGTGGGGGTCTTCTGGAATAAGTTCAGACTTTTCAGCCTTTTTTCCTTGAGGAAAGAGGGTTGACTCAGCTAAATTTAAAGGTACAGTACCACTAAGGGAGCAAGGGCAAAGAGATTAATGTGGGCTTTTTGTTATTACCTTTTCCAACTGCTGTTAACCAGAGGCATGTAGGTAGTATCGTATCTTATGAATTTACTGAAGTGCAGAGGGGTGATGTTTAATTAAGCCTTTGTGATTACAGGCATTGCCCTCAGGCACAAACAAAGCTGCAGCTGTTTGGGATGATGTGAGTTGTGTGATCTCTGCTGCAGAGACCATACCTGCTGCCAGAGGAGAATGAAGGGGAAAAAAATAAATCGCTGCCAGAGCATGATGCACCTTGCATGGACCTGGAGAGGAAAGCAGTTCGCTCCCACAGCTCTCATTCTAGTGCTTTGTAACATCCAGGTTTGGAAGAATGCACACAGGAAGTTGAGATGTAGCCACTGAACCAAGCTATTGGGTTTTTTTGCTTTTTTGGATGTTGGTTTTTACCTTCTTCTTCATCTTCATCTTCTTTGTCTTCTTCTTCTGTGGTAATTGCTGCTAAGTTATTTAGGAAGCAGCCTACTTGTTTGATGCAACCCAGAAAAACCTTTGTGATTAAGCCCTCTCTTTAGAGTGGTCACTGTGAGCATGGGATTGGATAGCCTAAGATAGCAATGTATTTCAAGAGTTAAGGATGAGAGGAAGTAAGTTGGAACAGATCAAGGGCATCTTGTAACAGAGAGGAAACAGACTGGACAAAGGAATTTCAAGTACCAACCCAGTGGAAATATTAAAGAAACATTATAACAAATTGAATTTGTTAAGAAATTGATAAAGAAAGTAGCATTAATGGGGTAAGCTGAAATAGCTATCATAGTGATACCAGTATGAAGGCACTGATTTATTTCCATGTAACAATCTCTTTATAAGCTGTAATTTTTCTCTTTCCTTAAAATAAATATTTTCTGTTACTACATAAAGATAAGATGTACCTGACAAGTTGCAAAAGAAAATGGTCTTGATGAAGTTCTCCAACTTCTCATTCTATCTACAAAATTAAAAAGGCAATACTATTAGTAGTACATCCCAGTAAAAATAAAACTGGTAGATAAGTTGGAGCACGACTCAGGGTTCAATTCTTGGTGAGTGTGTATGGCTAAGAACTGGGACTTTGCTGTTTCTGTGGTTTTATTTACTTCACTGTAAGATTGGTATACTTGCTTAGTTTCTCTGTGCCTTTGTTTACCCTTTACTTAATGAAAGGAAGATTCATGCTTTGAAAAAGAAAACAAAACCAAACAACAAAAAAGATTATGGAATTCAGGAGTGTTTTAACTTCTGATGGTTTTGTGTCACAAAGGTCTGTTTTAGCTTAAAGGTATGCTTTCAAACTGTTTTCTATTAGGAAAATTGCTTAAATACCTTTAAATTTTCTTAAAACCATAACATTAGAAATCCAGGGACTTATGCCTCACCATCTTTCAGGATTGCCTACTTTCCTTTTAAGTCTCCAAGAAAGCAGTTTTAGATTTATGTGCATTAGTTAAAAAATAGTGCTCCAGAGATCAGCATTATCTTCGTGCTTTTATCACAGAGGCAGTGTTTGCTCTGTGAAAGTCACTTCTCCCTCTCTTTTCCCTCTGTTATTATGGGATCATTTGTCTTTGGGGTCATCCTGCCTTCAAACCTTCTGCCCTAGTGAGAGACACTCAAATATTCCAGGGACAGAAAATGGAAAGACTGATGCCGGTAATGCCATGAGTCAAGGTTTGGTTCCCACTTCCCATAACAACCAGCTGAGACAGTAACTTAATGTCAGAGACTGCTATGGAGATCTGCTCAGGTGTGCTTGATTGAATTTCACTCAGGCTTGTGTGGTTTGAAATAACAGCAGCTGAACACAGACTGACTGAGGACTTAGCAATGTGAAAGCATCTGGAAAGGGCAAGACAGACTAGGGGTCAGATCAAGACCTGAACTGATCAACTGATCAAAAAATATCCTTTCACATTCTCAACGCTCTGTCTTGCCCAGATTTTTGGTTCTAGTGGAGAGATCGTCAAAACATATGGCAATATTTTTTCAAAGTGTTTATTGGCTTTGGTGCTTTCCAAATTTTCTTTTTTCTTTTAAAACAATGAGAATTCCCCCATATATGTGCTAAGAAGATTGTCTTCTCTTCTGTACTTGTTTGGAAAGACACTGAGGAACTGTGAAGACAGCATTTCTAAGGACAGCATGACATAAGAAATTTTTCCCCAAAATACTATTTTTTTTTCTAGCCAGTAATAGGAAATGAAATTTTGAGAGGTAACTGGGAAAAAAAACCAAAAAACCCTCAAACCAAACATGAAGAGGAAAGTTTTTATTTCCTTGCTGATTCCTGACTTATAGTCAGAAAGCAAGGGAAAAGAAACATAGTTGGTCATGGATGACCTAGGAAAATGGATGCAAGGAATAAAGTTTTTGTGTGTGTGTTTTTCCCCCATTATCAACAAAGTGAAGTATGTTCTGGAAACCTTCTATGAAGAAGCACCTGGCAAATGCTTTAAAATTAACAAAGCAAAATTTATTTCCACATGCTCCTACAGCCTAGAAAGCAACTGAGAATATGCTAAGTCTGTAATTGTTTGTGTCTGAATAGGAAAGCTTCTGTCATTTTAGTAGGGCTTCTTTTAATTTTACATATATTACTGCACTCAGATCATGTCTTTTATTATAGTAAAACATTAAAACATGACTGGTAACTATGCTCTAGCAGTAAACCTCCACAAAACCCAAAAAGTAAGACATTTTTATTGTGCTTTTCATCATTCCTTATTTATACTATAAATGGGGACTATAAATTTATTTCTTCTACAATATATGTAATAAAATACTTAATGGATTGTGAATGACATGTTATAAAACTTGGCATTAAGTACGGCAATTTATATTTAAATGCATCTCAGGCATAAATAAACGCACTATAAATAGAAAAGTATCTGAATTTACAATACATATAGCCACTCATTTAAGTGTAGCATTTTGGATGTTGAAATCATTAGACAGTAATTTATTTCTGCAGAAATAGGCATTTGTTGTATTTTGAAGGGAGATCCTGAACTGCCCTGAGTTATAAGTACTTATAAGTTACTTACAAGTTATAAGCACTTATGAGTTACTTATAAATAGAGAAGGATTTTACAAAAACTAGAGTATTGAATGTATTCCTAGTGGAATTTTGGTAACCTATAAACAGAATCCATAATTTCAAAAGCACTGAACTGGCATAGCTGCTGCAAGCTAAACAATAATCATGGGGAACTTTTTCTAGAAGAAACCAGATTAATCAGGGGAAGAGCAAACAGTTTCACAAACCTTAGTGAGGGACCAGTATGTTAAACTGCTCATTCAGCCATGAAGTGAGAGCTGAAGGATCCTCAGGACAAGCATGGATGAAAGTGGCCTTATGCTTGTTTGCTAAATGCAGAGGAATGAAACAGGACTTGGAAAAAAGCCACTTAGTGAATGGCCTTTCCACATCACTCCCATCAGGATTTCCAAGTGAAATCAGACAAAGTATTTACATGGGTACAGATCCAAGCACTTACTCTGAGGGAGATTAGTAGCCATACCTGTAAGACCACCCATGCAGAAAATCAGCAGCACAGCTCAGACATGAGCAAATCAAAGAATTTACTTGCCCCCTTGCCCTCACTCTCTGCTGCCTCCCCATGCCAGCTATGGGCTGGGGCTGTATCCTATTACCTCTTCTGCAAAAGCTGAACAGCAGTGCTTGTAGATCCGTGTTAGTTTGGAGCAACAAGCAGAAACTAAATCGGCTCTTCTACTGGTTATTTCTGTACCACTGAGATATACCACCCTGCACGGTGGGGGTAGGGTATGCAGAGATAGGATGTGAGCTCTTGAGCATCTGGAAGATCTATTTTGTGAGATAAGAGGTTTCCTCCTGTCTTAGTTTGAAAAGACAGGTGTCTGCTAAGGAATGTGGGACATTCATTAATTTCCTTTGAAAACAGAGAACATAAACCATTAATTTCATCCCCTTGAAATAGAGAACATAATAAATACTAAGCAGAATTAGGAGAGGGGGCTATGACTGGGCTGGCAGTATTTCATAGTTTGGGGGGAAATGGGTTTCCCCTGGTTTTTTTCCTCACTCTTTGATATACTTGTACTTCTGCTGAAAAAGGGAGAATAACCAAGGGGTTGCTGTGGAGTCAGGGGTCAAGGCTGAGTCTCTGTATGTACCAGGACATCACTATTTCATGCCTGCTACCTCTATATCCCTGCAGTGTGCTTGCTGAGGTGGCAATTCTGTCTCTGTCCTGTGAGGGAAAGTTAGAGGGGAGGTGATTTGTCTGGGCTGTGGAGCTAACTCTTCATTACATAAGCCTGTTGTGCAGATTTAGCCAGCAACACCGCTGAACACTAAACCCACTAGTACTGACTCTACCACTGCCAAGATATTGAAAGATGTAAAGGGTTTGTGTACTTTCGTTTTCATCAAATTGCAAGTACTTTTCTTGAGCATCAGTAATAATGTCTTTTTGAAAGTGCTCTGTAGAAAGTGAAAGTCTGTGAATTTTTACTTTAGTATATTAGAAACCTCTATTTCCTTGCAACAACTGCTTTAACCTCTATAAACTGAGGATTTCTCTTTGAGATGAAGATTTCTCTTGAGCACAGAGTTTGATGTTAAAGCTTTGATCCTGCAGATCTCCTGATGTCTGAAACATTAAGAATAAAAATTATGTCCCTTGCATTACTAGACATAACCCTCCAGATTTCTACATAGAACATGGAGCCTGTATGTAACCTACTATTGTAAGTTCTCCTGGTACCACTGAGATATGCCAAAGAGGTTATCTCAAAGTCCTTTATTTTTCAGTATTATAAGATATCATTCAGTACCCAGCAATGCCTATGAGGAGTATCAAAATCCTCATACTCAAATGGGAGATCACAGTCCAGACCATGAGTCAGTTGATCTAGTTCTGTTAAAGTTTCAAATGCTTTTTACAGGACTCATGGAAGACTTGGCTTATATTTGTAGGAGTTTGTCTGGTTTGACTAGGGCCAAAGCTGTCACGCTTTTAAGAGGACAAGGGTAAAAGTGGCTGGTTGATTTTCAGTGTAAAGGTAAATCTTGGTAGCATCTTGAGCAGAATTTCTGTATTGTTTCCTTCAGTGGAGGAGGCTTTGAGAGAGAAGGTGCTGTTCAACTGATGGAGGGATACTTGAAGAGGAATGGTTGCTACCCTTTCTTTCTGTATCTTTTCCCACATGCTCTGTTCATGTTCCCTGATTCTGTAAGTCTGTAGGGCTGATAAATACAGTTATTTATTAGATAGTCTTATGGGCTGTAAGGAAGAGAAAGGTTGGTTTCTCTTTCCTGTAGGGGGAAGGAGAGAAACCAAATAGGCACTCCTAGCTGCAGCCTTCACTGCTCAAGAGGTGCACAAACACCAGAGCTGAATTACCTTCAAATAACCCATCTTAAGGTCAATGCAAAAACTTGTCAAAACAAACCAAAAAGCAAGTAGTTTTCCTTTCATTAATGCTGCATTTCCCCTTCTCAAAGCTGGTTCATTAAACCGAAAATTGCTCAAAACAGGCGTCTCTGTAAAGAATGCTTGGAGCAAAATTAATTAGTTTTGCTAGGTTAGTAATGCACCTTGCTTCGACTGAAATTGAAATCATTTTTTCCAATAAAGTCACAACACCTGTTATCAGAATTGCCATTAATTGTAAGAAATAGGAGTGTGAGGGAAGAATTTGTCAAATCTAATAAAATATTTAATCTGACCATGCTTATGTTTGCAGTTCCTTTTTTTTTAAATGACAATTTATGTCCTTTTAAAGTTGCAGTACAGTTTGGAGAAGAGCTTTATTTCATATAAACTGTGTTTGCAAGTGATGATCCACTGAGAAATTAGCATGGAATAGATAGCATTTTAATTCTGCAGCTGTTTTTTTGGTACTCTAAGTGGTTGGGTTTGATGCTTTTCAGTGGCTAAGACAAAACACAACTGCAAGGTCAGATGAGTAAATCTTCTGAAGAATTGTGATTTGCTCCTACCCTCAGATAGGAACAAATACCCTCAGAAAACTGAGTGCTGCAAAATTGCCCATCACAGAAACTAGGTTACAGGAGGGCTCATGGAGACAACACCCCGCTAGGTATTTAAAGCAGTTCATAAGTTGCCAGATGGTGCACTGAGAATTTTGGTTGGAAATGCCAAATAGATTCACTTAATGATCAGTGCTTCCTTCTTGTAGCATCCCTAAGTATGGGGTTTTTTTAATGAAGAATGAGGGTATATAGAACATATAACGTGTAATAACATCACATTGATGTATTCTCATGGGATAAGACTAAATTTCTAATGCTGGCTGCAGTTCAGCCTTATCCTGGTAGTCTGGTTCCCTCTGCGAATAATTGAAATGCTGCTATTGCAGTGCCAACAGAAGCAGCATGATTTGGGTTTTGAGGGGAGGGTTTATTTTTGCTTTTCTTAAAAACAATTTTTTTAAGATTTCTTCCCACCAACAGTGCTTTTGTTATCTTCGCATCCTGACTGTGTCTGTCTGGCTTTTTTTTTTTTTTTTAATCTCCTCCTTATGTGCAGATCTTGGTGCTGAATTATGCTTTCCTTGCATTCTTTATGCTATGTTGAGGGTTTTCCACTCCTTTTTTTCTTCCTGCATAGAGAACATTTCTGCCGCAATATCTTATTTTTATGCTGTTGATCAGCCATTATCTCTCTCAATAACAAACTTATTTTTAATGTATTTAATTTTTTTTCATGATACCAAACCCATGAAAGGAAGAGACACTGCTTCCTCAGCCCACTTTTATTATCATGCTTTTGAAAATATTCACCCTGTTGAAAGTATCAGACTCATAACTTGAAAATCACGTTCTGTGATTAGATGTCACATCAGTCTGGCAAGATACTCCCCTTCATGGGAGGAATGAGCTGAAAGGTACAGCCTGAGCCACATCTTCACAGCCTGCATTTCGTGGGAAAAGTGTTTTTCCTGTGTTTTCCTTCCATGGATGTGGAAGAGCAACTGTCCAGAATTCTCTGCAACCTGTGTAGTCCCACACTAACGAAAGGGTTACAAGCAGCATGCTAATAGAAATATTCCAAAGGGTTTCTGGTGATTGCTGTTCCCTTTGCTTTCTCCTCCTTGCCCGAAAGGATGCAACAGGGTTTTTTTTGGGTTTTTTTTTTGCTTTGTTTTTGCTGGCAATGGTTTTTACTACCTCTGATGGTAATTTTCAGTATTAGTTTTCCTGAAATGAAATTTAAATTAGTGGTTATGAAGGTATGTGGACAAGACCCTCCTACATTTTTATCAAGTTACTTCTTATTTTCTCTGAACATTTTACAACAGTATTCTCAGCCAATCTGTCCAGTAGTTGCTGTAGTGCCAGCACCTTGCCTCATGGTGCAGCAGGTGTTTCCTAAGCCAGACAGTGATTTCCATCTGTTCCCACTTCACACTATGGCCCTGACAGCCTTACTCCTCCTTTGTCACTGCACTCTCTTCTCATCTCCAGATGGATGTATCCATTCAATTAATAGCTTTGGGAGTGCATTAGGGTCCATAAAAGATGATAGGGAATAGGGGTCTGAGCGGGGAACACTGTGTTGTGTTGGTTCTCCTTTGTTCTTGCCCCACTTGCTGTTTGTTTTAAAAGGAATTATAACTGATGCTGATTTAGGGCACTTGGCACAGGGTTTGAAAAGGGAATACATCCCCTTGGCAAATGCTAGTTCTTGGAAATCTTGCTGCAGAGGAACAGAAACAGTAACTCAAGAAAAATCTCTCAATTTACTTGACACAAACTGCCTCCATGAGAATTTCCTTAATATGTCCTCTTTAATGAATGCCTTTTAGTTTGTTTTATAGTACTTTGTTCTTGAATGGCTTAGTGGTTTTTTAAGAAGTGTTTTGTGTTTAGAACTTGACAGAGGTTAATCCTGAAGGAAGATTTCAGGTCTGCTTTTCCTGGGAGCTGGGGAGGCAACAGAAAAGAGAAAGGAATGAAAAGTCATTAAGAAAAAAATAAAATAAAAATGAAATGAAATGAAAAAAAAGAAATAAAATAGTCTGACATAAATAGTTGGGCTAAACAGAAATCTGGGCAACATCAGAAACTACGATCCCTTTTAATATATGGGTCAGAAATGTAGGACATTTTTATCAAATGATGTTAGACTCTTCAGTGTTACCTTGATAATGAAAGTTAATAATATTGCTTATGACTCATTACTCAATTGCTAGGAAATGTACTGACCATTGAAAACATCCTAGGTGATGAGTGAGGGGATTTTTGAAAATGTTGTCCTGTTGGACGTGATTGATTTCCGTCAAAAAAAGACTTTTTAAATGGACATTTGCCCTGTGCCAGCACAGCAAATGCCTCCCGGACTTTCCCTGGAATTCAGCAAGTGCTTTGCAGCTTGAAATTGGAAGGAAAGCCTCAGATTTAGCAGCCAGAGCTTCAGGAGGAGCAGCAGCGAGCACAGCATCGGTTTTGCAGCAGCTCCTTCCATGTGCATGTTTTTGGGAGTGGAAAGGCTTGCAGAGTGTTAAAGTAGCTTTTTCTCTCCGCTGGAAAGCTGCACGCTCAGTGCCAGTTTTCTGCAGCTTCTTTCTTCACGTTTCAGCAGCTAGCACGCTCTCCGTGTGCTGGAGAAGCGGCAGAGGCTTCCTTGCCGGAGAAGCGGCACCTTCGCCGGCAGAGAGCATCCTGCCGGCCGCGGTGCGCTCCGGAGCGGGGGCTTGTGCCGAAAGAGGCCGGCAACAGGCGCTTACCTTCGGACAGCTCCGGATCGCCGTCTAATGCGTCTCTTGTCGCCTACACGGCAGGGAAAAGCTTTTCCACTCTGTCTAGGAAAGAGAAAGTGTGCCAGCACAGCAAATGCCTCCCGGACTTTCCCTGGAATTCAGCAAGTGCTTTGCAGCTTGAAATTGGAAGGAAAGCCTCAGATTTAGCAGCCAGAGCTTCAGGAGGAGCAGCAGCGAGCACAGCATCGGTTTTGCAGCAGCTCCTTCCATGTGCATGTTTTTGGGAGTGGAAAGGCTTGCAGAGTGTTAAAGTAGCTTTTTCTCTCCGCTGGAAAGCTGCACGCTCAGTGCCAGTCTTCTGCAGCTTCTTTCTTCACGTTTCAGCAGCTAGCACGCTCTCCGTGTGCTGGAGAAGCGGCAGAGGCTTCCTTGCCGGAGAAGCGGCACCTTCGCCGGCAGAGAGCATCCTGCCGGCCGCGGTGCGCTCCGGAGCGGGGGCTTGTGCCGAAAGAGGCCGGCAACAGGCGCTTACCTTCGGACAGCTCCGGATCGCCGTCTAATGCGTCTCTTGTCGCCTACACGGCAGGGAAAAGCTTTTCCACTCTGTCTAGGAAGGAGAAAGTGTGCCAGCACAGCAAATGCCTCCCGGACTTTCCCTGGAATTCAGCAAGTGCTTTGCAGCTTGAAATTGGAAGGAAAGCCTCAGATTTAGCAGCCAGAGCTTCAGGAGGAGCAGCAGCGAGCACAGCATCGGTTTTGCAGCAGCTCCTTCCATGTGCATGTTTTTGGGAGTGGAAAGGCTTGCAGAGTGTTAAAGTAGCTTTTTCTCTCCGCTGGAAAGCTGCACGCTCAGTGCCAGTGTTCTGCAGCTTCTTTCTTCACGTTTCAGCAGCTAGCACGCTCTCCGTGTGCTGGAGAAGCGGCAGAGGCTTCCTTGCCGGAGAAGCGGCACCTTCGCCGGCAGAGAGCATCCTGCCGGCCGCGGTGCGCTCCGGAGCGGGGGCTTGTGCCGAAAGAGGCCGGCAACAGGCGCTTACCTTCGGACAGCTCCGGATCGCCGTCTAATGCGTCTCTTGTCGCCTACACGGCAGGGAAAAGCTTTTCCACTCTGTCTAGGAAGGAGAAAGTGTGCCAGCACAGCAAATGCCTCCCGGACTTTCCCTGGAATTCAGCAAGTGCTTTGCAGCTTGAAATTGGAAGGAAAGCCTCAGATTTAGCAGCCAGAGCTTCAGGAGGAGCAGCAGCGAGCACAGCATCGGTTTTGCAGCAGCTCCTTCCATGTGCATGTTTTTGGGAGTGGAAAGGCTTGCAGAGTGTTAAAGTAGCTTTTTCTCTCCGCTGGAAAGCTGCACGCTCAGTGCCAGTCTTCTGCAGCTTCTTTCTTCACGTTTCAGCAGCTAGCACGCTCTCCGTGTGCTGGAGAAGCGGCAGAGGCTTCCTTGCCGGAGAAGCGGCACCTTCGCCGGCAGAGAGCATCCTGCCGGCCGCGGTGCGCTCCGGAGCGGGGGCTTGTGCCGAAAGAGGCCGGCAACAGGCGCTTACCTTCGGACAGCTCCGGATCGCCGTCTAATGCGTCTCTTGTCGCCTACACGGCAGGGAAAAGCTTTTCCACTCTGTCTAGGAAGGAGAAAGTGTGCCAGCACAGCAAATGCCTCCCGGACTTTCCCTGGAATTCAGCAAGTGCTTTGCAGCTTGAAATTGGAAGGAAAGCCTCAGATTTAGCAGCCAGAGCTTCAGGAGGAGCAGCAGCGAGCACAGCATCGGTTTTGCAGCAGCTCCTTCCATGTGCATGTTTTTGGGAGTGGAAAGGCTTGCAGAGTGTTAAAATAGCTTTTTCTCTCCGCTGGAAAGCTGCACGCTCAGTGCCAGTGTTCTGCAGCTTCTTTCTTCACGTTTCAGCAGCTAGCACGCTCTCCGTGTTCTGGAGAAGCGGCAGAGGCTTCCTTGCCGGAGAAGCGGCACCTTCGCCGGCAGAGAGCATCCTGCCGGCCGCGGTGCGCTCCGGAGCGGGGGCTTGTGCCGAAAGAGGCCGGCAACAGGCGCTTACCTTCGGACAGCTCCGGATCGCCGTCTAATGCGTCTCTTGTCGCCTACACGGCAGGGAAAAGCTTTTCCACTCTGTCTAGGAAGGAGAAAGTGTGCCAGCACAGCAAATGCCTCCCGGACTTTCCCTGGAATTCAGCAAGTGCTTTGCAGCTTGAAATTGGAAGGAAAGCCTCAGATTTAGCAGCCAGAGCTTCAGGAGGAGCAGCAGCGAGCATAGCATCGGTTTTGCAGCAGCTCCTTCCATGTGCATGTTTTTGGGAGTGGAGAGGCTTGCAGAGTGTTAAAGTAGCTTTTTCTCTCCGCTGGAAAGCTGCACGCTCAGTGCCAGTGTTCTGCAGCTTCTTTCTTCACGTTTCAGCAGCTAGCACGCTCTCCGTGTGCTGGAGAAGCGGCAGAGGCTTCCTTGCCGGAGAAGCGGCACCTTCGCCGGCAGAGAGCATCCTGCCGGCCGCGGTGCGCTCCGGAGCGGGGGCTTGTGCCGAAAGAGGCCGGCAACAGGCGCTTACCTTCGGACAGCTCCGGATCGCCGTCTAATGCGCCTCTTGTCGCCTACACGGCAGGGAAAAGCTTTTCCACTCTGTCTAGGAAGGAGAAAGTGTGCCAGCACAGCAAATGCCTCCCGGACTTTCCCTGGAATTCAGCAAGTGCTTTGCAGCTTGAAATTGGAAGGAAAGCCTCAGATTTAGCAGCCAGAGCTTCAGGAGGAGCAGCAGCGAGCACAGCATCGGTTTTGCAGCAGCTCCTTCCATGTGCATGTTTTTGGGAGTGGAAAGGCTTGCAGAGTGTTAAAGTAGCTTTTTCTCTCCGCTGGAAAGCTGCACGCTCAGTGCCAGTGTTCTGCAGCTTCTTTCTTCACGTTTCAGCAGCTAGCACGCTCTCCGTGTGCTGGAGAAGCGGCAGAGGCTTCCTTGCCGGAGAAGCGGCACCTTCGCCGGCAGAGAGCATCCTGCCGGCCGCGGTGCGCTCCGGAGCGGGGGCTTGTGCCGAAAGAGGCCGGCAACAGGCGCTTACCTTCGGACAGCTCCGGATCGCCGTCTAATGCGTCTCTTGTCGCCTACACGGCAGGGAAAAGCTTTTCCACTCTGTCTAGGAAGGAGAAAGTGTGCCAGCACAGCAAATGCCTCCCGGACTTTCCCTGCAATTCAGCAAGTGCTTTGCAGCTTGAAATTGGAAGGAAAGCCTCAGATTTAGCAGCCAGAGCTTCAGGAGGAGCAGCAGCGAGCACAGCATCGGTTTTGCAGCAGCTCCTTCCATGTGCATGTTTTTGGGAGTGGAAAGGCTTGCAGAGTGTTAAAGTAGCTTTTTCTCTCCGCTGGAAAGCTGCACGCTCAGTGCCAGTCTTCTGCAGCTTCTTTCTTCACGTTTCAGCAGCTAGCACGCTCTCCGTGTGCTGGAGAAGCGGCAGAGGCTTCCTTGCCGGAGAAGCGGCACCTTCGCCGGCAGAGAGCATCCTGCCGGCCGCGGTGCGCTCCGGAGCGGGGGCTTGTGCCGAAAGAGGCCGGCAACAGGCGCTTACCTTCGGACAGCTCCGGATCGCCGTCTAATGCGTCTCTTGTCGCCTACACGGCAGGGAAAAGCTTTTCCACTCTGTCTAGGAAGGAGAAAGTGTGCCAGCACAGCAAATGCCTCCCGGACTTTCCCTGGAATTCAGCAAGTGCTTTGCAGCTTGAAATTGGAAGGAAAGCCTCAGATTTAGCAGCCAGAGCTTCAGGAGGAGCAGCAGCGAGCACAGCATCGGTTTTGCAGCAGCTCCTTCCATGTGCATGTTTTTGGGAGTGGAAAGGCTTGCAGAGTGTTAAAGTAGCTTTTTCTCTCCGCTGGAAAGCTGCACGCTCAGTGCCAGTGTTCTGCAGCTTCTTTCTTCACGTTTCAGCAGCTAGCACGCTCTCCGTGTGCTGGAGAAGCGGCAGAGGCTTCCTTGCCGGAGAAGCGGCACCTTCGCCGGCAGAGAGCATCCTGCCGGCCGCGGTGCGCTCCGGAGCGGGGGCTTGTGCCGAAAGAGGCCGGCAACAGGCGCTTACCTTCGGACAGCTCCGGATCGCCGTCTAATGCGTCTCTTGTCGCCTACACGGCAGGGAAAAGCTTTTCCACTCTGTCTAGGAAGGAGAAAGTGTGCCAGCACAGCAAATGCCTCCCGGACTTTCCCTGCAATTCAGCAAGTGCTTTGCAGCTTGAAATTGGAAGGAAAGCCTCAGATTTAGCAGCCAGAGCTTCAGGAGGAGCAGCAGCGAGCACAGCATCGGTTTTGCAGCAGCTCCTTCCATGTGCATGTTTTTGGGAGTGGAAAGGCTTGCAGAGTGTTAAAGTAGCTTTTTCTCTCCGCTGGAAAGCTGCACGCTCAGTGCCAGTGTTCTGCAGCTTCTTTCTTCACGTTTCAGCAGCTAGCACGCTCTCCGTGTGCTGGAGAAGCGGCAGAGGCTTCCTTGCCGGAGAAGCGGCACCTTCGCCGGCAGAGAGCATCCTGCCGGCCGCGGTGCGCTCCGGAGCGGGGGCTTGTGCCGAAAGAGGCCGGCAACAGGCGCTTACCTTCGGACAGCTCCGGATCGCCGTCTAATGCGTCTCTTGTCGCCTACACGGCAGGGAAAAGCTTTTCCACTCTGTCTAGGAAGGAGAAAGTGTGCCAGCACAGCAAATGCCTCCCGGACTTTCCCTGGAATTCAGCAAGTGCTTTGCAGCTTGAAATTGGAAGGAAAGCCTCAGATTTAGCAGCCAGAGCTTCAGGAGGAGCAGCAGCGAGCACAGCATCGGTTTTGCAGCAGCTCCTTCCATGTGCATGTTTTTGGGAGTGGAAAGGCTTGCAGAGTGTTAAAGTAGCTTTTTCTCTCCGCTGGAAAGCTGCACGCTCAGTGCCAGTGTTCTGCAGCTTCTTTCTTTCCGTTTCAGCAGCTAGCACGCTCTCCGTGTGCTGGAGAAGCGGCAGAGGCTTCCTTGCCGGAGAAGCGGCACCTTCGCCGGCAGAGAGCATCCTGCCGGCCGCGGTGCGCTCCGGAGCGGGGGCTTGTGCCGAAAGAGGCCGGCAACAGGCGCTTACCTTCGGACAGCTCCGGATCGCCGTCTAATGCGTCTCTTGTCGCCTACACGGCAGGGAAAAGCTTTTCCACTCTGTCTAGGAAGGAGAAAGTGTGCCAGCACAGCAAATGCCTCCCGGACTTTCCCTGGAATTCAGCAAGTGCTTTGCAGCTTGAAATTGGAAGGAAAGCCTCAGATTTAGCAGCCAGAGCTTCAGGAGGAGCAGCAGCGAGCATAGCATCGGTTTTGCAGCAGCTCCTTCCATGTGCATGTTTTTGGGAGTGGAAAGGCTTGCAGAGTGTTAAAGTAGCTTTTTCTCTCCGCTGGAAAGCTGCACGCTCAGTGCCAGTGTTCTGCAGCTTCTTTCTTCACGTTTCAGCAGCTAGCACGCTCTCCGTGTGCTGGAGAAGCGGCAGAGGCTTCCTTGCCGGAGAAGCGGCACCTTCGCCGGCAGAGAGCATCCTGCCGGCCGCGGTGCGCTCCGGAGCGGGGGCTTGTGCCGAAAGAGGCCGGCAACAGGCGCTTACCTTCGGACAGCTCCGGATCGCCGTCTAATGCGTCTCTTGTCGCCTACACGGCAGGGAAAAGCTTTTCCACTCTGTCTAGGAAGGAGAAAGTGTGCCAGCACAGCAAATGCCTCCCGGACTTTCCCTGGAATTCAGCAAGTGCTTTGCAGCTTGAAATTGGAAGGAAAGCCTCAGATTTAGCAGCCAGAGCTTCAGGAGGAGCAGCAGCGAGCACAGCATCGGTTTTGCAGCAGCTCCTTCCATGTGCATGTTTTTGGGAGTGGAAAGGCTTGCAGAGTGTTAAAGTAGCTTTTTCTCTCCGCTGGAAAGCTGCACGCTCAGTGCCAGTGTTCTGCAGCTTCTTTCTTCACGTTTCAGCAGCTAGCACGCTCTCCGTGTGCTGGAGAAGCGGCAGAGGCTTCCTTGCCGGAGAAGCGGCACCTTCGCCGGCAGAGAGCATCCTGCCGGCCGCGGTGCGCTCCGGAGCGGGGGCTTGTGCCGAAAGAGGCCGGCAACAGGCGCTTACCTTCGGACAGCTCCGGATCGCCGTCTAATGCGTCTCTTGTCGCCTACACGGCAGGGAAAAGCTTTTCCACTCTGTCTAGGAAGGAGAAAGTGTGCCAGCACAGCAAATGCCTCCCGGACTTTCCCTGCAATTCAGCAAGTGCTTTGCAGCTTGAAATTGGAAGGAAAGCCTCAGATTTAGCAGCCAGAGCTTCAGGAGGAGCAGCAGCGAGCACAGCATCGGTTTTGCAGCAGCTCCTTCCATGTGCATGTTTTTGGGAGTGGAAAGGCTTGCAGAGTGTTAAAGTAGCTTTTTCTCTCCGCTGGAAAGCTGCACGCTCAGTGCCAGTCTTCTGCAGCTTCTTTCTTCACGTTTCAGCAGCTAGCACGCTCTCCGTGTGCTGGAGAAGCGGCAGAGGCTTCCTTGCCGGAGAAACGGCACCTTCGCCGGCAGAGAGCATCCTGCCGGCCGCGGTGCGCTCCGGAGCGGGGGCTTGTGCCGAAAGAGGCCGGCAACAGGCGCTTACCTTCGGACAGCTCCGGATCGCCGTCTAATGCGTCTCTTGTCGCCTACACGGCAGGGAAAAGCTTTTCCACTCTGTCTAGGAAGGAGAAAGTGTGCCAGCACAGCAAATGCCTCCCGGACTTTCCCTGGAATTCAGCAAGTGCTTTGCAGCTTGAAATTGGAAGGAAAGCCTCAGATTTAGCAGCCAGAGCTTCAGGAGGAGCAGCAGCGAGCATAGCATCGGTTTTGCAGCAGCTCCTTCCATGTGCATGTTTTTGGGAGTGGAGAGGCTTGCAGAGTGTTAAAGTAGCTTTTTCTCTCCGCTGGAAAGCTGCACGCTCAGTGCCAGTGTTCTGCAGCTTCTTTCTTCACGTTTCAGCAGCTAGCACGCTCTCCGTGTGCTGGAGAAGCGGCAGAGGCTTCCTTGCCGGAGAAGCGGCACCTTCGCCGGCAGAGAGCATCCTGCCGGCCGCGGTGCGCTCCGGAGCGGGGGCTTGTGCCGAAAGAGGCTGGCAACAGGCGCTTACCTTCGGACAGCTCCGGATCGCCGTCTAATGCGTCTCTTGTCGCCTACACGGCAGGGAAAAGCTTTTCCACTCTGTCTAGGAAGGAGAAAGTGTGCCAGCACAGCAAATGCCTCCCGGACTTTCCCTGGAATTCAGCAAGTACTTTGCAGCTTGAAATTGGAAGGAAAGCCTCAGATTTAGCAGCCAGAGCTTCAGGAGGAGCAGCAGCGAGCACAGCATCGGTTTTGCAGCAGCTCCTTCCATGTGCATGTTTTTGGGAGTGGAAAGGCTTGCAGAGTGTTAAAGTAGCTTTTTCTCTCCGCTGGAAAGCTGCACGCTCAGTGCCAGTGTTCTGCAGCTTCTTTCTTCACGTTTCAGCAGCTAGCACGCTCTCCGTGTGCTGGAGAAGCGGCAGAGGCTTCCTTGCCGGAGAAGCGGCACCTTCGCCGGCAGAGAGCATCCTGCCGGCCGCGGTGCGCTCCGGAGCGGGGGCTTGTGCCGAAAGAGGCCGGCAACAGGCGCTTACCTTCGGACAGCTCCGGATCGCCGTCTAATGCGTCTCTTGTCGCCTACACGGCAGGGAAAAGCTTTTCCACTCTGTCTAGGAAGGAGAAAGTGTGCCAGCACAGCAAATGCCTCCCGGACTTTCCCTGGAATTCAGCAAGTACTTTGCAGCTTGAAATTGGAAGGAAAGCCTCAGATTTAGCAGCCAGAGCTTCAGGAGGAGCAGCAGCGAGCACAGCATCGGTTTTGCAGCAGCTCCTTCCATGTGCATGTTTTTGGGAGTGGAAAGGCTTGCAGAGTGTTAAAGTAGCTTTTTCTCTCCGCTGGAAAGCTGCACGCTCAGTGCCAGTGTTCTGCAGCTTCTTTCTTCACGTTTCAGCAGCTAGCACGCTCTCCGTGTGCTGGAGAAGCGGCAGAGGCTTCCTTGCCGGAGAAGCGGCACCTTCGCCGGCAGAGAGCATCCTGCCGGCCGCGGTGCGCTCCGGAGCGGGGGCTTGTGCCGAAAGAGGCCGGCAACAGGCGCTTACCTTCGGACAGCTCCGGATCGCCGTCTAATGCGTCTCTTGTCGCCTACACGGCAGGGAAAAGCTTTTCCACTCTGTCTAGGAAGGAGAAAGTGTGCCAGCACAGCAAATGCCTCCCGGACTTTCCCTGGAATTCAGCAAGTGCTTTGCAGCTTGAAATTGGAAGGAAAGCCTCAGATTTAGCAGCCAGAGCTTCAGGAGGAGCAGCAGCGAGCACAGCATCGGTTTTGCAGCAGCTCCTTCCATGTGCATGTTTTTGGGAGTGGAAAGGCTTGCAGAGTGTTAAAGTAGCTTTTTCTCTCCGCTGGAAAGCTGCACGCTCAGTGCCAGTGTTCTGCAGCTTCTTTCTTCACGTTTCAGCAGCTAGCACGCTCTCCGTGTGCTGGAGAAGCGGCAGAGGCTTCCTTGCCGGAGAAGCGGCACCTTCGCCGGCAGAGAGCATCCTGCCGGCCGCGGTGCGCTCCGGAGCGGGGGCTTGTGCCGAAAGAGGCCGGCAACAGGCGCTTACCTTCGGACAGCTCCGGATCGCCGTCTAATGCGTCTCTTGTCGCCTACACGGCAGGGAAAAGCTTTTCCACTCTGTCTAGGAAGGAGAAAGTGTGCCAGCACAGCAAATGCCTCCCGGACTTTCCCTGCAATTCAGCAAGTGCTTTGCAGCTTGAAATTGGAAGGAAAGCCTCAGATTTAGCAGCCAGAGCTTCAGGAGGAGCAGCAGCGAGCACAGCATCGGTTTTGCAGCAGCTCCTTCCATGTGCATGTTTTTGGGAGTGGAAAGGCTTGCAGAGTGTTAAAGTAGCTTTTTCTCTCCGCTGGAAAGCTGCACGCTCAGTGCCAGTGTTCTGCAGCTTCTTTCTTCACGTTTCAGCAGCTAGCACGCTCTCCGTGTGCTGGAGAAGCGGCAGAGGCTTCCTTGCCGGAGAAGCGGCACCTTCGCCGGCAGAGAGCATCCTGCCGGCCGCGGTGCGCTCCGGAGCGGGGGCTTGTGCCGAAAGAGGCCGGCAACAAGCGCTTACCTTCGGACAGCTCCGGATCGCCGTCTAATGCGTCTCTTGTCGCCTACACGGCAGGGAAAAGCTTTTCCACTCTGTCTAGGAAGGAGAAAGTGTGCCAGCACAGCAAATGCCTCCCGGACTTTCCCTGCAATTCAGCAAGTGCTTTGCAGCTTGAAATTGGAAGGAAAGCCTCAGATTTAGCAGCCAGAGCTTCAGGAGGAGCAGCAGCGAGCACAGCATCGGTTTTGCAGCAGCTCCTTCCATGTGCATGTTTTTGGGAGTGGAAAGGCTTGCAGAGTGTTAAAGTAGCTTTTTCTCTCCGCTGGAAAGCTGCACGCTCAGTGCCAGTGTTCTGCAGCTTCTTTCTTCACGTTTCAGCAGCTAGCACGCTCTCCGTGTGCTGGAGAAGCGGCAGAGGCTTCCTTGCCGGAGAAGCGGCACCTTCGCCGGCAGAGAGCATCCTGCCGGCCGCGGTGCGCTCCGGAGCGGGGGCTTGTGCCGAAAGAGGCCGGCAACAGGCGCTTACCTTCGGACAGCTCCGGATCGCCGTCTAATGCGTCTCTTGTCGCCTACACGGCAGGGAAAAGCTTTTCCACTCTGTCTAGGAAGGAGAAAGTGTGCCAGCACAGCAAATGCCTCCCGGACTTTCCCTGCAATTCAGCAAGTGCTTTGCAGCTTGAAATTGGAAGGAAAGCCTCAGATTTAGCAGCCAGAGCTTCAGGAGGAGCAGCAGCGAGCACAGCATCGGTTTTGCAGCAGCTCCTTCCATGTGCATGTTTTTGGGAGTGGAAAGGCTTGCAGAGTGTTAAAGTAGCTTTTTCTCTCCGCTGGAAAGCTGCACGCTCAGTGCCAGTGTTCTGCAGCTTCTTTCTTCACGTTTCAGCAGCTAGCACGCTCTCCGTGTGCTGGAGAAGCGGCAGAGGCTTCCTTGCCGGAGAAGCGGCACCTTCGCCGGCAGAGAGCATCCTGCCGGCCGCGGTGCGCTCCGGAGCGGGGGCTTGTGCCGAAAGAGGCTGGCAACAGGCGCTTACCTTCGGACAGCTCCGGATCGCCGTCTAATGCGTCTCTTGTCGCCTACACGGCAGGGAAAAGCTTTTCCACTCTGTCTAGGAAGGAGAAAGTGTGCCAGCACAGCAAATGCCTCCCGGACTTTCCCTGGAATTCAGCAAGTACTTTGCAGCTTGAAATTGGAAGGAAAGCCTCAGATTTAGCAGCCAGAGCTTCAGGAGGAGCAGCAGCGAGCATAGCATCGGTTTTGCAGCAGCTCCTTCCATGTGCATGTTTTTGGGAGTGGAGAGGCTTGCAGAGTGTTAAAGTAGCTTTTTCTCTCCGCTGGAAAGCTGCACGCTCAGTGCCAGTGTTCTGCAGCTTCTTTCTTCACGTTTCAGCAGCTAGCACGCTCTCCGTGTGCTGGAGAAGCGGCAGAGGCTTCCTTGCCGGAGAAGCGGCACCTTCGCCGGCAGAGAGCATCCTGCCGGCCGCGGTGCGCTCCGGAGCGGGGGCTTGTGCCGAAAGAGGCCGGCAACAGGCGCTTACCTTCGGACAGCTCCGGATCGCCGTCTAATGCGTCTCTTGTCGCCTACACGGCAGGGAAAAGCTTTTCCACTCTGTCTAGGAAGGAGAAAGTGTGCCAGCACAGCAAATGCCTCCCGGACTTTCCCTGCAATTCAGCAAGTGCTTTGCAGCTTGAAATTGGAAGGAAAGCCTCAGATTTAGCAGCCAGAGCTTCAGGAGGAGCAGCAGCGAGCACAGCATAGGTTTTGCAGCAGCTCCTTCCATGTGCATGTTTTTGGGAGTGGAAAGGCTTGCAGAGTGTTAAAGTAGCTTTTTCTCTCCGCTGGAAAGCTGCACGCTCAGTGCCAGTCTTCTGCAGCTTCTTTCTTCACGTTTCAGCAGCTAGCACGCTCTCCGTGTGCTGGAGAAGCGGCAGAGGCTTCCTTGCCGGAGAAGCGGCACCTTCGCCGGCAGAGAGCATCCTGCCGGCCGCGGTGCGCTCCGGAGCGGGGGCTTGTGCCGAAAGAGGCTGGCAACAGGCGCTTACCTTCGGACAGCTCCGGATCGCCGTCTAATGCGTCTCTTGTCGCCTACACGGCAGGGAAAAGCTTTTCCACTCTGTCTAGGAAGGAGAAAGTGTGCCAGCACAGCAAATGCCTCCCGGACTTTCCCTGGAATTCAGCAAGTACTTTGCAGCTTGAAATTGGAAGGAAAGCCTCAGATTTAGCAGCCAGAGCTTCAGGAGGAGCAGCAGCGAGCACAGCATCGGTTTTGCAGCAGCTCCTTCCATGTGCATGTTTTTGGGAGTGGAAAGGCTTGCAGAGTGTTAAAGTAGCTTTTTCTCTCCGCTGGAAAGCTGCACGCTCAGTGCCAGTCTTCTGCAGCTTCTTTCTTCACGTTTCAGCAGCTAGCACGCTCTCCGTGTGCTGGAGAAGCGGCAGAGGCTTCCTTGCCGGAGAAGCGGCACCTTCGCCGGCAGAGAGCATCCTGCCGGCCGCGGTGCGCTCCGGAGCGGGGGCTTGTGCCGAAAGAGGCCGGCAACAGGCGCTTACCTTCGGACAGCTCCGGATCGCCGTCTAATGCGTCTCTTGTCGCCTACACGGCAGGGAAAAGCTTTTCCACTCTGTCTAGGAAGGAGAAAGTGTGCCAGCACAGCAAATGCCTCCCGGACCTTCCCTGGAATTCAGCAAGTGCTTTGCAGCTTGAAATTGGAAGGAAAGCCTCAGATTTAGCAGCCAGAGCTTCAGGAGGAGCAGCAGCGAGCACAGCATCGGTTTTGCAGCAGCTCCTTCCATGTGCATGTTTTTGGGAGTGGAAAGGCTTGCAGAGTGTTAAAGTAGCTTTTTCTCTCCGCTGGAAAGCTGCACGCTCAGTGCCAGTGTTCTGCAGCTTCTTTCTTCACGTTTCAGCAGCTAGCACGCTCTCCGTGTGCTGGAGAAGCGGCAGAGGCTTCCTTGCCGGAGAAGCGGCACCTTCGCCGGCAGAGAGCATCCTGCCGGCCGCGGTGCGCTCCGGAGCGGGGGCTTGTGCCGAAAGAGGCCGGCAACAGGCGCTTACCTTCGGACAGCTCCGGATCGCCGTCTAATGCGTCTCTTGTCGCCTACACGGCAGGGAAAAGCTTTTCCACTCTGTCTAGGAAGGAGAAAGTGTGCCAGCACAGCAAATGCCTCCCGGACCTTCCCTGGAATTCAGCAAGTGCTTTGCAGCTTGAAATTGGAAGGAAAGCCTCAGATTTAGCAGCCAGAGCTTCAGGAGGAGCAGCAGCGAGCACAGCATCGGTTTTGCAGCAGCTCCTTCCATGTGCATGTTTTTGGGAGTGGAAAGGCTTGCAGAGTGTTAAAGTAGCTTTTTCTCTCCGCTGGAAAGCTGCACGCTCAGTGCCAGTGTTCTGCAGCTTCTTTCTTCACGTTTCAGCAGCTAGCACGCTCTCCGTGTGCTGGAGAAGCGGCAGAGGCTTCCTTGCCGGAGAAGCGGCACCTTCGCCGGCAGAGAGCATCCTGCCGGCCGCGGTGCGCTCCGGAGCGGGGGCTTGTGCCGAAAGAGGCCGGCAACAGGCGCTTACCTTCGGACAGCTCCGGATCGCCGTCTAATGCGTCTCTTGTCGCCTACACGGCAGGGAAAAGCTTTTCCACTCTGTCTAGGAAGGAGAAAGTGTGCCAGCACAGCAAATGCCTCCCGGACTTTCCCTGGAATTCAGCAAGTGCTTTGCAGCTTGAAATTGGAAGGAAAGCCTCAGATTTAGCAGCCAGAGCTTCAGGAGGAGCAGCAGCGAGCATAGCATCGGTTTTGCAGCAGCTCCTTCCATGTGCATGTTTTTGGGAGTGGAGAGGCTTGCAGAGTGTTAAAGTAGCTTTTTCTCTCCGCTGGAAAGCTGCACGCTCAGTGCCAGTCTTCTGCAGCTTCTTTCTTCACGTTTCAGCAGCTAGCACGCTCTCCGTGTGCTGGAGAAGCGGCAGAGGCTTCCTTGCCGGAGAAGCGGCACCTTCGCCGGCAGAGAGCATCCTGCCGGCCGCGGTGCGCTCCGGAGCGGGGGCTTGTGCCGAAAGAGGCCGGCAACAGGCGCTTACCTTCGGACAGCTCCGGATCGCCGTCTAATGCGCCTCTTGTCGCCTACACGGCAGGGAAAAGCTTTTCCACTCTGTCTAGGAAGGAGAAAGTGTGCCAGCACAGCAAATGCCTCCCGGACTTTCCCTGCAATTCAGCAAGTGCTTTGCAGCTTGAAATTGGAAGGAAAGCCTCAGATTTAGCAGCCAGAGCTTCAGGAGGAGCAGCAGCGAGCACAGCATCGGTTTTGCAGCAGCTCCTTCCATGTGCATGTTTTTGGGAGTGGAAAGGCTTGCAGAGTGTTAAAGTAGCTTTTTCTCTCCGCTGGAAAGCTGCACGCTCAGTGCCAGTGTTCTGCAGCTTCTTTCTTCACGTTTCAGCAGCTAGCACGCTCTCCGTGTGCTGGAGAAGCGGCAGAGGCTTCCTTGCCGGAGAAGCGGCACCTTCGCCGGCAGAGAGCATCCTGCCGGCCGCGGTGCGCTCCGGAGCGGGGGCTTGTGCCGAAAGAGGCCGGCAACAGGCGCTTACCTTCGGACAGCTCCGGATCGCCGTCTAATGCGTCTCTTGTCGCCTACACGGCAGGGAAAAGCTTTTCCACTCTGTCTAGGAAGGAGAAAGTGTGCCAGCACAGCAAATGCCTCCCGGACTTTCCCTGGAATTCAGCAAGTGCTTTGCAGCTTGAAATTGGAAGGAAAGCCTCAGATTTAGCAGCCAGAGCTTCAGGAGGAGCAGCAGCGAGCACAGCATCGGTTTTGCAGCAGCTCCTTCCATGTGCATGTTTTTGGGAGTGGAAAGGCTTGCAGAGTGTTAAAGTAGCTTTTTCTCTCCGCTGGAAAGCTGCACGCTCAGTGCCAGTGTTCTGCAGCTTCTTTCTTCACGTTTCAGCAGCTAGCACGCTCTCCGTGTGCTGGAGAAGCGGCAGAGGCTTCCTTGCCGGAGAAGCGGCACCTTCGCCGGCAGAGAGCATCCTGCCGGCCGCGGTGCGCTCCGGAGCGGGGGCTTGTGCCGAAAGAGGCTGGCAACAGGCGCTTACCTTCGGACAGCTCCGGATCGCCGTCTAATGCGTCTCTTGTCGCCTACACGGCAGGGAAAAGCTTTTCCACTCTGTCTAGGAAGGAGAAAGTGTGCCAGCACAGCAAATGCCTCCCGGACTTTCCCTGGAATTCAGCAAGTACTTTGCAGCTTGAAATTGGAAGGAAAGCCTCAGATTTAGCAGCCAGAGCTTCAGGAGGAGCAGCAGCGAGCATAGCATCGGTTTTGCAGCAGCTCCTTCCATGTGCATGTTTTTGGGAGTGGAGAGGCTTGCAGAGTGTTAAAGTAGCTTTTTCTCTCCGCTGGAAAGCTGCACGCTCAGTGCCAGTGTTCTGCAGCTTCTTTCTTCACGTTTCAGCAGCTAGCACGCTCTCCGTGTGCTGGAGAAGCGGCAGAGGCTTCCTTGCCGGAGAAGCGGCACCTTCGCCGGCAGAGAGCATCCTGCCGGCCGCGGTGCGCTCCGGAGCGGGGGCTTGTGCCGAAAGAGGCCGGCAACAGGCGCTTACCTTCGGACAGCTCCGGATCGCCGTCTAATGCGCCTCTTGTCGCCTACACGGCAGGGAAAAGCTTTTCCACTCTGTCTAGGAAGGAGAAAGTGTGCCAGCACAGCAAATGCCTCCCGGACTTTCCCTGCAATTCAGCAAGTGCTTTGCAGCTTGAAATTGGAAGGAAAGCCTCAGATTTAGCAGCCAGAGCTTCAGGAGGAGCAGCAGCGAGCACAGCATCGGTTTTGCAGCAGCTCCTTCCATGTGCATGTTTTTGGGAGTGGAAAGGCTTGCAGAGTGTTAAAGTAGCTTTTTCTCTCCGCTGGAAAGCTGCACGCTCAGTGCCAGTCTTCTGCAGCTTCTTTCTTCACGTTTCAGCAGCTAGCACGCTCTCCGTGTGCTGGAGAAGCGGCAGAGGCTTCCTTGCCGGAGAAGCGGCACCTTCGCCGGCAGAGAGCATCCTGCCGGCCGCGGTGCGCTCCGGAGCGGGGGCTTGTGCCGAAAGAGGCCGGCAACAGGCGCTTACCTTCGGACAGCTCCGGATCGCCGTCTAATGCGTCTCTTGTCGCCTACACGGCAGGGAAAAGCTTTTCCACTCTGTCTAGGAAGGAGAAAGTGTGCCAGCACAGCAAATGCCTCCCGGACTTTCCCTGCAATTCAGCAAGTGCTTTGCAGCTTGAAATTGGAAGGAAAGCCTCAGATTTAGCAGCCAGAGCTTCAGGAGGAGCAGCAGCGAGCACAGCATCGGTTTTGCAGCAGCTCCTTCCATGTGCATGTTTTTGGGAGTGGAAAGGCTTGCAGAGTGTTAAAGTAGCTTTTTCTCTCCGCTGGAAAGCTGCACGCTCAGTGCCAGTGTTCTGCAGCTTCTTTCTTCACGTTTCAGCAGCTAGCACGCTCTCCGTGTGCTGGAGAAGCGGCAGAGGCTTCCTTGCCGGAGAAGCGGCACCTTCGCCGGCAGAGAGCATCCTGCCGGCCGCGGTGCGCTCCGGAGCGGGGGCTTGTGCCGAAAGAGGCTGGCAACAGGCGCTTACCTTCGGACAGCTCCGGATCGCCGTCTAATGCGTCTCTTGTCGCCTACACGGCAGGGAAAAGCTTTTCCACTCTGTCTAGGAAGGAGAAAGTGTGCCAGCACAGCAAATGCCTCCCGGACTTTCCCTGGAATTCAGCAAGTACTTTGCAGCTTGAAATTGGAAGGAAAGCCTCAGATTTAGCAGCCAGAGCTTCAGGAGGAGCAGCAGCGAGCACAGCATCGGTTTTGCAGCAGCTCCTTCCATGTGCATGTTTTTGGGAGTGGAAAGGCTTGCAGAGTGTTAAAGTAGCTTTTTCTCTCCGCTGGAAAGCTGCACGCTCAGTGCCAGTGTTCTGCAGCTTCTTTCTTCACGTTTCAGCAGCTAGCACGCTCTCCGTGTGCTGGAGAAGCGGCAGAGGCTTCCTTGCCGGAGAAGCGGCACCTTCGCCGGCAGAGAGCATCCTGCCGGCCGCGGTGCGCTCCGGAGCGGGGGCTTGTGCCGAAAGAGGCCGGCAACAAGCGCTTACCTTCGGACAGCTCCGGATCGCCGTCTAATGCGTCTCTTGTCGCCTACACGGCAGGGAAAAGCTTTTCCACTCTGTCTAGGAAGGAGAAAGTGTGCCAGCACAGCAAATGCCTCCCGGACTTTCCCTGGAATTCAGCAAGTGCTTTGCAGCTTGAAATTGGAAGGAAAGCCTCAGATTTAGCAGCCAGAGCTTCAGGAGGAGCAGCAGCGAGCACAGCATCGGTTTTGCAGCAGCTCCTTCCATGTGCATGTTTTTGGGAGTGGAAAGGCTTGCAGAGTGTTAAAGTAGCTTTTTCTCTCCGCTGGAAAGCTGCACGCTCAGTGCCAGTGTTCTGCAGCTTCTTTCTTCACGTTTCAGCAGCTAGCACGCTCTCCGTGTGCTGGAGAAGCGGCAGAGGCTTCCTTGCCGGAGAAGCGGCACCTTCGCCGGCAGAGAGCATCCTGCCGGCCGCGGTGCGCTCCGGAGCGGGGGCTTGTGCCGAAAGAGGCCGGCAACAGGCGCTTACCTTCGGACAGCTCCGGATCGCCGTCTAATGCGTCTCTTGTCGCCTACACGGCAGGGAAAAGCTTTTCCACTCTGTCTAGGAAGGAGAAAGTGTGCCAGCACAGCAAATGCCTCCCGGACTTTCCCTGGAATTCAGCAAGTGCTTTGCAGCTTGAAATTGGAAGGAAAGCCTCAGATTTAGCAGCCAGAGCTTCAGGAGGAGCAGCAGCGAGCACAGCATCGGTTTTGCAGCAGCTCCTTCCATGTGCATGTTTTTGGGAGTGGAAAGGCTTGCAGAGTGTTAAAGTAGCTTTTTCTCTCCGCTGGAAAGCTGCACGCTCAGTGCCAGTGTTCTGCAGCTTCTTTCTTCACGTTTCAGCAGCTAGCACGCTCTCCGTGTGCTGGAGAAGCGGCAGAGGCTTCCTTGCCGGAGAAGCGGCACCTTCGCCGGCAGAGAGCATCCTGCCGGCCGCGGTGCGCTCCGGAGCGGGGGCTTGTGCCGAAAGAGGCTGGCAACAGGCGCTTACCTTCGGACAGCTCCGGATCGCCGTCTAATGCGTCTCTTGTCGCCTACACGGCAGGGAAAAGCTTTTCCACTCTGTCTAGGAAGGAGAAAGTGTGCCAGCACAGCAAATGCCTCCCGGACTTTCCCTGGAATTCAGCAAGTACTTTGCAGCTTGAAATTGGAAGGAAAGCCTCAGATTTAGCAGCCAGAGCTTCAGGAGGAGCAGCAGCGAGCATAGCATCGGTTTTGCAGCAGCTCCTTCCATGTGCATGTTTTTGGGAGTGGAGAGGCTTGCAGAGTGTTAAAGTAGCTTTTTCTCTCCGCTGGAAAGCTGCACGCTCAGTGCCAGTGTTCTGCAGCTTCTTTCTTCACGTTTCAGCAGCTAGCACGCTCTCCGTGTGCTGGAGAAGCGGCAGAGGCTTCCTTGCCGGAGAAGCGGCACCTTCGCCGGCAGAGAGCATCCTGCCGGCCGCGGTGCGCACCGGAGCGGGGGCTTGTGCCGAAAGAGGCCGGCAACAGGCGCTTACCTTCGGACAGCTCCGGATCGCCGTCTAATGCGCCTCTTGTCGCCTACACGGCAGGGAAAAGCTTTTCCACTCTGTCTAGGAAGGAGAAAGTGTGCCAGCACAGCAAATGCCTCCCGGACTTTCCCTGGAATTCAGCAAGTGCTTTGCAGCTTGAAATTGGAAGGAAAGCCTCAGATTTAGCAGCCAGAGCTTCAGGAGGAGCAGCAGCGAGCACAGCATCGGTTTTGCAGCAGCTCCTTCCATGTGCATGTTTTTGGGAGTGGAAAGGCTTGCAGAGTGTTAAAGTAGCTTTTTCTCTCCGCTGGAAAGCTGCACGCTCAGTGCCAGTCTTCTGCAGCTTCTTTCTTCACGTTTCAGCAGCTAGCACGCTCTCCGTGTGCTGGAGAAGCGGCAGAGGCTTCCTTGCCGGAGAAGCGGCACCTTCGCCGGCAGAGAGCATCCTGCCGGCCGCGGTGCGCTCCGGAGCGGGGGCTTGTGCCGAAAGAGGCCGGCAACAGGCGCTTACCTTCGGACAGCTCCGGATCGCCGTCTAATGCGTCTCTTGTCGCCTACACGGCAGGGAAAAGCTTTTCCACTCTGTCTAGGAAGGAGAAAGTGTGCCAGCACAGCAAATGCCTCCCGGACTTTCCCTGCAATTCAGCAAGTGCTTTGCAGCTTGAAATTGGAAGGAAAGCCTCAGATTTAGCAGCCAGAGCTTCAGGAGGAGCAGCAGCGAGCACAGCATCGGTTTTGCAGCAGCTCCTTCCATGTGCATGTTTTTGGGAGTGGAAAGGCTTGCAGAGTGTTAAAGTAGCTTTTTCTCTCCGCTGGAAAGCTGCACGCTCAGTGCCAGTCTTCTGCAGCTTCTTTCTTCACGTTTCAGCAGCTAGCACGCTCTCCGTGTGCTGGAGAAGCGGCAGAGGCTTCCTTGCCGGAGAAGCGGCACCTTCGCCGGCAGAGAGCATCCTGCCGGCCGCGGTGCGCTCCGGAGCGGGGGCTTGTGCCGAAAGAGGCTGGCAACAGGCGCTTACCTTCGGACAGCTCCGGATCGCCGTCTAATGCGTCTCTTGTCGCCTACACGGCAGGGAAAAGCTTTTCCACTCTGTCTAGGAAGGAGAAAGTGTGCCAGCACAGCAAATGCCTCCCGGACTTTCCCTGGAATTCAGCAAGTACTTTGCAGCTTGAAATTGGAAGGAAAGCCTCAGATTTAGCAGCCAGAGCTTCAGGAGGAGCAGCAGCGAGCACAGCATCGGTTTTGCAGCAGCTCCTTCCATGTGCATGTTTTTGGGAGTGGAAAGGCTTGCAGAGTGTTAAAGTAGCTTTTTCTCTCCGCTGGAAAGCTGCACGCTCAGTGCCAGTGTTCTGCAGCTTCTTTCTTCACGTTTCAGCAGCTAGCACGCTCTCCGTGTGCTGGAGAAGCGGCAGAGGCTTCCTTGCCGGAGAAGCGGCACCTTCGCCGGCAGAGAGCATCCTGCCGGCCGCGGTGCGCTCCGGAGCGGGGGCTTGTGCCGAAAGAGGCCGGCAACAAGCGCTTACCTTCGGACAGCTCCGGATCGCCGTCTAATGCGTCTCTTGTCGCCTACACGGCAGGGAAAAGCTTTTCCACTCTGTCTAGGAAGGAGAAAGTGTGCCAGCACAGCAAATGCCTCCCGGACTTTCCCTGGAATTCAGCAAGTGCTTTGCAGCTTGAAATTGGAAGGAAAGCCTCAGATTTAGCAGCCAGAGCTTCAGGAGGAGCAGCAGCGAGCACAGCATCGGTTTTGCAGCAGCTCCTTCCATGTGCATGTTTTTGGGAGTGGAAAGGCTTGCAGAGTGTTAAAGTAGCTTTTTCTCTCCGCTGGAAAGCTGCACGCTCAGTGCCAGTGTTCTGCAGCTTCTTTCTTCACGTTTCAGCAGCTAGCACGCTCTCCGTGTGCTGGAGAAGCGGCAGAGGCTTCCTTGCCGGAGAAGCGGCACCTTCGCCGGCAGAGAGCATCCTGCCGGCCGCGGTGCGCTCCGGAGCGGGGGCTTGTGCCGAAAGAGGCCGGCAACAGGCGCTTACCTTCGGACAGCTCCGGATCGCCGTCTAATGCGTCTCTTGTCGCCTACACGGCAGGGAAAAGCTTTTCCACTCTGTCTAGGAAGGAGAAAGTGTGCCAGCACAGCAAATGCCTCCCGGACTTTCCCTGGAATTCAGCAAGTGCTTTGCAGCTTGAAATTGGAAGGAAAGCCTCAGATTTAGCAGCCAGAGCTTCAGGAGGAGCAGCAGCGAGCACAGCATCGGTTTTGCAGCAGCTCCTTCCATGTGCATGTTTTTGGGAGTGGAAAGGCTTGCAGAGTGTTAAAGTAGCTTTTTCTCTCCGCTGGAAAGCTGCACGCTCAGTGCCAGTGTTCTGCAGCTTCTTTCTTCACGTTTCAGCAGCTAGCACGCTCTCCGTGTGCTGGAGAAGCGGCAGAGGCTTCCTTGCCGGAGAAGCGGCACCTTCGCCGGCAGAGAGCATCCTGCCGGCCGCGGTGCGCTCCGGAGCGGGGGCTTGTGCCGAAAGAGGCTGGCAACAGGCGCTTACCTTCGGACAGCTCCGGATCGCCGTCTAATGCGTCTCTTGTCGCCTACACGGCAGGGAAAAGCTTTTCCACTCTGTCTAGGAAGGAGAAAGTGTGCCAGCACAGCAAATGCCTCCCGGACTTTCCCTGGAATTCAGCAAGTACTTTGCAGCTTGAAATTGGAAGGAAAGCCTCAGATTTAGCAGCCAGAGCTTCAGGAGGAGCAGCAGCGAGCATAGCATCGGTTTTGCAGCAGCTCCTTCCATGTGCATGTTTTTGGGAGTGGAGAGGCTTGCAGAGTGTTAAAGTAGCTTTTTCTCTCCGCTGGAAAGCTGCACGCTCAGTGCCAGTGTTCTGCAGCTTCTTTCTTCACGTTTCAGCAGCTAGCACGCTCTCCGTGTGCTGGAGAAGCGGCAGAGGCTTCCTTGCCGGAGAAGCGGCACCTTCGCCGGCAGAGAGCATCCTGCCGGCCGCGGTGCGCACCGGAGCGGGGGCTTGTGCCGAAAGAGGCCGGCAACAGGCGCTTACCTTCGGACAGCTCCGGATCGCCGTCTAATGCGCCTCTTGTCGCCTACACGGCAGGGAAAAGCTTTTCCACTCTGTCTAGGAAGGAGAAAGTGTGCCAGCACAGCAAATGCCTCCCGGACTTTCCCTGGAATTCAGCAAGTGCTTTGCAGCTTGAAATTGGAAGGAAAGCCTCAGATTTAGCAGCCAGAGCTTCAGGAGGAGCAGCAGCGAGCACAGCATCGGTTTTGCAGCAGCTCCTTCCATGTGCATGTTTTTGGGAGTGGAAAGGCTTGCAGAGTGTTAAAGTAGCTTTTTCTCTCCGCTGGAAAGCTGCACGCTCAGTGCCAGTCTTCTGCAGCTTCTTTCTTCACGTTTCAGCAGCTAGCACGCTCTCCGTGTGCTGGAGAAGCGGCAGAGGCTTCCTTGCCGGAGAAGCGGCACCTTCGCCGGCAGAGAGCATCCTGCCGGCCGCGGTGCGCTCCGGAGCGGGGGCTTGTGCCGAAAGAGGCCGGCAACAGGCGCTTACCTTCGGACAGCTCCGGATCGCCGTCTAATGCGTCTCTTGTCGCCTACACGGCAGGGAAAAGCTTTTCCACTCTGTCTAGGAAGGAGAAAGTGTGCCAGCACAGCAAATGCCTCCCGGACTTTCCCTGCAATTCAGCAAGTGCTTTGCAGCTTGAAATTGGAAGGAAAGCCTCAGATTTAGCAGCCAGAGCTTCAGGAGGAGCAGCAGCGAGCACAGCATCGGTTTTGCAGCAGCTCCTTCCATGTGCATGTTTTTGGGAGTGGAAAGGCTTGCAGAGTGTTAAAGTAGCTTTTTCTCTCCGCTGGAAAGCTGCACGCTCAGTGCCAGTCTTCTGCAGCTTCTTTCTTCACGTTTCAGCAGCTAGCACGCTCTCCGTGTGCTGGAGAAGCGGCAGAGGCTTCCTTGCCGGAGAAGCGGCACCTTCGCCGGCAGAGAGCATCCTGCCGGCCGCGGTGCGCTCCGGAGCGGGGGCTTGTGCCGAAAGAGGCTGGCAACAGGCGCTTACCTTCGGACAGCTCCGGATCGCCGTCTAATGCGTCTCTTGTCGCCTACACGGCAGGGAAAAGCTTTTCCACTCTGTCTAGGAAGGAGAAAGTGTGCCAGCACAGCAAATGCCTCCCGGACTTTCCCTGGAATTCAGCAAGTACTTTGCAGCTTGAAATTGGAAGGAAAGCCTCAGATTTAGCAGCCAGAGCTTCAGGAGGAGCAGCAGCGAGCACAGCATCGGTTTTGCAGCAGCTCCTTCCATGTGCATGTTTTTGGGAGTGGAAAGGCTTGCAGAGTGTTAAAGTAGCTTTTTCTCTCCGCTGGAAAGCTGCACGCTCAGTGCCAGTGTTCTGCAGCTTCTTTCTTCACGTTTCAGCAGCTAGCACGCTCTCCGTGTGCTGGAGAAGCGGCAGAGGCTTCCTTGCCGGAGAAGCGGCACCTTCGCCGGCAGAGAGCATCCTGCCGGCCGCGGTGCGCTCCGGAGCGGGGGCTTGTGCCGAAAGAGGCCGGCAACAAGCGCTTACCTTCGGACAGCTCCGGATCGCCGTCTAATGCGTCTCTTGTCGCCTACACGGCAGGGAAAAGCTTTTCCACTCTGTCTAGGAAGGAGAAAGTGTGCCAGCACAGCAAATGCCTCCCGGACTTTCCCTGGAATTCAGCAAGTGCTTTGCAGCTTGAAATTGGAAGGAAAGCCTCAGATTTAGCAGCCAGAGCTTCAGGAGGAGCAGCAGCGAGCACAGCATCGGTTTTGCAGCAGCTCCTTCCATGTGCATGTTTTTGGGAGTGGAAAGGCTTGCAGAGTGTTAAAGTAGCTTTTTCTCTCCGCTGGAAAGCTGCACGCTCAGTGCCAGTCTTCTGCAGCTTCTTTCTTCACGTTTCAGCAGCTAGCACGCTCTCCGTGTGCTGGAGAAGCGGCAGAGGCTTCCTTGCCGGAGAAGCGGCACCTTCGCCGGCAGAGAGCATCCTGCCGGCCGCGGTGCGCTCCGGAGCGGGGGCTTGTGCCGAAAGAGGCCGGCAACAGGCGCTTACCTTCGGACAGCTCCGGATCGCCGTCTAATGCGTCTCTTGTCGCCTACACGGCAGGGAAAAGCTTTTCCACTCTGTCTAGGAAGGAGAAAGTGTGCCAGCACAGCAAATGCCTCCCGGACTTTCCCTGCAATTCAGCAAGTGCTTTGCAGCTTGAAATTGGAAGGAAAGCCTCAGATTTAGCAGCCAGAGCTTCAGGAGGAGCAGCAGCGAGCACAGCATCGGTTTTGCAGCAGCTCCTTCCATGTGCATGTTTTTGGGAGTGGAAAGGCTTGCAGAGTGTTAAAGTAGCTTTTTCTCTCCGCTGGAAAGCTGCACGCTCAGTGCCAGTCTTCTGCAGCTTCTTTCTTCACGTTTCAGCAGCTAGCACGCTCTCCGTGTGCTGGAGAAGCGGCAGAGGCTTCCTTGCCGGAGAAGCGGCACCTTCGCCGGCAGAGAGCATCCTGCCGGCCGCGGTGCGCTCCGGAGCGGGGGCTTGTGCCGAAAGAGGCCGGCAACAGGCGCTTACCTTCGGACAGCTCCGGATCGCCGTCTAATGCGTCTCTTGTCGCCTACACGGCAGGGAAAAGCTTTTCCACTCTGTCTAGGAAGGAGAAAGTGTGCCAGCACAGCAAATGCCTCCCGGACTTTCCCTGCAATTCAGCAAGTGCTTTGCAGCTTGAAATTGGAAGGAAAGCCTCAGATTTAGCAGCCAGAGCTTCAGGAGGAGCAGCAGCGAGCACAGCATCGGTTTTGCAGCAGCTCCTTCCATGTGCATGTTTTTGGGAGTGGAAAGGCTTGCAGAGTGTTAAAGTAGCTTTTTCTCTCCGCTGGAAAGCTGCACGCTCAGTGCCAGTGTTCTGCAGCTTCTTTCTTCACGTTTCAGCAGCTAGCACGCTCTCCGTGTGCTGGAGAAGCGGCAGAGGCTTCCTTGCCGGAGAAGCGGCACCTTCGCCGGCAGAGAGCATCCTGCCGGCCGCGGTGCGCTCCGGAGCGGGGGCTTGTGCCGAAAGAGGCCGGCAACAGGCGCTTACCTTCGGACAGCTCCGGATCGCCGTCTAATGCGTCTCTTGTCGCCTACACGGCAGGGAAAAGCTTTTCCACTCTGTCTAGGAAGGAGAAAGTGTGCCAGCACAGCAAATGCCTCCCGGACTTTCCCTGGAATTCAGCAAGTGCTTTGCAGCTTGAAATTGGAAGGAAAGCCTCAGATTTAGCAGCCAGAGCTTCAGGAGGAGCAGCAGCGAGCATAGCATCGGTTTTGCAGCAGCTCCTTCCATGTGCATGTTTTTGGGAGTGGAAAGGCTTGCAGAGTGTTAAAGTAGCTTTTTCTCTCCGCTGGAAAGCTGCACGCTCAGTGCCAGTGTTCTGCAGCTTCTTTCTTCACGTTTCAGCAGCTAGCACGCTCTCCGTGTGCTGGAGAAGCGGCAGAGGCTTCCTTGCCGGAGAAGCGGCACCTTCGCCGGCAGAGAGCATCCTGCCGGCCGCGGTGCGCTCCGGAGCGGGGGCTTGTGCCGAAAGAGGCCGGCAACAGGCGCTTACCTTCGGACAGCTCCGGATCGCCGTCTAATGCGTCTCTTGTCGCCTACACGGCAGGGAAAACCTTTTCCACTCTGTCTAGGAAGGAGAAAGTGTGCCAGCACAGCAAATGCCTCCCGGACTTTCCCTGGAATTCAGCAAGTACTTTGCAGCTTGAAATTGGAAGGAAAGCCTCAGATTTAGCAGCCAGAGCTTCAGGAGGAGCAGCAGCGAGCACAGCATCGGTTTTGCAGCAGCTCCTTCCATGTGCATGTTTTTGGGAGTGGAAAGGCTTGCAGAGTGTTAAAGTAGCTTTTTCTCTCCGCTGGAAAGCTGCACGCTCAGTGCCAGTGTTCTGCAGCTTCTTTCTTCACGTTTCAGCAGCTAGCACGCTCTCCGTGTGCTGGAGAAGCGGCAGAGGCTTCCTTGCCGGAGAAGCGGCACCTTCGCCGGCAGAGAGCATCCTGCCGGCCGCGGTGCGCTCCGGAGCGGGGGCTTGTGCCGAAAGAGGCTGGCAACAGGCGCTTACCTTCGGACAGCTCCGGATCGCCGTCTAATGCGTCTCTTGTCGCCTACACGGCAGGGAAAAGCTTTTCCACTCTGTCTAGGAAGGAGAAAGTGTGCCAGCACAGCAAATGCCTCCCGGACTTTCCCTGGAATTCAGCAAGTGCTTTGCAGCTTGAAATTGGAAGGAAAGCCTCAGATTTAGCAGCCAGAGCTTCAGGAGGAGCAGCAGCGAGCACAGCATCGGTTTTGCAGCAGCTCCTTCCATGTGCATGTTTTTGGGAGTGGAAAGGCTTGCAGAGTGTTAAAGTAGCTTTTTCTCTCCGCTGGAAAGCTGCACGCTCAGTGCCAGTCTTCTGCAGCTTCTTTCTTCACGTTTCAGCAGCTAGCACGCTCTCCGTGTGCTGGAGAAGCGGCAGAGGCTTCCTTGCCGGAGAAGCGGCACCTTCGCCGGCAGAGAGCATCCTGCCGGCCGCGGTGCGCTCCGGAGCGGGGGCTTGTGCCGAAATAGGCCGGCAACAAGCGCTTACCTTCGGACAGCTCCGGATCGCCGTCTAATGCGTCTCTTGTCGCCTACACGGCAGGGAAAAGCTTTTCCACTCTGTCTAGGAAGGAGAAAGTGTGCCAGCACAGCAAATGCCTCCCGGACTTTCCCTGGAATTCAGCAAGTGCTTTGCAGCTTGAAATTGGAAGGAAAGCCTCAGATTTAGCAGCCAGAGCTTCAGGAGGAGCAGCAGCGAGCACAGCATCGGTTTTGCAGCAGCTCCTTCCATGTGCATGTTTTTGGGAGTGGAAAGGCTTGCAGAGTGTTAAAGTAGCTTTTTCTCTCCGCTGGAAAGCTGCACGCTCAGTGCCAGTGTTCTGCAGCTTCTTTCTTCACGTTTCAGCAGCTAGCACGCTCTCCGTGTGCTGGAGAAGCGGCAGAGGCTTCCTTGCCGGAGAAGCGGCACCTTCGCCGGCAGAGAGCATCCTGCCGGCCGCGGTGCGCTCCGGAGCGGGGGCTTGTGCCGAAAGAGGCCGGCAACAGGCGCTTACCTTCGGACAGCTCCGGATCGCCGTCTAATGCGTCTCTTGTCGCCTACACGGCAGGGAAAAGCTTTTCCACTCTGTCTAGGAAGGAGAAAGTGTGCCAGCACAGCAAATGCCTCCCGGACTTTCCCTGCAATTCAGCAAGTGCTTTGCAGCTTGAAATTGGAAGGAAAGCCTCAGATTTAGCAGCCAGAGCTTCAGGAGGAGCAGCAGCGAGCACAGCATCGGTTTTGCAGCAGCTCCTTCCATGTGCATGTTTTTGGGAGTGGAAAGGCTTGCAGAGTGTTAAAGTAGCTTTTTCTCTCCGCTGGAAAGCTGCACGCTCAGTGCCAGTCTTCTGCAGCTTCTTTCTTCACGTTTCAGCAGCTAGCACGCTCTCCGTGTGCTGGAGAAGCGGCAGAGGCTTCCTTGCCGGAGAAGCGGCACCTTCGCCGGCAGAGAGCATCCTGCCGGCCGCGGTGCGCTCCGGAGCGGGGGCTTGTGCCGAAAGAGGCCGGCAACAGGCGCTTACCTTCGGACAGCTCCGGATCGCCGTCTAATGCGTCTCTTGTCGCCTACACGGCAGGGAAAAGCTTTTCCACTCTGTCTAGGAAGGAGAAAGTGTGCCAGCACAGCAAATGCCTCCCGGACTTTCCCTGGAATTCAGCAAGTGCTTTGCAGCTTGAAATTGGAAGGAAAGCCTCAGATTTAGCAGCCAGAGCTTCAGGAGGAGCAGCAGCGAGCATAGCATCGGTTTTGCAGCAGCTCCTTCCATGTGCATGTTTTTGGGAGTGGAAAGGCTTGCAGAGTGTTAAAGTAGCTTTTTCTCTCCGCTGGAAAGCTGCACGCTCAGTGCCAGTGTTCTGCAGCTTCTTTCTTCACGTTTCAGCAGCTAGCACGCTCTCCGTGTGCTGGAGAAGCGGCAGAGGCTTCCTTGCCGGAGAAGCGGCACCTTCGCCGGCAGAGAGCATCCTGCCGGCCGCGGTGCGCTCCGGAGCGGGGGCTTGTGCCGAAAGAGGCCGGCAACAGGCGCTTACCTTCGGACAGCTCCGGATCGCCGTCTAATGCGTCTCTTGTCGCCTACACGGCAGGGAAAAGCTTTTCCACTCTGTCTAGGAAGGAGAAAGTGTGCCAGCACAGCAAATGCCTCCCGGACTTTCCCTGCAATTCAGCAAGTGCTTTGCAGCTTGAAATTGGAAGGAAAGCCTCAGATTTAGCAGCCAGAGCTTCAGGAGGAGCAGCAGCGAGCATAGCATCGGTTTTGCAGCAGCTCCTTCCATGTGCATGTTTTTGGGAGTGGAAAGGCTTGCAGAGTGTTAAAGTAGCTTTTTCTCTCCGCTGGAAAGCTGCACGCTCAGTGCCAGTGTTCTGCAGCTTCTTTCTTCACGTTTCAGCAGCTAGCACGCTCTCCGTGTGCTGGAGAAGCGGCAGAGGCTTCCTTGCCGGAGAAGCGGCACCTTCGCCGGCAGAGAGCATCCTGCCGGCCGCGGTGCGCTCCGGAGCGGGGGCTTGTGCCGAAAGAGGCCGGCAACAGGCGCTTACCTTCGGACAGCTCCGGATCGCCGTCTAATGCGTCTCTTGTCGCCTACACGGCAGGGAAAAGCTTTTCCACTCTGTCTAGGAAGGAGAAAGTGTGCCAGCACAGCAAATGCCTCCCGGACTTTCCCTGGAATTCAGCAAGTACTTTGCAGCTTGAAATTGGAAGGAAAGCCTCAGATTTAGCAGCCAGAGCTTCAGGAGGAGCAGCAGCGAGCACAGCATCGGTTTTGCAGCAGCTCCTTCCATGTGCATGTTTTTGGGAGTGGAAAGGCTTGCAGAGTGTTAAAGTAGCTTTTTCTCTCCGCTGGAAAGCTGCACGCTCAGTGCCAGTGTTCTGCAGCTTCTTTCTTCACGTTTCAGCAGCTAGCACGCTCTCCGTGTGCTGGAGAAGCGGCAGAGGCTTCCTTGCCGGAGAAGCGGCACCTTCGCCGGCAGAGAGCATCCTGCCGGCCGCGGTGCGCTCCGGAGCGGGGGCTTGTGCCGAAAGAGGCCGGCAACAGGCGCTTACCTTCGGACAGCTCCGGATCGCCGTCTAATGCGTCTCTTGTCGCCTACACGGCAGGGAAAAGCTTTTCCACTCTGTCTAGGAAGGAGAAAGTGTGCCAGCACAGCAAATGCCTCCCGGACTTTCCCTGGAATTCAGCAAGTGCTTTGCAGCTTGAAATTGGAAGGAAAGCCTCAGATTTAGCAGCCAGAGCTTCAGGAGGAGCAGCAGCGAGCACAGCATCGGTTTTGCAGCAGCTCCTTCCATGTGCATGTTTTTGGGAGTGGAAAGGCTTGCAGAGTGTTAAAGTAGCTTTTTCTCTCCGCTGGAAAGCTGCACGCTCAGTGCCAGTCTTCTGCAGCTTCTTTCTTCACGTTTCAGCAGCTAGCACGCTCTCCGTGTGCTGGAGAAGCGGCAGAGGCTTCCTTGCCGGAGAAGCGGCACCTTCGCCGGCAGAGAGCATCCTGCCGGCCGCGGTGCGCTCCGGAGCGGGGGCTTGTGCCGAAAGAGGCTGGCAACAGGCGCTTACCTTCGGACAGCTCCGGATCGCCGTCTAATGCGTCTCTTGTCGCCTACACGGCAGGGAAAAGCTTTTCCACTCTGTCTAGGAAGGAGAAAGTGTGCCAGCAGAGCAAATGCCTCCCGGACTTTCCCTGGAATTCAGCAAGTGCTTTGCAGCTTGAAATTGGAAGGAAAGCCTCAGATTTAGCAGCCAGAGCTTCAGGAGGAGCAGCAGCGAGCACAGCATCGGTTTTGCAGCAGCTCCTTCCATGTGCATGTTTTTGGGAGTGGAAAGGCTTGCAGAGTGTTAAAGTAGCTTTTTCTCTCCGCTGGAAAGCTGCACGCTCAGTGCCAGTGTTCTGCAGCTTCTTTCTTCACGTTTCAGCAGCTAGCACGCTCTCCGTGTGCTGGAGAAGCGGCAGAGGCTTCCTTGCCGGAGAAGCGGCACCTTCGCCGGCAGAGAGCATCCTGCCGGCCGCGGTGCGCTCCGGAGCGGGGGCTTGTGCCGAAAGAGGCCGGCAACAGGCGCTTACCTTCGGACAGCTCCGGATCGCCGTCTAATGCGTCTCTTGTCGCCTACACGGCAGGGAAAAGCTTTTCCACTCTGTCTAGGAAGGAGAAAGTGTGCCAGCACAGCAAATGCCTCCCGGACTTTCCCTGGAATTCAGCAAGTGCTTTGCAGCTTGAAATTGGAAGGAAAGCCTCAGATTTAGCAGCCAGAGCTTCAGGAGGAGCAGCAGCGAGCACAGCATCGGTTTTGCAGCAGCTCCTTCCATGTGCATGTTTTTGGGAGTGGAAAGGCTTGCAGAGTGTTAAAGTAGCTTTTTCTCTCCGCTGGAAAGCTGCACGCTCAGTGCCAGTGTTCTGCAGCTTCTTTCTTCACGTTTCAGCAGCTAGCACGCTCTCCGTGTGCTGGAGAAGCGGCAGAGGCTTCCTTGCCGGAGAAGCGGCACCTTCGCCGGCAGAGAGCATCCTGCCGGCCGCGGTGCGCTCCGGAGCGGGGGCTTGTGCCGAAAGAGGCCGGCAACAGGCGCTTACCTTCGGACAGCTCCGGATCGCCGTCTAATGCGTCTCTTGTCGCCTACACGGCAGGGAAAAGCTTTTCCACTCTGTCTAGGAAGGAGAAAGTGTGCCAGCACAGCAAATGCCTCCCGGACTTTCCCTGGAATTCAGCAAGTGCTTTGCAGCTTGAAATTGGAAGGAAAGCCTCAGATTTAGCAGCCAGAGCTTCAGGAGGAGCAGCAGCGAGCACAGCATCGGTTTTGCAGCAGCTCCTTCCATGTGCATGTTTTTGGGAGTGGAAAGGCTTGCAGAGTGTTAAAGTAGCTTTTTCTCTCCGCTGGAAAGCTGCACGCTCAGTGCCAGTCTTCTGCAGCTTCTTTCTTCACGTTTCAGCAGCTAGCACGCTCTCCGTGTGCTGGAGAAGCGGCAGAGGCTTCCTTGCCGGAGAAGCGGCACCTTCGCCGGCAGAGAGCATCCTGCCGGCCGCGGTGCGCTCCGGAGCGGGGGCTTGTGCCGAAAGAGGCCGGCAACAGGCGCTTACCTTCGGACAGCTCCGGATCGCCGTCTAATGCGTCTCTTGTCGCCTACACGGCAGGGAAAAGCTTTTCCACTCTGTCTAGGAAGGAGAAAGTGTGCCAGCACAGCAAATGCCTCCCGGACTTTCCCTGGAATTCAGCAAGTGCTTTGCAGCTTGAAATTGGAAGGAAAGCCTCAGATTTAGCAGCCAGAGCTTCAGGAGGAGCAGCAGCGAGCATAGCATCGGTTTTGCAGCAGCTCCTTCCATGTGCATGTTTTTGGGAGTGGAAAGGCTTGCAGAGTGTTAAAGTAGCTTTTTCTCTCCGCTGGAAAGCTGCACGCTCAGTGCCAGTGTTCTGCAGCTTCTTTCTTCACGTTTCAGCAGCTAGCACGCTCTCCGTGTGCTGGAGAAGCGGCAGAGGCTTCCTTGCCGGAGAAGCGGCACCTTCGCCGGCAGAGAGCATCCTGCCGGCCGCGGTGCGCTCCGGAGCGGGGGCTTGTGCCGAAAGAGGCCGGCAACAGGCGCTTACCTTCGGACAGCTCCGGATCGCCGTCTAATGCGTCTCTTGTCGCCTACACGGCAGGGAAAAGCTTTTCCACTCTGTCTAGGAAGGAGAAAGTGTGCCAGCACAGCAAATGCCTCCCGGACTTTCCCTGGAATTCAGCAAGTGCTTTGCAGCTTGAAATTGGAAGGAAAGCCTCAGATTTAGCAGCCAGAGCTTCAGGAGGAGCAGCAGCGAGCACAGCATCGGTTTTGCAGCAGCTCCTTCCATGTGCATGTTTTTGGGAGTGGAAAGGCTTGCAGAGTGTTAAAGTAGCTTTTTCTCTCCGCTGGAAAGCTGCACGCTCAGTGCCAGTGTTCTGCAGCTTCTTTCTTCACGTTTCAGCAGCTAGCACGCTCTCCGTGTGCTGGAGAAGCGGCAGAGGCTTCCTTGCCGGAGAAGCGGCACCTTCGCCGGCAGAGAGCATCCTGCCGGCCGCGGTGCGCTCCGGAGCGGGGGCTTGTGCCGAAAGAGGCTGGCAACAGGCGCTTACCTTCGGACAGCTCCGGATCGCCGTCTAATGCGTCTCTTGTCGCCTACACGGCAGGGAAAAGCTTTTCCACTCTGTCTAGGAAGGAGAAAGTGTGCCAGCACAGCAAATGCCTCCCGGACTTTCCCTGGAATTCAGCAAGTACTTTACAGCTTGAAATTGGAAGGAAAGCCTCAGATTTAGCAGCCAGAGCTTCAGGAGGAGCAGCAGCGAGCACAGCATCGGTTTTGCAGCAGCTCCTTCCATGTGCATGTTTTTGGGAGTTGAGAGGCTTGCAGAGTGTTAAAGTAGCTTTTTCTCTCCGCTGGAAAGCTGCACGCTCAGTGCCAGTGTTCTGCAGCTTCTTTCTTCACGTTTCAGCAGCTAGCACGCTCTCCGTGTGCTGGAGAAGCGGCAGAGGCTTCCTTGCCGGAGAAGCGGCACCTTCGCCGGCAGAGAGCATCCTGCCGGCCGCGGTGCGCTCCGGAGCGGGGGCTTGTGCCGAAAGAGGCCGGCAACAGGCGCTTACCTTCGGACAGCTCCGGATCGCCGTCTAATGCGTCTCTTGTCGCCTACACGGCAGGGAAAAGCTTTTCCACTCTGTCTAGGAAGGAGAAAGTGTGCCAGCACAGCAAATGCCTCCCGGACTTTCCCTGCAATTCAGCAAGTGCTTTGCAGCTTGAAATTGGAAGGAAAGCCTCAGATTTAGCAGCCAGAGCTTCAGGAGGAGCAGCAGCGAGCACAGCATCGGTTTTGCAGCAGCTCCTTCCATGTGCATGTTTTTGGGAGTGGAAAGGCTTGCAGAGTGTTAAAGTAGCTTTTTCTCTCCGCTGGAAAGCTGCACGCTCAGTGCCAGTCTTCTGCAGCTTCTTTCTTCACGTTTCAGCAGCTAGCACGCTCTCCGTGTGCTGGAGAAGCGGCAGAGGCTTCCTTGCCGGAGAAGCGGCACCTTCGCCGGCAGAGAGCATCCTGCCGGCCGCGGTGCGCTCCGGAGCGGGGGCTTGTGCCGAAAGAGGCCGGCAACAGGCGCTTACCTTCGGACAGCTCCGGATCGCCGTCTAATGCGTCTCTTGTCGCCTACACGGCAGGGAAAAGCTTTTCCACTCTGTCTAGGAAGGAGAAAGTGTGCCAGCACAGCAAATGCCTCCCGGACTTTCCCTGGAATTCAGCAAGTGCTTTGCAGCTTGAAATTGGAAGGAAAGCCTCAGATTTAGCAGCCAGAGCTTCAGGAGGAGCAGCAGCGAGCATAGCATCGGTTTTGCAGCAGCTCCTTCCATGTGCATGTTTTTGGGAGTGGAAAGGCTTGCAGAGTGTTAAAGTAGCTTTTTCTCTCCGCTGGAAAGCTGCACGCTCAGTGCCAGTGTTCTGCAGCTTCTTTCTTCACGTTTCAGCAGCTAGCACGCTCTCCGTGTGCTGGAGAAGCGGCAGAGGCTTCCTTGCCGGAGAAGCGGCACCTTCGCCGGCAGAGAGCATCCTGCCGGCCGCGGTGCGCTCCGGAGCGGGGGCTTGTGCCGAAAGAGGCCGGCAACAGGCGCTTACCTTCGGACAGCTCCGGATCGCCGTCTAATGCGTCTCTTGTCGCCTACACGGCAGGGAAAAGCTTTTCCACTCTGTCTAGGAAGGAGAAAGTGTGCCAGCACAGCAAATGCCTCCCGGACTTTCCCTGGAATTCAGCAAGTGCTTTGCAGCTTGAAATTGGAAGGAAAGCCTCAGATTTAGCAGCCAGAGCTTCAGGAGGAGCAGCAGCGAGCATAGCATCGGTTTTGCAGCAGCTCCTTCCATGTGCATGTTTTTGGGAGTGGAAAGGCTTGCAGAGTGTTAAAGTAGCTTTTTCTCTCCGCTGGAAAGCTGCACGCTCAGTGCCAGTGTTCTGCAGCTTCTTTCTTCACGTTTCAGCAGCTAGCACGCTCTCCGTGTGCTGGAGAAGCGGCAGAGGCTTCCTTGCCGGAGAAGCGGCACCTTCGCCGGCAGAGAGCATCCTGCCGGCCGCGGTGCGCTCCGGAGCGGGGGCTTGTGCCGAAAGAGGCCGGCAACAGGCGCTTACCTTCGGACAGCTCCGGATCGCCGTCTAATGCGTCTCTTGTCGCCTACACGGCAGGGAAAAGCTTTTCCACTCTGTCTAGGAAGGAGAAAGTGTGCCAGCACAGCAAATGCCTCCCGGACTTTCCCTGGAATTCAGCAAGTACTTTGCAGCTTGAAATTGGAAGGAAAGCCTCAGATTTAGCAGCCAGAGCTTCAGGAGGAGCAGCAGCGAGCACAGCATCGGTTTTGCAGCAGCTCCTTCCATGTGCATGTTTTTGGGAGTGGAAAGGCTTGCAGAGTGTTAAAGTAGCTTTTTCTCTCCGCTGGAAAGCTGCACGCTCAGTGCCAGTGTTCTGCAGCTTCTTTCTTCACGTTTCAGCAGCTAGCACGCTCTCCGTGTGCTGGAGAAGCGGCAGAGGCTTCCTTGCCGGAGAAGCGGCACCTTCGCCGGCAGAGAGCATCCTGCCGGCCGCGGTGCGCTCCGGAGCGGGGGCTTGTGCCGAAAGAGGCCGGCAACAGGCGCTTACCTTCGGACAGCTCCGGATCGCCGTCTAATGCGTCTCTTGTCGCCTACACGGCAGGGAAAAGCTTTTCCACTCTGTCTAGGAAGGAGAAAGTGTGCCAGCACAGCAAATGCCTCCCGGACTTTCCCTGGAATTCAGCAAGTGCTTTGCAGCTTGAAATTGGAAGGAAAGCCTCAGATTTAGCAGCCAGAGCTTCAGGAGGAGCAGCAGCGAGCACAGCATCGGTTTTGCAGCAGCTCCTTCCATGTGCATGTTTTTGGGAGTGGAAAGGCTTGCAGAGTGTTAAAGTAGCTTTTTCTCTCCGCTGGAAAGCTGCACGCTCAGTGCCAGTGTTCTGCAGCTTCTTTCTTCACGTTTCAGCAGCTAGCACGCTCTCCGTGTGCTGGAGAAGCGGCAGAGGCTTCCTTGCCGGAGAAGCGGCACCTTCGCCGGCAGAGAGCATCCTGCCGGCCGCGGTGCGCTCCGGAGCGGGGGCTTGTGCCGAAAGAGGCTGGCAACAGGCGCTTACCTTCGGACAGCTCCGGATCGCCGTCTAATGCGTCTCTTGTCGCCTACACGGCAGGGAAAAGCTTTTCCACTCTGTCTAGGAAGGAGAAAGTGTGCCAGCACAGCAAATGCCTCCCGGACTTTCCCTGGAATTCAGCAAGTGCTTTGCAGCTTGAAATTGGAAGGAAAGCCTCAGATTTAGCAGCCAGAGCTTCAGGAGGAGCAGCAGCGAGCACAGCATCGGTTTTGCAGCAGCTCCTTCCATGTGCATGTTTTTGGGAGTGGAAAGGCTTGCAGAGTGTTAAAGTAGCTTTTTCTCTCCGCTGGAAAGCTGCACGCTCAGTGCCAGTGTTCTGCAGCTTCTTTCTTCACGTTTCAGCAGCTAGCACGCTCTCCGTGTGCTGGAGAAGCGGCAGAGGCTTCCTTGCCGGAGAAGCGGCACCTTCGCCGGCAGAGAGCATCCTGCCGGCCGCGGTGCGCTCCGGAGCGGGGGCTTGTGCCGAAAGAGGCCGGCAACAGGCGCTTACCTTCGGACAGCTCCGGATCGCCGTCTAATGCGTCTCTTGTCGCCTACACGGCAGGGAAAAGCTTTTCCACTCTGTCTAGGAAGGAGAAAGTGTGCCAGCACAGCAAATGCCTCCCGGACTTTCCCTGGAATTCAGCAAGTGCTTTGCAGCTTGAAATTGGAAGGAAAGCCTCAGATTTAGCAGCCAGAGCTTCAGGAGGAGCAGCAGCGAGCACAGCATCGGTTTTGCAGCAGCTCCTTCCATGTGCATGTTTTTGGGAGTGGAAAGGCTTGCAGAGTGTTAAAGTAGCTTTTTCTCTCCGCTGGAAAGCTGCACGCTCAGTGCCAGTCTTCTGCAGCTTCTTTCTTCACGTTTCAGCAGCTAGCACGCTCTCCGTGTGCTGGAGAAGCGGCAGAGGCTTCCTTGCCGGAGAAGCGGCACCTTCGCCGGCAGAGAGCATCCTGCCGGCCGCGGTGCGCTCCGGAGCGGGGGCTTGTGCCGAAAGAGGCCGGCAACAGGCGCTTACCTTCGGACAGCTCCGGATCGCCGTCTAATGCGTCTCTTGTCGCCTACACGGCAGGGAAAAGCTTTTCCACTCTGTCTAGGAAGGAGAAAGTGTGCCAGCACAGCAAATGCCTCCCGGACTTTCCCTGGAATTCAGCAAGTGCTTTGCAGCTTGAAATTGGAAGGAAAGCCTCAGATTTAGCAGCCAGAGCTTCAGGAGGAGCAGCAGCGAGCATAGCATCGGTTTTGCAGCAGCTCCTTCCATGTGCATGTTTTTGGGAGTGGAAAGGCTTGCAGAGTGTTAAAGTAGCTTTTTCTCTCCGCTGGAAAGCTGCACGCTCAGTGCCAGTGTTCTGCAGCTTCTTTCTTCACGTTTCAGCAGCTAGCACGCTCTCCGTGTGCTGGAGAAGCGGCAGAGGCTTCCTTGCCGGAGAAGCGGCACCTTCGCCGGCAGAGAGCATCCTGCCGGCCGCGGTGCGCTCCGGAGCGGGGGCTTGTGCCGAAAGAGGCCGGCAACAGGCGCTTACCTTCGGACAGCTCCGGATCGCCGTCTAATGCGTCTCTTGTCGCCTACACGGCAGGGAAAAGCTTTTCCACTCTGTCTAGGAAGGAGAAAGTGTGCCAGCACAGCAAATGCCTCCCGGACTTTCCCTGGAATTCAGCAAGTGCTTTGCAGCTTGAAATTGGAAGGAAAGCCTCAGATTTAGCAGCCAGAGCTTCAGGAGGAGCAGCAGCGAGCACAGCATCGGTTTTGCAGCAGCTCCTTCCATGTGCATGTTTTTGGGAGTGGAAAGGCTTGCAGAGTGTTAAAGTAGCTTTTTCTCTCCGCTGGAAAGCTGCACGCTCAGTGCCAGTGTTCTGCAGCTTCTTTCTTCACGTTTCAGCAGCTAGCACGCTCTCCGTGTGCTGGAGAAGCGGCAGAGGCTTCCTTGCCGGAGAAGCGGCACCTTCGCCGGCAGAGAGCATCCTGCCGGCCGCGGTGCGCTCCGGAGCGGGGGCTTGTGCCGAAAGAGGCTGGCAACAGGCGCTTACCTTCGGACAGCTCCGGATCGCCGTCTAATGCGTCTCTTGTCGCCTACACGGCAGGGAAAAGCTTTTCCACTCTGTCTAGGAAGGAGAAAGTGTGCCAGCACAGCAAATGCCTCCCGGACTTTCCCTGGAATTCAGCAAGTACTTTACAGCTTGAAATTGGAAGGAAAGCCTCAGATTTAGCAGCCAGAGCTTCAGGAGGAGCAGCAGCGAGCACAGCATCGGTTTTGCAGCAGCTCCTTCCATGTGCATGTTTTTGGGAGTGGAAAGGCTTGCAGAGTGTTAAAGTAGCTTTTTCTCTCCGCTGGAAAGCTGCACGCTCAGTGCCAGTGTTCTGCAGCTTCTTTCTTCACGTTTCAGCAGCTAGCACGCTCTCCGTGTGCTGGAGAAGCGGCAGAGGCTTCCTTGCCGGAGAAGCGGCACCTTCGCCGGCAGAGAGCATCCTGCCGGCCGCGGTGCGCTCCGGAGCGGGGGCTTGTGCCGAAAGAGGCCGGCAACAGGCGCTTACCTTCGGACAGCTCCGGATCGCCGTCTAATGCGTCTCTTGTCGCCTACACGGCAGGGAAAAGCTTTTCCACTCTGTCTAGGAAGGAGAAAGTGTGCCAGCACAGCAAATGCCTCCCGGACTTTCCCTGGAATTCAGCAAGTGCTTTGCAGCTTGAAATTGGAAGGAAAGCCTCAGATTTAGCAGCCAGAGCTTCAGGAGGAGCAGCAGCGAGCACAGCATCGGTTTTGCAGCAGCTCCTTCCATGTGCATGTTTTTGGGAGTGGAAAGGCTTGCAGAGTGTTAAAGTAGCTTTTTCTCTCCGCTGGAAAGCTGCACGCTCAGTGCCAGTCTTCTGCAGCTTCTTTCTTCACGTTTCAGCAGCTAGCACGCTCTCCGTGTGCTGGAGAAGCGGCAGAGGCTTCCTTGCCGGAGAAGCGGCACCTTCGCCGGCAGAGAGCATCCTGCCGGCCGCGGTGCGCTCCGGAGCGGGGGCTTGTGCCGAAAGAGGCCGGCAACAGGCGCTTACCTTCGGACAGCTCCGGATCGCCGTCTAATGCGTCTCTTGTCGCCTACACGGCAGGGAAAAGCTTTTCCACTCTGTCTAGGAAGGAGAAAGTGTGCCAGCACAGCAAATGCCTCCCGGACTTTCCCTGGAATTCAGCAAGTGCTTTGCAGCTTGAAATTGGAAGGAAAGCCTCAGATTTAGCAGCCAGAGCTTCAGGAGGAGCAGCAGCGAGCATAGCATCGGTTTTGCAGCAGCTCCTTCCATGTGCATGTTTTTGGGAGTGGAAAGGCTTGCAGAGTGTTAAAGTAGCTTTTTTTCTCCGCTGGAAAGCTGCACGCTCAGTGCCAGTGTTCTGCAGCTTCTTTCTTCACGTTTCAGCAGCTAGCACGCTCTCCGTGTGCTGGAGAAGCGGCAGAGGCTTCCTTGCCGGAGAAGCGGCACCTTCGCCGGCAGAGAGCATCCTGCCGGCCGCGGTGCGCTCCGGAGCGGGGGCTTGTGCCGAAAGAGGCCGGCAACAGGCGCTTACCTTCGGACAGCTCCGGATCGCCGTCTAATGCGTCTCTTGTCGCCTACACGGCAGGGAAAAGCTTTTCCACTCTGTCTAGGAAGGAGAAAGTGTGCCAGCACAGCAAATGCCTCCCGGACTTTCCCTGGAATTCAGCAAGTGCTTTGCAGCTTGAAATTGGAAGGAAAGCCTCAGATTTAGCAGCCAGAGCTTCAGGAGGAGCAGCAGCGAGCATAGCATCGGTTTTGCAGCAGCTCCTTCCATGTGCATGTTTTTGGGAGTGGAAAGGCTTGCAGAGTGTTAAAGTAGCTTTTTCTCTCCGCTGGAAAGCTGCACGCTCAGTGCCAGTGTTCTGCAGCTTCTTTCTTCACGTTTCAGCAGCTAGCACGCTCTCCGTGTGCTGGAGAAGCGGCAGAGGCTTCCTTGCCGGAGAAGCGGCACCTTCGCCGGCAGAGAGCATCCTGCCGGCCGCGGTGCGCTCCGGAGCGGGGGCTTGTGCCGAAAGAGGCCGGCAACAGGCGCTTACCTTCGGACAGCTCCGGATCGCCGTCTAATGCGTCTCTTGTCGCCTACACGGCAGGGAAAAGCTTTTCCACTCTGTCTAGGAAGGAGAAAGTGTGCCAGCACAGCAAATGCCTCCCGGACTTTCCCTGGAATTCAGCAAGTGCTTTGCAGCTTGAAATTGGAAGGAAAGCCTCAGATTTAGCAGCCAGAGCTTCAGGAGGAGCAGCAGCGAGCACAGCATCGGTTTTGCAGCAGCTCCTTCCATGTGCATGTTTTTGGGAGTGGAAAGGCTTGCAGAGTGTTAAAGTAGCTTTTTCTCTCCGCTGGAAAGCTGCACGCTCAGTGCCAGTCTTCTGCAGCTTCTTTCTTCACGTTTCAGCAGCTAGCACGCTCTCCGTGTGCTGGAGAAGCGGCAGAGGCTTCCTTGCCGGAGAAGCGGCACCTTCGCCGGCAGAGAGCATCCTGCCGGCCGCGGTGCGCTCCGGAGCGGGGGCTTGTGCCGAAAGAGGCCGGCAACAGGCGCTTACCTTCGGACAGCTCCGGATCGCCGTCTAATGCGTCTCTTGTCGCCTACACGGCAGGGAAAAGCTTTTCCACTCTGTCTAGGAAGGAGAAAGTGTGCCAGCACAGCAAATGCCTCCCGGACTTTCCCTGGAATTCAGCAAGTGCTTTGCAGCTTGAAATTGGAAGGAAAGCCTCAGATTTAGCAGCCAGAGCTTCAGGAGGAGCAGCAGCGAGCATAGCATCGGTTTTGCAGCAGCTCCTTCCATGTGCATGTTTTTGGGAGTGGAGAGGCTTGCAGAGTGTTAAAGTAGCTTTTTCTCTCCGCTGGAAAGCTGCACGCTCAGTGCCAGTGTTCTGCAGCTTCTTTCTTCACGTTTCAGCAGCTAGCACGCTCTCCGTGTGCTGGAGAAGCGGCCGAGGCTTCCTTGCCGGAGAAGCGGCACCTTCGCCGGCAGAGAGCATCCTGCCGGCCGCGGTGCGCTCCGGAGCGGGGGCTTGTGCCGAAAGAGGCCGGCAACAGGCGCTTACCTTCGGACAGCTCCGGATCGCCGTCTAATGCGTCTCTTGTCGCCTACACGGCAGGGAAAAGCTTTTCCACTCTGTCTAGGAAGGAGAAAGTGTGCCAGCACAGCAAATGCCTCCCGGACTTTCCCTGCAATTCAGCAAGTGCTTTGCAGCTTGAAATTGGAAGGAAAGCCTCAGATTTAGCAGCCAGAGCTTCAGGAGGAGCAGCAGCGAGCACAGCATCGGTTTTGCAGCAGCTCCTTCCATGTGCATGTTTTTGGGAGTGGAAAGGCTTGCAGAGTGTTAAAGTAGCTTTTTCTCTCCGCTGGAAAGCTGCACGCTCAGTGCCAGTCTTCTGCAGCTTCTTTCTTCACGTTTCAGCAGCTAGCACGCTCTCCGTGTGCTGGAGAAGCGGCAGAGGCTTCCTTGCCGGAGAAGCGGCACCTTCGCCGGCAGAGAGCATCCTGCCGGCCGCGGTGCGCTCCGGAGCGGGGGCTTGTGCCGAAAGAGGCCGGCAACAGGCGCTTACCTTCGGACAGCTCCGGATCGCCGTCTAATGCGTCTCTTGTCGCCTACACGGCAGGGAAAAGCTTTTCCACTCTGTCTAGGAAGGAGAAAGTGTGCCAGCACAGCAAATGCCTCCCGGACTTTCCCTGGAATTCAGCAAGTGCTTTGCAGCTTGAAATTGGAAGGAAAGCCTCAGATTTAGCAGCCAGAGCTTCAGGAGGAGCAGCAGCGAGCACAGCATCGGTTTTGCAGCAGCTCCTTCCATGTGCATGTTTTTGGGAGTGGAAAGGCTTGCAGAGTGTTAAAGTAGCTTTTTCTCTCCGCTGGAAAGCTGCACGCTCAGTGCCAGTCTTCTGCAGCTTCTTTCTTCACGTTTCAGCAGCTAGCACGCTCTCCGTGTGCTGGAGAAGCGGCAGAGGCTTCCTTGCCGGAGAAGCGGCACCTTCGCCGGCAGAGAGCATCCTGCCGGCCGCGGTGCGCTCCGGAGCGGGGGCTTGTGCCGAAAGAGGCCGGCAACAGGCGCTTACCTTCGGACAGCTCCGGATCGCCGTCTAATGCGTCTCTTGTCGCCTACACGGCAGGGAAAAGCTTTTCCACTCTGTCTAGGAAGGAGAAAGTGTGCCAGCACAGCAAATGCCTCCCGGACTTTCCCTGGAATTCAGCAAGTGCTTTGCAGCTTGAAATTGGAAGGAAAGCCTCAGATTTAGCAGCCAGAGCTTCAGGAGGAGCAGCAGCGAGCACAGCATCGGTTTTGCAGCAGCTCCTTCCATGTGCATGTTTTTGGGAGTGGAAAGGCTTGCAGAGTGTTAAAGTAGCTTTTTCTCTCCGCTGGAAAGCTGCACGCTCAGTGCCAGTGTTCTGCAGCTTCTTTCTTCACGTTTCAGCAGCTAGCACGCTCTCCGTGTGCTGGAGAAGCGGCAGAGGCTTCCTTGCCGGAGAAGCGGCACCTTCGCCGGCAGAGAGCATCCTGCCGGCCGCGGTGCGCTCCGGAGCGGGGGCTTGTGCCGAAAGAGGCCGGCAACAGGCGCTTACCTTCGGACAGCTCCGGATCGCCGTCTAATGCGTCTCTTGTCGCCTACACGGCAGGGAAAAGCTTTTCCACTCTGTCTAGGAAGGAGAAAGTGTGCCAGCACAGCAAATGCCTCCCGGACTTTCCCTGCAATTCAGCAAGTGCTTTGCAGCTTGAAATTGGAAGGAAAGCCTCAGATTTAGCAGCCAGAGCTTCAGGAGGAGCAGCAGCGAGCACAGCATCGGTTTTGCAGCAGCTCCTTCCATGTGCATGTTTTTGGGAGTGGAAAGGCTTGCAGAGTGTTAAAGTAGCTTTTTCTCTCCGCTGGAAAGCTGCACGCTCAGTGTCAGTCTTCTGCAGCTTCTTTCTTCACGTTTCAGCAGCTAGCACGCTCTCCGTGTGCTGGAGAAGCGGCAGAGGCTTCCTTGCCGGAGAAGCGGCACCTTCGCCGGCAGAGAGCATCCTGCCGGCCGCGGTGCGCTCCGGAGCGGGGGCTTGTGCCGAAAGAGGCCGGCAACAGGCGCTTACCTTCGGACAGCTCCGGATCGCCGTCTAATGCGTCTCTTGTCGCCTACACGGCAGGGAAAAGCTTTTCCACTCTGTCTAGGAAGGAGAAAGTGTGCCAGCACAGCAAATGCCTCCCGGACTTTCCCTGGAATTCAGCAAGTGCTTTGCAGCTTGAAATTGGAAGGAAAGCCTCAGATTTAGCAGCCAGAGCTTCAGGAGGAGCAGCAGCGAGCACAGCATCGGTTTTGCAGCAGCTCCTTCCATGTGCATGTTTTTGGGAGTGGAAAGGCTTGCAGAGTGTTAAAGTAGCTTTTTCTCTCCGCTGGAAAGCTGCACGCTCAGTGCCAGTCTTCTGCAGCTTCTTTCTTCACGTTTCAGCAGCTAGCACGCTCTCCGTGTGCTGGAGAAGCGGCAGAGGCTTCCTTGCCGGAGAAGCGGCACCTTCGCCGGCAGAGAGCATCCTGCCGGCCGCGGTGCGCTCCGGAGCGGGGGCTTGTGCCGAAAGAGGCCGGCAACAAGCGCTTACCTTCGGACAGCTCCGGATCGCCGTCTAATGCGTCTCTTGTCGCCTACACGGCAGGGAAAAGCTTTTCCACTCTGTCTAGGAAGGAGAAAGTGTGCCAGCACAGCAAATGCCTCCCGGACTTTCCCTGGAATTCAGCAAGTGCTTTGCAGCTTGAAATTGGAAGGAAAGCCTCAGATTTAGCAGCCAGAGCTTCAGGAGGAGCAGCAGCGAGCACAGCATCGGTTTTGCAGCAGCTCCTTCCATGTGCATGTTTTTGGGAGTGGAAAGGCTTGCAGAGTGTTAAAGTAGCTTTTTCTCTCCGCTGGAAAGCTGCACGCTCAGTGCCAGTCTTCTGCAGCTTCTTTCTTCACGTTTCAGCAGCTAGCACGCTCTCCGTGTGCTGGAGAAGCGGCAGAGGCTTCCTTGCCGGAGAAGCGGCACCTTCGCCGGCAGAGAGCATCCTGCCGGCCGCGGTGCGCTCCGGAGCGGGGGCTTGTGCCGAAAGAGGCCGGCAACAGGCGCTTACCTTCGGACAGCTCCGGATCGCCGTCTAATGCGTCTCTTGTCGCCTACACGGCAGGGAAAAGCTTTTCCACTCTGTCTAGGAAGGAGAAAGTGTGCCAGCACAGCAAATGCCTCCCGGACTTTCCCTGGAATTCAGCAAGTGCTTTGCAGCTTGAAATTGGAAGGAAAGCCTCAGATTTAGCAGCCAGAGCTTCAGGAGGAGCAGCAGCGAGCACAGCATCGGTTTTGCAGCAGCTCCTTCCATGTGCATGTTTTTGGGAGTGGAAAGGCTTGCAGAGTGTTAAAGTAGCTTTTTCTCTCCGCTGGAAAGCTGCACGCTCAGTGCCAGTGTTCTGCAGCTTCTTTCTTCACGTTTCAGCAGCTAGCACGCTCTCCGTGTGCTGGAGAAGCGGCAGAGGCTTCCTTGCCGGAGAAGCGGCACCTTCGCCGGCAGAGAGCATCCTGCCGGCCGCGGTGCGCTCCGGAGCGGGGGCTTGTGCCGAAAGAGGCCGGCAACAGGCGCTTACCTTCGGACAGCTCCGGATCGCCGTCTAATGCGTCTCTTGTCGCCTACACGGCAGGGAAAAGCTTTTCCACTCTGTCTAGGAAGGAGAAAGTGTGCCAGCACAGCAAATGCCTCCCGGACTTTCCCTGCAATTCAGCAAGTGCTTTGCAGCTTGAAATTGGAAGGAAAGCCTCAGATTTAGCAGCCAGAGCTTCAGGAGGAGCAGCAGCGAGCATAGCATCGGTTTTGCAGCAGCTCCTTCCATGTGCATGTTTTTGGGAGTGGAAAGGCTTGCAGAGTGTTAAAGTAGCTTTTTCTCTCCGCTGGAAAGCTGCACGCTCAGTGCCAGTCTTCTGCAGCTTCTTTCTTCACGTTTCAGCAGCTAGCACGCTCTCCGTGTGCTGGAGAAGCGGCAGAGGCTTCCTTGCCGGAGAAGCGGCACCTTCGCCGGCAGAGAGCATCCTGCCGGCCGCGGTGCGCTCCGGAGCGGGGGCTTGTGCCGAAAGAGGCCGGCAACAGGCGCTTACCTTCGGACAGCTCCGGATCGCCGTCTAATGCGTCTCTTGTCGCCTACACGGCAGGGAAAAGCTTTTCCACTCTGTCTAGGAAAGAGAAAGTGTGCCAGCACAGCAAATGCCTCCCGGACTTTCCCTGCAATTCAGCAAGTGCTTTGCAGCTTGAAATTGGAAGGAAAGCCTCAGATTTAGCAGCCAGAGCTTCAGGAGGAGCAGCAGCGAGCATAGCATCGGTTTTGCAGCAGCTCCTTCCATGTGCATGTTTTTGGGAGTGGAGAGGCTTGCAGAGTGTTAAAGTAGCTTTTTCTCTCCGCTGGAAAGCTGCACGCTCAGTGCCAGTGTTCTGCAGCTTCTTTCTTCACGTTTCAGCAGCTAGCACGCTCTCCGTGTGCTGGAGAAGCGGCAGAGGCTTCCTTGCCGGAGAAGCGGCACCTTCGCCGGCAGAGAGCATCCTGCCGGCCGCGGTGCGCTCCGGAGCGGGGGCTTGTGCCGAAAGAGGCCGGCAACAGGCGCTTACCTTCGGACAGCTCCGGATCGCCGTCTAATGCGTCTCTTGTCGCCTACACGGCAGGGAAAAGCTTTTCCACTCTGTCTAGGAAGGAGAAAGTGTGCCAGCACAGCAAATGCCTCCCGGACTTTCCCTGGAATTCAGCAAGTGCTTTGCAGCTTGAAATTGGAAGGAAAGCCTCAGATTTAGCAGCCAGAGCTTCAGGAGGAGCAGCAGCGAGCACAGCATCGGTTTTGCAGCAGCTCCTTCCATGTGCATGTTTTTGGGAGTGGAAAGGCTTGCAGAGTGTTAAAGTAGCTTTTTCTCTCCGCTGGAAAGCTGCACGCTCAGTGCCAGTCTTCTGCAGCTTCTTTCTTCACGTTTCAGCAGCTAGCACGCTCTCCGTGTGCTGGAGAAGCGGCAGAGGCTTCCTTGCCGGAGAAGCGGCACCTTCGCCGGCAGAGAGCATCCTGCCGGCCGCGGTGCGCTCCGGAGCGGGGGCTTGTGCCGAAAGAGGCCGGCAACAGGCGCTTACCTTCGGACAGCTCCGGATCGCCGTCTAATGCGTCTCTTGTCGCCTACACGGCAGGGAAAAGCTTTTCCACTCTGTCTAGGAAAGAGAAAGTGTGCCAGCACAGCAAATGCCTCCCGGACTTTCCCTGGAATTCAGCAAGTGCTTTGCAGCTTGAAATTGGAAGGAAAGCCTCAGATTTAGCAGCCAGAGCTTCAGGAGGAGCAGCAGCGAGCACAGCATCGGTTTTGCAGCAGCTCCTTCCATGTGCATGTTTTTGGGAGTGGAAAGGCTTGCAGAGTGTTAAAGTAGCTTTTTCTCTCCGCTGGAAAGCTGCACGCTCAGTGCCAGTGTTCTGCAGCTTCTTTCTTCACGTTTCAGCAGCTAGCACGCTCTCCGTGTGCTGGAGAAGCGGCAGAGGCTTCCTTGCCGGAGAAGCGGCACCTTCGCCGGCAGAGAGCATCCTGCCGGCCGCGGTGCGCTCCGGAGCGGGGGCTTGTGCCGAAAGAGGCCGGCAACAGGCGCTTACCTTCGGACAGCTCCGGATCGCCGTCTAATGCGTCTCTTGTCGCCTACACGGCAGGGAAAAGCTTTTCCACTCTGTCTAGGAAGGAGAAAGTGTGCCAGCACAGCAAATGCCTCCCGGACTTTCCCTGGAATTCAGCAAGTGCTTTGCAGCTTGAAATTGGAAGGAAAGCCTCAGATTTAGCAGCCAGAGCTTCAGGAGGAGCAGCAGCGAGCACAGCATCGGTTTTGCAGCAGCTCCTTCCATGTGCATGTTTTTGGGAGTGGAAAGGCTTGCAGAGTGTTAAAGTAGCTTTTTCTCTCCGCTGGAAAGCTGCACGCTCAGTGCCAGTCTTCTGCAGCTTCTTTCTTCACGTTTCAGCAGCTAGCACGCTCTCCGTGTGCTGGAGAAGCGGCAGAGGCTTCCTTGCCGGAGAAGCGGCACCTTCGCCGGCAGAGAGCATCCTGCCGGCCGCGGTGCGCTCCGGAGCGGGGGCTTGTGCCGAAAGAGGCCGGCAACAGGCGCTTACCTTCGGACAGCTCCGGATCGCCGTCTAATGCGTCTCTTGTCGCCTACACGGCAGGGAAAAGCTTTTCCACTCTGTCTAGGAAAGAGAAAGTGTGCCAGCACAGCAAATGCCTCCCGGACTTTCCCTGCAATTCAGCAAGTGCTTTGCAGCTTGAAATTGGAAGGAAAGCCTCAGATTTAGCAGCCAGAGCTTCAGGAGGAGCAGCAGCGAGCACAGCATCGGTTTTGCAGCAGCTCCTTCCATGTGCATGTTTTTGGGAGTGGAAAGGCTTGCAGAGTGTTAAAGTAGCTTTTTCTCTCCGCTGGAAAGCTGCACGCTCAGTGCCAGTCTTCTGCAGCTTCTTTCTTCACGTTTCAGCAGCTAGCTCGCTCTCCGTGTGCTGGAGAAGCGGCCGAGGCTTCCTTGCCGGAGAAGCGGCACCTTCGCCGGCAGAGAGCATCCTGCCGGCCGCGGTGCGCTCCGGAGCGGGGGCTTGTGCCGAAAGAGGCCGGCAACAGGCGCTTACCTTCGGACAGCTCCGGATCGCCGTCTAATGCGTCTCTTGTCGCCTACACGGCAGGGAAAAGCTTTTCCACTCTGTCTAGGAAGGAGAAAGTGTGCCAGCACAGCAAATGCCTCCCGGACTTTCCCTGGAATTCAGCAAGTGCTTTGCAGCTTGAAATTGGAAGGAAAGCCTCAGATTTAGCAGCCAGAGCTTCAGGAGGAGCAGCAGCGAGCACAGCATCGGTTTTGCAGCAGCTCCTTCCATGTGCATGTTTTTGGGAGTGGAAAGGCTTGCAGAGTGTTAAAGTAGCTTTTTCTCTCCGCTGGAAAGCTGCACGCTCAGTGCCAGTCTTCTGCAGCTTCTTTCTTCACGTTTCAGCAGCTAGCACGCTCTCCGTGTGCTGGAGAAGCGGCAGAGGCTTCCTTGCCGGAGAAGCGGCACCTTCGCCGGCAGAGAGCATCCTGCCGGCCGCGGTGCGCTCCGGAGCGGGGGCTTGTGCCGAAAGAGGCCGGCAACAGGCGCTTACCTTCGGACAGCTCCGGATCGCCGTCTAATGCGTCTCTTGTCGCCTACACGGCAGGGAAAAGCTTTTCCACTCTGTCTAGGAAGGAGAAAGTGTGCCAGCACAGCAAATGCCTCCCGGACTTTCCCTGGAATTCAGCAAGTGCTTTGCAGCTTGAAATTGGAAGGAAAGCCTCAGATTTAGCAGCCAGAGCTTCAGGAGGAGCAGCAGCGAGCACAGCATCGGTTTTGCAGCAGCTCCTTCCATGTGCATGTTTTTGGGAGTGGAAAGGCTTGCAGAGTGTTAAAGTAGCTTTTTCTCTCCGCTGGAAAGCTGCACGCTCAGTGCCAGTCTTCTGCAGCTTCTTTCTTCACGTTTCAGCAGCTAGCACGCTCTCCGTGTGCTGGAGAAGCGGCAGAGGCTTCCTTGCCGGAGAAGCGGCACCTTCGCCGGCAGAGAGCATCCTGCCGGCCGCGGTGCGCTCCGGAGCGGGGGCTTGTGCCGAAAGAGGCCGGCAACAGGCGCTTACCTTCGGACAGCTCCGGATCGCCGTCTAATGCGTCTCTTGTCGCCTACACGGCAGGGAAAAGCTTTTCCACTCTGTCTAGGAAGGAGAAAGTGTGCCAGCACAGCAAATGCCTCCCGGACTTTCCCTGCAATTCAGCAAGTGCTTTGCAGCTTGAAATTGGAAGGAAAGCCTCAGATTTAGCAGCCAGAGCTTCAGGAGGAGCAGCAGCGAGCACAGCATCGGTTTTGCAGCAGCTCCTTCCATGTGCATGTTTTTGGGAGTGGAAAGGCTTGCAGAGTGTTAAAGTAGCTTTTTCTCTCCGCTGGAAAGCTGCACGCTCAGTGCCAGTCTTCTGCAGCTTCTTTCTTCACGTTTCAGCAGCTAGCACGCTCTCCGTGTGCTGGAGAAGCGGCAGAGGCTTCCTTGCCGGAGAAGGGGCACCTTCGCCGGCAGAGAGCATCCGGCCGGCCGCGGTGCGCTCCGGAGCGGGGGCTTGTGCCGAAAGAGGCCGGCAACAGGCGCTTACCTTTGGATAGCTCCGGATCGCCGTCTAATGCGTCTCTTGTCGCCTACACGGCAGGGAAAAGCTTTTCCACTCTGTCTAGGAAGGAGAAAGTGTGCCAGCACAGCAAATGCCTCCCGGACTTTCCCTGGAATTCAGCAAGTGCTTTGCAGCTTGAAATTGGAAGGAAAGCCTCAGATTTAGCAGCCAGAGCTTCAGGAGGAGCAGCAGCGAGCACAGCATCGGTTTTGCAGCAGCTCCTTCCATGTGCATGTTTTTGGGAGTGGAAAGGCTTGCAGAGTGTTAAAGTAGCTTTTTCTCTCCGCTGGAAAGCTGCACGCTCAGTGCCAGTCTTCTGCAGCTTCTTTCTTCACGTTTCAGCAGCTAGCACGCTCTCCGTGTGCTGGAGAAGCGGCAGAGGCTTCCTTGCCGGAGAAGCGGCACCTTCGCCGGCAGAGAGCATCCTGCCGGCCGCGGTGCGCTCCGGAGCGGGGGCTTGTGCCGAAAGAGGCCGGCAACAGGCGCTTACCTTCGGACAGCTCTGGATCGCCGTCTAATGCGTCTCTTGTCGCCTACACGGCAGGGAAAAGCTTTTCCACTCTGTCTAGGAAGGAGAAAGTGTGCCAGCACAGCAAATGCCTCCCGGACTTTCCCTGGAATTCAGCAAGTGCTTTGCAGCTTGAAATTGGAAGGAAAGCCTCAGATTTAGCAGCCAGAGCTTCAGGAGGAGCAGCAGCGAGCACAGCATCGGTTTTGCAGCAGCTCCTTCCATGTGCATGTTTTTGGGAGTGGAGAGGCTTGCAGAGTGTTAAAGTAGCTTTTTCTCTCCGCTGGAAAGCTGCACGCTCAGTGCCAGTCTTCTGCAGCTTCTTTCTTCACGTTTCAGCAGCTAGCACGCTCTCCGTGTGCTGGAGAAGCGGCAGAGGCTTCCTTGCCGGAGAAGCGGCACCTTCGCCGGCAGAGAGCATCCTGCCGGCCGCGGTGCGCTCCGGAGCGGGGGCTTGTGCCGAAAGAGGCCGGCAACAGGCGCTTACCTTCGGACAGCTCCGGATCGCCGTCTAATGCGTCTCTTGTCGCCTACACGGCAGGGAAAAGCTTTTCCACTCTGTCTAGGAAGGAGAAAGTGTGCCAGCACAGCAAATGCCTCCCGGACTTTCCCTGGAATTCAGCAAGTGCTTTGCAGCTTGAAATTGGAAGGAAAGCCTCAGATTTAGCAGCCAGAGCTTCAGGAGGAGCAGCAGCGAGCACAGCATCGGTTTTGCAGCAGCTCCTTCCATGTGCATGTTTTTGGGAGTGGAAAGGCTTGCAGAGTGTTAAAGTAGCTTTTTCTCTCCGCTGGAAAGCTGCACGCTCAGTGCCAGTCTTCTGCAGCTTCTTTCTTCACGTTTCAGCAGCTAGCACGCTCTCCGTGTGCTGGAGAAGCGGCAGAGGCTTCCTTGCCGGAGAAGGGGCACCTTCGCCGGCAGAGAGCATCCGGCCGGCCGCGGTGCGCTCCGGAGCGGGGGCTTGTGCCGAAAGAGGCCGGCAACAGGCGCTTACCTTCGGACAGCTCCGGATCGCCGTCTAATGCGTCTCTTGTCGCCTACACGGCAGGGAAAAGCTTTTCCACTCTGTCTAGGAAGGAGAAAGTGTGCCAGCACAGCAAATGCCTCCCGGACTTTCCCTGGAATTCAGCAAGTGCTTTGCAGCTTGAAATTGGAAGGAAAGCCTCAGATTTAGCAGCCAGAGCTTCAGGAGGAGCAGCAGCGAGCACAGCATCGGTTTTGCAGCAGCTCCTTCCATGTGCATGTTTTTGGGAGTGGAGAGGCTTGCAGAGTGTTAAAGTAGCTTTTTCTCTCCGCTGGAAAGCTGCACGCTCAGTGCCAGTCTTCTGCAGCTTCTTTCTTCACGTTTCAGCAGCTAGCACGCTCTCCGTGTGCTGGAGAAGCGGCAGAGGCTTCCTTGCCGGAGAAGCGGCACCTTCGCCGGCAGAGAGCATCCTGCCGGCCGCGGTGCGCTCCGGAGCGGGGGCTTGTGCCGAAAGAGGCCGGCAACAGGCGCTTACCTTCGGACAGCTCCGGATCGCCGTCTAATGCGTCTCTTGTCGCCTACACGGCAGGGAAAAGCTTTTCCACTCTGTCTAGGAAGGAGAAAGTGTGCCAGCACAGCAAATGCCTCCCGGACTTTCCCTGGAATTCAGCAAGTGCTTTGCAGCTTGAAATTGGAAGGAAAGCCTCAGATTTAGCAGCCAGAGCTTCAGGAGGAGCAGCAGCGAGCACAGCATCGGTTTTGCAGCAGCTCCTTCCATGTGCATGTTTTTGGGAGTGGAAAGGCTTGCAGAGTGTTAAAGTAGCTTTTTCTCTCCGCTGGAAAGCTGCACGCTCAGTGCCAGTCTTCTGCAGCTTCTTTCTTCACGTTTCAGCAGCTAGCACGCTCTCCGTGTGCTGGAGAAGCGGCAGAGGCTTCCTTGCCGGAGAAGCGGCACCTTCGCCGGCAGAGAGCATCCTGCCGGCCGCGGTGCGCTCCGGAGCGGGGGCTTGTGCCGAAAGAGGCCGGCAACAGGCGCTTACCTTCGGACAGCTCCGGATCGCCGTCTAATGCGTCTCTTGTCGCCTACACGGCAGGGAAAAGCTTTTCCACTCTGTCTAGGAAGGAGAAAGTGTGCCAGCACAGCAAATGCCTCCCGGACTTTCCCTGGAATTCAGCAAGTGCTTTGCAGCTTGAAATTGGAAGGAAAGCCTCAGATTTAGCAGCCAGAGCTTCAGGAGGAGCAGCAGCGAGCACAGCATCGGTTTTGCAGCAGCTCCTTCCATGTGCATGTTTTTGGGAGTGGAAAGGCTTGCAGAGTGTTAAAGTAGCTTTTTCTCTCCGCTGGAAAGCTGCACGCTCAGTGCCAGTCTTCTGCAGCTTCTTTCTTCACGTTTCAGCAGCTAGCACGCTCTCCGTGTGCTGGAGAAGCGGCAGAGGCTTCCTTGCCGGAGAAGCGGCACCTTCGCCGGCAGAGAGCATCCTGCCGGCCGCGGTGCGCTCCGGAGCGGGGGCTTGTGCCGAAAGAGGCCGGCAACAGGCGCTTACCTTCGGACAGCTCCGGATCGCCGTCTAATGCGTCTCTTGTCGCCTACACGGCAGGGAAAAGCTTTTCCACTCTGTCTAGGAAGGAGAAAGTGTGCCAGCACAGCAAATGCCTCCCGGACTTTCCCTGCAATTCAGCAAGTGCTTTGCAGCTTGAAATTGGAAGGAAAGCCTCAGATTTAGCAGCCAGAGCTTCAGGAGGAGCAGCAGCGAGCACAGCATCGGTTTTGCAGCAGCTCCTTCCATGTGCATGTTTTTGGGAGTGGAAAGGCTTGCAGAGTGTTAAAGTAGCTTTTTCTCTCCGCTGGAAAGCTGCACGCTCAGTGCCAGTGTTCTGCAGCTTCTTTCTTCACGTTTCAGCAGCTAGCACGCTCTCCGTGTGCTGGAGAAGCGGCAGAGGCTTCCTTGCCGGAGAAGCGGCACCTTCGCCGGCAGAGAGCATCCTGCCGGCCGCGGTGCGCTCCGGAGCGGGGGCTTGTGCCGAAAGAGGCCGGCAACAGGCGCTTACCTTCGGACAGCTCCGGATCGCCGTCTAATGCGTCTCTTGTCGCCTACACGGCAGGGAAAAGCTTTTCCACTCTGTCTAGGAAGGAGAAAGTGTGCCAGCACAGCAAATGCCTCCCGGACTTTCCCTGCAATTCAGCAAGTGCTTTGCAGCTTGAAATTGGAAGGAAAGCCTCAGATTTAGCAGCCAGAGCTTCAGGAGGAGCAGCAGCGAGCACAGCATCGGTTTTGCAGCAGCTCCTTCCATGTGCATGTTTTTGGGAGTGGAAAGGCTTGCAGAGTGTTAAAGTAGCTTTTTCTCTCCGCTGGAAAGCTGCACGCTCAGTGCCAGTCTTCTGCAGCTTCTTTCTTCACGTTTCAGCAGCTAGCACGCTCTCCGTGTGCTGGAGAAGCGGCAGAGGCTTCCTTGCCGGAGAAGCGGCACCTTCGCCGGCAGAGAGCATCCTGCCGGCCGCGGTGCGCTCCGGAGCGGGGGCTTGTGCCGAAAGAGGCCGGCAACAGGCGCTTACCTTCGGACAGCTCCGGATCGCCGTCTAATGCGTCTCTTGTCGCCTACACGGCAGGGAAAAGCTTTTCCACTCTGTCTAGGAAAGAGAAAGTGTGCCAGCACAGCAAATGCCTCCCGGACTTTCCCTGGAATTCAGCAAGTGCTTTGCAGCTTGAAATTGGAAGGAAAGCCTCAGATTTAGCAGCCAGAGCTTCAGGAGGAGCAGCAGCGAGCACAGCATCGGTTTTGCAGCAGCTCCTTCCAAGTGCATGTTTTTGGGAGTGGAAAGGCTTGCAGAGTGTTAAAGTAGCTTTTTCTCTCCGCTGGAAAGCTGCACGCTCAGTGCCAGTCTTCTGCAGCTTCTTTCTTCACGTTTCAGCAGCTAGCACGCTCTCCGTGTGCTGGAGAAGCGGCAGAGGCTTCCTTGCCGGAGAAGCGGCACCTTCGCCGGCAGAGAGCATCCTGCCGGCCGCGGTGCGCTCCGGAGCGGGGGCTTGTGCCGAAAGAGGCCGGCAACAGGCGCTTACCTTCGGACAGCTCCGGATCGCCGTCTAATGCGTCTCTTGTCGCCTACACGGCAGGGAAAAGCTTTTCCACTCTGTCTAGGAAGGAGAAAGTGTGCCAGCACAGCAAATGCCTCCCGGACTTTCCCTGCAATTCAGCAAGTGCTTTGCAGCTTGAAATTGGAAGGAAAGCCTCAGATTTAGCAGCCAGAGCTTCAGGAGGAGCAGCAGCGAGCACAGCATCGGTTTTGCAGCAGCTCCTTCCATGTGCATGTGTTTGGGAGTGGAAAGGCTCGCAGAGTGTTAAAGTAGCTTTTTCTCTCCGCTGGAAAGCTGCACGCTCAGTGCCAGTCTTCTGCAGCTTCTTTCTTCACGTTTCAGCAGCTAGCACGCTCTCCGTGTGCTGGAGAAGCGGCAGAGGCTTCCTTGCCGGAGAAGCGGCACCTTCGCCGGCAGAGAGCATCCTGCCGGCCGCGGTGCGCTCCGGAGCGGGGGCTTGTGCCGAAAGAGGCCGGCAACAGGCGCTTACCTTCGGACAGCTCCGGATCGCCGTCTAATGCGTCTCTTGTCGCCTACACGGCAGGGAAAAGCTTTTCCACTCTGTCTAGGAAGGAGAAAGTGTGCCAGCACAGCAAATGCCTCCCGGACTTTCCCTGCAATTCAGCAAGTGCTTTGCAGCTTGAAATTGGAAGGAAAGCCTCAGATTTAGCAGCCAGAGCTTCAGGAGGAGCAGCAGCGAGCACAGCATCGGTTTTGCAGCAGCTCCTTCCATGTGCATGTTTTTGGGAGTGGAAAGGCTTGCAGAGTGTTAAAGTAGCTTTTTCTCTCCGCTGGAAAGCTGCACGCTCAGTGCCAGTCTTCTGCAGCTTCTTTCTTCACGTTTCAGCAGCTAGCACGCTCTCCGTGTGCTGGAGAAGCGGCAGAGGCTTCCTTGCCGGAGAAGCGGCACCTTCGCCGGCAGAGAGCATCCTGCCGGCCGCGGTGCGCTCCGGAGCGGGGGCTTGTGCCGAAAGAGGCCGGCAGCAGGCGCTTACCTTCGGACAGCTCCGGATCGCCGTCTAATGCGTCTCTTGTCGCCTACACGGCAGGGAAAAGCTTTTCCACTCTGTCTAGGAAAGAGAAAGTGTGCCAGCACAGCAAATGCCTCCCGGACTTTCCCTGGAATTCAGCAAGTGCTTTGCAGCTTGAAATTGGAAGGAAAGCCTCAGATTTAGCAGCCAGAGCTTCAGGAGGAGCAGCAGCGAGCACAGCATCGGTTTTGCAGCAGCTCCTTCCATGTGCATGTTTTTGGGAGTGGAAAGGCTTGCAGAGTGTTAAAGTAGCTTTTTCTCTCCGCTGGAAAGCTGCACGCTCAGTGCCAGTCTTCTGCAGCTTCTTTCTTCACGTTTCAGCAGCTAGCACGCTCTCCGTGTGCTGGAGAAGCGGCAGAGGCTTCCTTGCCGGAGAAGGGGCACCTTCGCCGGCAGAGAGCATCCGGCCGGCCGCGGTGCGCTCCGGAGCGGGGGCTTGTGCCGAAAGAGGCCGGCAACAGGCGCTTACCTTCGGATAGCTCCGGATCGCCGTCTAATGCGTCTCTTGTCGCCTACACGGCAGGGAAAAGCTTTTCCACTCTGTCTAGGAAGGAGAAAGTGTGCCAGCACAGCAAATGCCTCCCGGACTTTCCCTGGAATTCAGCAAGTGCTTTGCAGCTTGAAATTGGAAGGAAAGCCTCAGATTTAGCAGCCAGAGCTTCAGGAGGAGCAGCAGCGAGCACAGCATCGGTTTTGCAGCAGCTCCTTCCATGTGCATGTTTTTGGGAGTGGAAAGGCTTGCAGAGTGTTAAAGTAGCTTTTTCTCTCCGCTGGAAAGCTGCACGCTCAGTGCCAGTCTTCTGCAGCTTCTTTCTTCACGTTTCAGCAGCTAGCACGCTCTCCGTGTGCTGGAGAAGCGGCAGAGGCTTCCTTGCCGGAGAAGCGGCACCTTCGCCGGCAGAGAGCATCCTGCCGGCCGCGGTGCGCTCCGGAGCGGGGGCTTGTGCCGAAAGAGGCCGGCAACAGGCGCTTACCTTCGGACAGCTCCGGATCGCCGTCTAATGCGTCTCTTGTCGCCTACACGGCAGGGAAAAGCTTTTCCACTCTGTCTAGGAAGGAGAAAGTGTGCCAGCACAGCAAATGCCTCCCGGACTTTCCCTGGAATTCAGCAAGTGCTTTGCAGCTTGAAATTGGAAGGAAAGCCTCAGATTTAGCAGCCAGAGCTTCAGGAGGAGCAGCAGCGAGCACAGCATCGGTTTTGCAGCAGCTCCTTCCATGTGCATGTGTTTGGGAGTGGAAAGGCTCGCAGAGTGTTAAAGTAGCTTTTTCTCTCCGCTGGAAAGCTGCACGCTCAGTGCCAGTCTTCTGCAGCTTCTTTCTTCACGTTTCAGCAGCTAGCACGCTCTCCGTGTGCTGGAGAAGCGGCAGAGGCTTCCTTGCCGGAGAAGCGGCACCTTCGCCGGCAGAGAGCATCCTGCCGGCCGCGGTGCGCTCCGGAGCGGGGGCTTGTGCCGAAAGAGGCCGGCAGCAGGCGCTTACCTTCGGACAGCTCCGGATCGCCGTCTAATGCGTCTCTTGTCGCCTACACGGCAGGGAAAAGCTTTTCCACTCTGTCTAGGAAAGAGAAAGTGTGCCAGCACAGCAAATGCCTCCCGGACTTTCCCTGGAATTCAGCAAGTGCTTTGCAGCTTGAAATTGGAAGGAAAGCCTCAGATTTAGCAGCCAGAGCTTCAGGAGGAGCAGCAGCGAGCACAGCATCGGTTTTGCAGCAGCTCCTTCCATGTGCATGTTTTTGGGAGTGGAAAGGCTTGCAGAGTGTTAAAGTAGCTTTTTCTCTCCGCTGGAAAGCTGCACGCTCAGTGCCAGTCTTCTGCAGCTTCTTTCTTCACGTTTCAGCAGCTAGCACGCTCTCCGTGTGCTGGAGAAGCGGCAGAGGCTTCCTTGCCGGAGAAGGGGCACCTTCGCCGGCAGAGAGCATCCGGCCGGCCGCGGTGCGCTCCGGAGCGGGGGCTTGTGCCGAAAGAGGCCGGCAACAGGCGCTTACCTTCGGATAGCTCCGGATCGCCGTCTAATGCGTCTCTTGTCGCCTACACGGCAGGGAAAAGCTTTTCCACTCTGTCTAGGAAGGAGAAAGTGTGCCAGCACAGCAAATGCCTCCCGGACTTTCCCTGGAATTCAGCAAGTGCTTTGCAGCTTGAAATTGGAAGGAAAGCCTCAGATTTAGCAGCCAGAGCTTCAGGAGGAGCAGCAGCGAGCACAGAATCGGTTTTGCAGCAGCTCCTTCCATGTGCATGTTTTTGGGAGTGGAAAGGCTTGCAGAGTGTTAAAGTAGCTTTTTCTCTCCGCTGGAAAGCTGCACGCTCAGTGCCAGTCTTCTGCAGCTTCTTTCTTCACGTTTCAGCAGCTAGCTCGCTCTCCGTGTGCTGGAGAAGCGGCCGAGGCTTCCTTGCCGGAGAAGCGGCACCTTCGCCGGCAGAGAGCATCCTGCCGGCCGCGGTGCGCTCCGGAGCGGGGGCTTGTGCCGAAAGAGGCCGGCAACAGGCGCTTACCTTCGGACAGCTCCGGATCGCCGTCTAATGCGTCTCTTGTCGCCTACACGGCAGGGAAAAGCTTTTCCACTCTGTCTAGGAAGGAGAAAGTGTGCCAGCACAGCAAATGCCTCCCGGACTTTCCCTGGAATTCAGCAAGTGCTTTGCAGCTTGAAATTGGAAGGAAAGCCTCAGATTTAGCAGCCAGAGCTTCAGGAGGAGCAGCAGCGAGCACAGCATCGGTTTTGCAGCAGCTCCTTCCATGTGCATGTTTTTGGGAGTGGAAAGGCTTGCAGAGTGTTAAAGTAGCTTTTTCTCTCCGCTGGAAAGCTGCACGCTCAGTGCCAGTCTTCTGCAGCTTCTTTCTTCACGTTTCAGCAGCTAGCACGCTCTCCGTGTGCTGGAGAAGCGGCAGAGGCTTCCTTGCCGGAGAAGCGGCACCTTCGCCGGCAGAGAGCATCCTGCCGGCCGCGGTGCGCTCCGGAGCGGGGGCTTGTGCCGAAAGAGGCCGGCAACAGGCGCTTACCTTCGGACAGCTCCGGATCGCCGTCTAATGCGTCTCTTGTCGCCTACACGGCAGGGAAAAGCTTTTCCACTCTGTCTAGGAAGGAGAAAGTGTGCCAGCACAGCAAATGCCTCCCGGACTTTCCCTGCAATTTAGCAAGTGCTTTGCAGCTTGAAATTGGAAGGAAAGCCTCAGATTTAGCAGCCAGAGCTTCAGGAGGAGCAGCAGCGAGCACAGCATCGGTTTTGCAGCAGCTCCTTCCATGTGCATGTTTTTGGGAGTGGAAAGGCTTGCAGAGTGTTAAAGTAGCTTTTTCTCTCCGCTGGAAAGCTGCACGCTCAGTGCCAGTCTTCTGCAGCTTCTTTCTTCACGTTTCAGCAGCTAGCTCGCTCTCCGTGTGCTGGAGAAGCGGCAGAGGCTTCCTTGCCGGAGAAGCGGCACCTTCGCCGGCAGAGAGCATCCTGCCGGCCGCGGTGCGCTCCGGAGCGGGGGCTTGTGCCGAAAGAGGCCGGCAACAGGCGCTTACCTTCGGACAGCTCCGGATCGCCGTCTAATGCGTCTCTTGTCGCCTACACGGCAGGGAAAAGCTTTTCCACTCTGTCTAGGAAGGAGAAAGTGTGCCAGCACAGCAAATGCCTCCCGGACTTTCCCTGGAATTCAGCAAGTGCTTTGCAGCTTGAAATTGGAAGGAAAGCCTCAGATTTAGCAGCCAGAGCTTCAGGAGGAGCAGCAGCGAGCACAGCATCGGTTTTGCAGCAGCTCCTTCCATGTGCATGTTTTTGGGAGTGGAAAGGCTTGCAGAGTGTTAAAGTAGCTTTTTCTCTCCGCTGGAAAGCTGCACGCTCAGTGCCAGTCTTCTGCAGCTTCTTTCTTCACGTTTCAGCAGCTAGCACGCTCTCCGTGTGCTGGAGAAGCGGCAGAGGCTTCCTTGCCGGAGAAGCGGCACCTTCGCCGGCAGAGAGCATCCTGCCGGCCGCGGTGCGCTCCGGAGCGGGGGCTTGTGCCGAAAGAGGCCGGCAACAGGCGCTTACCTTCGGACAGCTCCGGATCGCCGTCTAATGCGTCTCTTGTCGCCTACACGGCAGGGAAAAGCTTTTCCACTCTGTCTAGGAAGGAGAAAGTGTGCCAGCACAGCAAATGCCTCCCGGACTTTCCCTGCAATTCAGCAAGTGCTTTGCAGCTTGAAATTGGAAGGAAAGCCTCAGATTTAGCAGCCAGAGCTTCAGGAGGAGCAGCAGCGAGCACAGCATCGGTTTTGCAGCAGCTCCTTCCATGTGCATGTTTTTGGGAGTGGAAAGGCTTGCAGAGTGTTAAAGTAGCTTTTCCTCTCCGCTGGAAAGCTGCATGCTCAGTGCCAGTCTTCTGCAGCTTCTTTCTTCACGTTTCAGCAGCTAGCACGCTCTCCGTGTGCTGGAGAAGCGGCAGAGGCTTCCTTGCCGGAGAAGCGGCACCTTCGCCGGCAGAGAGCATCCTGCCGGCCGCGGTGCGCTCCGGAGCGGGGGCTTGTGCCGAAAGAGGCCGGCAACAGGCGCTTACCTTCGGACAGCTCCGGATCGCCGTCTAATGCGTCTCTTGTCGCCTACACGGCAGGGAAAAGCTTTTCCACTCTGTCTAGGAAGGAGAAAGTGTGCCAGCACAGCAAATGCCTCCCGGACTTTCCCTGCAATTCAGCAAGTGCTTTGCAGCTTGAAATTGGAAGGAAAGCCTCAGATTTAGCAGCCAGAGCTTCAGGAGGAGCAGCAGCGAGCACAGCATCGGTTTTGCAGCAGCTCCTTCCATGTGCATGTTTTTGGGAGTGGAAAGGCTTGCAGAGTGTTAAAGTAGCTTTTTCTCTCCGCTGGAAAGCTGCACGCTCAGTGCCAGTCTTCTGCAGCTTCTTTCTTCACGTTTCAGCAGCTAGCACGCTCTCCGTGTGCTGGAGAAGCGGCAGAGGCTTCCTTGCCGGAGAAGCGGCACCTTCGCCGGCAGAGAGCATCCTGCCGGCCGCGGTGCGCTCCGGAGCGGGGGCTTGTGCCGAAAGAGGCCGGCAACAGGCGCTTACCTTCGGACAGCTCCGGATCGCCGTCTAATGCGTCTCTTGTCGCCTACACGGCAGGGAAAAGCTTTTCCACTCTGTCTAGGAAGGAGAAAGTGTGCCAGCACAGCAAATGCCTCCCGGACTTTCCCTGCAATTCAGCAAGTGCTTTGCAGCTTGAAATTGGAAGGAAAGCCTCAGATTTAGCAGCCAGAGCTTCAGGAGGAGCAGCAGCGAGCACAGCATCGGTTTTGCAGCAGCTCCTTCCATGTGCATGTTTTTGGGAGTGGAAAGGCTTGCAGAGTGTTAAAGTAGCTTTTTCTCTCCGCTGGAAAGCTGCACGCTCAGTGCCAGTCTTCTGCAGCTTCTTTCTTCACGTTTCAGCAGCTAGCACGCTCTCCGTGTGCTGGAGAAGCGGCAGAGGCTTCCTTGCCGGAGAAGCGGCACCTTCGCCGGCAGAGAGCATCCTGCCGGCCGCGGTGCGCTCCGGAGCGGGGGCTTGTGCCGAAAGAGGCCGGCAACAGGCGCTTACCTTCGGACAGCTCCGGATCGCCGTCTAATGCGTCTCTTGTCGCCTACACGGCAGGGAAAAGCTTTTCCACTCTGTCTAGGAAAGAGAAAGTGTGCCAGCACAGCAAATGCCTCCCGGACTTTCCCTGGAATTCAGCAAGTGCTTTGCAGCTTGAAATTGGAAGGAAAGCCTCAGATTTAGCAGCCAGAGCTTCAGGAGGAGCAGCAGCGAGCACAGCATCGGTTTTGCAGCAGCTCCTTCCATGTGCATGTTTTTGGGAGTGGAAAGGCTTGCAGAGTGTTAAAGTAGCTTTTTCTCTCCGCTGGAAAGCTGCACGCTCAGTGCCAGTCTTCTGCAGCTTCTTTCTTCACGTTTCAGCAGCTAGCACGCTCTCCGTGTGCTGGAGAAGCGGCAGAGGCTTCCTTGCCGGAGAAGCGGCACCTTCGCCGGCAGAGAGCATCCTGCCGGCCGCGGTGCGCTCCGGAGCGGGGGCTTGTGCCGAAAGAGGCCGGCAACAGGCGCTTACCTTCGGACAGCTCCGGATCGCCGTCTAATGCGTCTCTTGTCACCTACACGGCAGGGAAAAGCTTTTCCACTCTGTCTAGGAAGGAGAAAGTGTGCCAGCACAGCAAATGCCTCCCGGACTTTCCCTGGAATTCAGCAAGTGCTTTGCAGCTTGAAATTGGAAGGAAAGCCTCAGATTTAGCAGCCAGAGCTTCAGGAGGAGCAGCAGCGAGCACAGCATCGGTTTTGCAGCAGCTCCTTCCATGTGCATGTGTTTGGGAGTGGAAAGGCTTGCAGAGTGTTAAAGTAGCTTTTTCTCTCCGCTGGAAAGCTGCACGCTCAGTGCCAGTCTTCTGCAGCTTCTTTCTTCACGTTTCAGCAGCTAGCACGCTCTCCGTGTGCTGGAGAAGCGGCCGAGGCTTCCTTGCCGGAGAAGCGGCACCTTCGCCGGCAGAGAGCATCCTGCCGGCCGCGGTGCGCTCCGGAGCGGGGGCTTGTGCCGAAAGAGGCCGGCAACAGGCGCTTACCTTCGGACAGCTCCGGATCGCCGTCTAATGCGTCTCTTGTCGCCTACACGGCAGGGAAAAGCTTTTCCACTCTGTCTAGGAAGGAGAAAGTGTGCCAGCACAGCAAATGCCTCCCGGACTTTCCCTGGAATTCAGCAAGTGCTTTGCAGCTTGAAATTGGAAGGAAAGCCTCAGATTTAGCAGCCAGAGCTTCAGGAGGAGCAGCAGCGAGCACAGCATCGGTTTTGCAGCAGCTCCTTCCATGTGCATGTTTTTGGGAGTGGAAAGGCTTGCAGAGTGTTAAAGTAGCTTTTTCTCTCCGCTGGAAAGCTGCACGCTCAGTGCCAGTCTTCTGCAGCTTCTTTCTTCACGTTTCAGCAGCTAGCACGCTCTCCGTGTGCTGGAGAAGCGGCAGAGGCTTCCTTGCCGGAGAAGCGGCACCTTCGCCGGCAGAGAGCATCCTGCCGGCCGCGGTGCGCTCCGGAGCGGGGGCTTGTGCCGAAAGAGGACGGCAGCAGGCGCTTACCTTCGGACAGCTCCGGATCGCCGTCTAATGCGTCTCTTGTCGCCTACACGGCAGGGAAAAGCTTTTCCACTCTGTCTAGGAAAGAGAAAGTGTGCCAGCACAGCAAATGCCTCCCGGACTTTCCCTGGAATTCAGCAAGTGCTTTGCAGCTTGAAATTGGAAGGAAAGCCTCAGATTTAGCAGCCAGAGCTTCAGGAGGAGCAGCAGCGAGCACAGCATCGGTTTTGCAGCAGCTCCTTCCATGTGCATGTTTTTGGGAGTGGAAAGGCTTGCAGAGTGTTAAAGTAGCTTTTTCTCTCCGCTGGAAAGCTGCACGCTCAGTGCCAGTCTTCTGCAGCTTCTTTCTTCACGTTTCAGCAGCTAGCACGCTCTCCGTGTGCTGGAGAAGCGGCAGAGGCTTCCTTGCCGGAGAAGGGGCACCTTCGCCGGCAGAGAGCATCCGGCCGGCCGCGGTGCGCTCCGGAGCGGGGGCTTGTGCCGAAAGAGGCCGGCAACAGGCGCTTACCTTCGGATAGCTCCGGATCGCCGTCTAATGCGTCTCTTGTCGCCTACACGGCAGGGAAAAGCTTTTCCACTCTGTCTAGGAAGGAGAAAGTGTGCCAGCACAGCAAATGCCTCCCGGACTTTCCCTGGAATTCAGCAAGTGCTTTGCAGCTTGAAATTGGAAGGAAAGCCTCAGATTTAGCAGCCAGAGCTTCAGGAGGAGCAGCAGCGAGCACAGCATCGGTTTTGCAGCAGCTCCTTCCATGTGCATGTTTTTGGGAGTGGAAAGGCTTGCAGAGTGTTAAAGTAGCTTTTTCTCTCCGCTGGAAAGCTGCACGCTCAGTGCCAGTGTTCTGCAGCTTCTTTCTTCACGTTTCAGCAGCTAGCACGCTCTCCGTGTGCTGGAGAAGCGGCAGAGGCTTCCTTGCCGGAGAAGCGGCACCTTCGCCGGCAGAGAGCATCCTGCCGGCCGCGGTGCGCTCCGGAGCGGGGGCTTGTGCCGAAAGAGGCCGGCAACAGGCGCTTACCTTCGGACAGCTCCGGATCGCCGTCTAATGCGTCTCTTGTCGCCTACACGGCAGGGAAAAGCTTTTCCACTCTGTCTAGGAAGGAGAAAGTGTGCCAGCACAGCAAATGCCTCCCGGACTTTCCCTGCAATTCAGCAAGTGCTTTGCAGCTTGAAATTGGAAGGAAAGCCTCAGATTTAGCAGCCAGAGCTTCAGGAGGAGCAGCAGCGAGCACAGCATCGGTTTTGCAGCAGCTCCTTCCATGTGCATGTTTTTGGGAGTGGAAAGGCTTGCAGAGTGTTAAAGTAGCTTTTTCTCTCCGCTGGAAAGCTGCACGCTCAGTGCCAGTCTTCTGCAGCTTCTTTCTTCACGTTTCAGCAGCTAGCACGCTCTCCGTGTGCTGGAGAAGCGGCAGAGGCTTCCTTGCCGGAGAAGCGGCACCTTCGCCGGCAGAGAGCATCCTGCCGGCCGCGGTGCGCTCCGGAGCGGGGGCTTGTGCCGAAAGAGGCCGGCAACAGGCGCTTACCTTCGGACAGCTCCGGATCGCCGTCTAATGCGTCTCTTGTCGCCTACACGGCAGGGAAAAGCTTTTCCACTCTGTCTAGGAAAGAGAAAGTGTGCCAGCACAGCAAATGCCTCCCGGACTTTCCCTGGAATTCAGCAAGTGCTTTGCAGCTTGAAATTGGAAGGAAAGCCTCAGATTTAGCAGCCAGAGCTTCAGGAGGAGCAGCAGCGAGCACAGCATCGGTTTTGCAGCAGCTCCTTCCATGTGCATGTTTTTGGGAGTGGAAAGGCTTGCAGAGTGTTAAAGTAGCTTTTTCTCTCCGCTGGAAAGCTGCACGCTCAGTGCCAGTCTTCTGCAGCTTCTTTCTTCACGTTTCAGCAGCTAGCTCGCTCTCCGTGTGCTGGAGAAGCGGCCGAGGCTTCCTTGCCGGAGAAGCGGCACCTTCGCCGGCAGAGAGCATCCTGCCGGCCGCGGTGCGCTCCGGAGCGGGGGCTTGTGCCGAAAGAGGCCGGCAACAGGCGCTTACCTTCGGACAGCTCCGGATCGCCGTCTAATGCGTCTCTTGTCGCCTACACGGCAGGGAAAAGCTTTTCCACTCTGTCTAGGAAGGAGAAAGTGTGCCAGCACAGCAAATGCCTCCCGGACTTTCCCTGGAATTCAGCAAGTGCTTTGCAGCTTGAAATTGGAAGGAAAGCCTCAGATTTAGCAGCCAGAGCTTCAGGAGGAGCAGCAGCGAGCACAGCATCGGTTTTGCAGCAGCTCCTTCCATGTGCATGTTTTTGGGAGTGGAAAGGCTTGCAGAGTGTTAAAGTAGCTTTTTCTCTCCGCTGGAAAGCTGCACGCTCAGTGCCAGTCTTCTGCAGCTTCTTTCTTCACGTTTCAGCAGCTAGCTCGCTCTCCGTGTGCTGGAGAAGCGGCCGAGGCTTCCTTGCCGGAGAAGCGGCACCTTCGCCGGCAGAGAGCATCCTGCCGGCCGCGGTGCGCTCCGGAGCGGGGGCTTGTGCCGAAAGAGGCCGGCAACAGGCGCTTACCTTCGGACAGCTCCGGATCGCCGTCTAATGCGTCTCTTGTCGCCTACACGGCAGGGAAAAGCTTTTCCACTCTGTCTAGGAAGGAGAAAGTGTGCCAGCACAGCAAATGCCTCCCGGACTTTCCCTGGAATTCAGCAAGTGCTTTGCAGCTTGAAATTGGAAGGAAAGCCTCAGATTTAGCAGCCAGAGCTTCAGGAGGAGCAGCAGCGAGCACAGCATCGGTTTTGCAGCAGCTCCTTCCATGTGCATGTTTTTGGGAGTGGAAAGGCTTGCAGAGTGTTAAAGTAGCTTTTTCTCTCCGCTGGAAAGCTGCACGCTCAGTGCCAGTCTTCTGCAGCTTCTTTCTTCACGTTTCAGCAGCTAGCACGCTCTCCGTGTGCTGGAGAAGCGGCAGAGGCTTCCTTGCCGGAGAAGCGGCACCTTCGCCGGCAGAGAGCATCCTGCCGGCCGCGGTGCGCTCCGGAGCGGGGGCTTGTGCCGAAAGAGGCCGGCAACAGGCGCTTACCTTCGGACAGCTCCGGATCGCCGTCTAATGCGTCTCTTGTCGCCTACACGGCAGGGAAAAGCTTTTCCACTCTGTCTAGGAAGGAGAAAGTGTGCCAGCACAGCAAATGCCTCCCGGACTTTCCCTGGAATTCAGCAAGTGCTTTGCAGCTTGAAATTGGAAGGAAAGCCTCAGATTTAGCAGCCAGAGCTTCAGGAGGAGCAGCAGCGAGCACAGCATCGGTTTTGCAGCAGCTCCTTCCATGTGCATGTTTTTGGGAGTGGAAAGGCTTGCAGAGTGTTAAAGTAGCTTTTTCTCTCCGCTGGAAAGCTGCACGCTCAGTGCCAGTCTTCTGCAGCTTCTTTCTTCACGTTTCAGCAGCTAGCACGCTCTCCGTGTGCTGGAGAAGCGGCAGAGGCTTCCTTGCCGGAGAAGCGGCACCTTCGCCGGCAGAGAGCATCCTGCCGGCCGCGGTGCGCTCCGGAGCGGGGGCTTGTGCCGAAAGAGGCCGGCAACAGGCGCTTACCTTCGGACAGCTCCGGATCGCCGTCTAATGCGTCTCTTGTCGCCTACACGGCAGGGAAAAGCTTTTCCACTCTGTCTAGGAAGGAGAAAGTGTGCCAGCCCAGCAAATGCCTCCCGGACTTTCCCTGGAATTCAGCAAGTGCTTTGCAGCTTGAAATTGGAAGGAAAGCCTCAGATTTAGCAGCCAGAGCTTCAGGAGGAGCAGCAGCGAGCACAGCATCGGTTTTGCAGCAGCTCCTTCCATGTGCATGTTTTTGGGAGTGGAAAGGCTTGCAGAGTGTTAAAGTAGCTTTTTCTCTCCGCTGGAAAGCTGCACGCTCAGTGCCAGTCTTCTGCAGCTTCTTTCTTCACGTTTCAGCAGCTAGCACGCTCTCCGTGTGCTGGAGAAGCGGCAGAGGCTTCCTTGCCGGAGAAGGGGCACCTTCGCCGGCAGAGAGCATCCGGCCGGCCGCGGTGCGCTCCGGAGCGGGGGCTTGTGCCGAAAGAGGCCGGCAACAGGCGCTTACCTTCGGATAGCTCCGGATCGCCGTCTAATGCGTCTCTTGTCGCCTACACGGCAGGGAAAAGCTTTTCCACTCTGTCTAGGAAAGAGAAAGTGTGCCAGCACAGCAAATGCCTCCCGGACTTTCCCTGGAATTCAGCAAGTGCTTTGCAGCTTGAAATTGGAAGGAAAGCCTCAGATTTAGCAGCCAGAGCTTCAGGAGGAGCAGCAGCGAGCACAGCATCGGTTTTGCAGCAGCTCCTTCCATGTGCATGTTTTTGGGAGTTGAGAGGCTTGCAGAGTGTTAAAGTAGCTTTTTCTCTCCGCTGGAAAGCTGCACGCTCAGTGCCAGTCTTCTGCAGCTTCTTTCTTCACGTTTCAGCAGCTAGCACGCTCTCCGTGTGCTGGAGAAGCGGCAGAGGCTTCCTTGCCGGAGAAGGGGCACCTTCGCCGGCAGAGAGCATCCGGCCGGCCGCGGTGCGCTCCGGAGCGGGGGCTTGTGCCGAAAGAGGCCGGCAACAGGCGCTTACCTTCGGATAGCTCCGGATCGCCGTCTAATGCGTCTCTTGTCGCCTACACGGCAGGGAAAAGCTTTTCCACTCTGTCTAGGAAAGAGAAAGTGTGCCAGCACAGCAAATGCCTCCCGGACTTTCCCTGGAATTCAGCAAGTGCTTTGCAGCTTGAAATTGGAAGGAAAGCCTCAGATTTAGCAGCCAGAGCTTCAGGAGGAGCAGCAGCGAGCACAGCATCGGTTTTGCAGCAGCTCCTTCCATGTGCATGTTTTTGGGAGTTGAGAGGCTTGCAGAGTGTTAAAGTAGCTTTTTCTCTCCGCTGGAAAGCTGCACGCTCAGTGCCAGTGTTCTGCAGCTTCTTTCTTCACGTTTCAGCAGCTAGCACGCTCTCCGTGTGCTGGAGAAGCGGCAGAGGCTTCCTTGCCGGAGAAGCGGCACCTTCGCCGGCAGAGAGCATCCTGCCGGCCGCGGTGCGCTCCGGAGCGGGGGCTTGTGCCGAAAGAGGCCGGCAACAGGCGCTTACCTTCGGACAGCTCCGGATCGCCGTCTAATGCGTCTCTTGTCGCCTACACGGCAGGGAAAAGCTTTTCCACTCTGTCTAGGAAGGAGAAAGTGTGCCAGCACAGCAAATGCCTCCCGGACTTTCCCTGCAATTCAGCAAGTGCTTTGCAGCTTGAAATTGGAAGGAAAGCCTCAGATTTAGCAGCCAGAGCTTCAGGAGGAGCAGCAGCGAGCACAGCATCGGTTTTGCAGCAGCTCCTTCCAAGTGCATGTTTTTGGGAGTGGAAAGGCTTGCAGAGTGTTAAAGTAGCTTTTTCTCTCCGCTGGAAAGCTGCACGCTCAGTGCCAGTCTTCTGCAGCTTCTTTCTTCACGTTTCAGCAGCTAGCACGCTCTCCGTGTGCTGGAGAAGCGGCAGAGGCTTCCTTGCCGGAGAAGCGGCACCTTCGCCGGCAGAGAGCATCCTGCCGGCCGCGGTGCGCTCCGGAGCGGGGGCTTGTGCCGAAAGAGGCCGGCAACAGGCGCTTACCTTCGGACAGCTCCGGATCGCCGTCTAATGCGTCTCTTGTCGCCTACACGGCAGGGAAAAGCTTTTCCACTCTGTCTAGGAAGGAGAAAGTGTGCCAGCACAGCAAATGCCTCCCGGACTTTCCCTGGAATTCAGCAAGTGCTTTGCAGCTTGAAATTGGAAGGAAAGCCTCAGATTTAGCAGCCAGAGCTTCAGGAGGAGCAGCAGCGAGCACAGCATCGGTTTTGCAGCAGCTCCTTCCATGTGCATGTTTTTGGGAGTGGAAAGGCTTGCAGAGTGTTAAAGTAGCTTTTCCTCTCCGCTGGAAAGCTGCATGCTCAGTGCCAGTCTTCTGCAGCTTCTTTCTTCACGTTTCAGCAGCTAGCACGCTCTCCGTGTGCTGGAGAAGCGGCAGAGGCTTCCTTGCTGGAGAAGCGGCACCTTCGCCGGCAGAGAGCATCCTGCCGGCCGCGGTGCGCTCCGGAGCGGGGGCTTGTGCCGAAAGAGGCCGGCAGCAGGCGCTTACCTTCGGACAGCTCCGGATCGCCGTCTAATGCGTCTCTTGTCGCCTACACGGCAGGGAAAAGCTTTTCCACTCTGTCTAGGAAAGAGAAAGTGTGCCAGCACAGCAAATGCCTCCCGGACTTTCCCTGGAATTCAGCAAGTGCTTTGCAGCTTGAAATTGGAAGGAAAGCCTCAGATTTAGCAGCCAGAGCTTCAGGAGGAGCAGCAGCGAGCACAGCATCGGTTTTGCAGCAGCTCCTTCCATGTGCATGTTTTTGGGAGTGGAAAGGCTTGCAGAGTGTTAAAGTAGCTTTTTCTCTCCGCTGGAAAGCTGCACGCTCAGTGCCAGTCTTCTGCAGCTTCTTTCTTCACGTTTCAGCAGCTAGCACGCTCTCCGTGTGCTGGAGAAGCGGCAGAGGCTTCCTTGCCGGAGAAGGGGCACCTTCGCCGGCAGAGAGCATCCGGCCGGCCGCGGTGCGCTCCGGAGCGGGGGCTTGTGCCGAAAGAGGCCGGCAACAGGCGCTTACCTTCGGATAGCTCCGGATCGCCGTCTAATGCGTCTCTTGTCGCCTACACGGCAGGGAAAAGCTTTTCCACTCTGTCTAGGAAAGAGAAAGTGTGCCAGCACAGCAAATGCCTCCCGGACTTTCCCTGGAATTCAGCAAGTGCTTTGCAGCTTGAAATTGGAAGGAAAGCCTCAGATTTAGCAGCCAGAGCTTCAGGAGGAGCAGCAGCGAGCACAGCATCGGTTTTGCAGCAGCTCCTTCCATGTGCATGTTTTTGGGAGTTGAGAGGCTTGCAGAGTGTTAAAGTAGCTTTTTCTCTCCGCTGGAAAGCTGCACGCTCAGTGCCAGTGTTCTGCAGCTTCTTTCTTCACGTTTCAGCAGCTAGCACGCTCTCCGTGTGCTGGAGAAGCGGCAGAGGCTTCCTTGCCGGAGAAGCGGCACCTTCGCCGGCAGAGAGCATCCTGCCGGCCGCGGTGCGCTCCGGAGCGGGGGCTTGTGCCGAAAGAGGCCGGCAACAGGCGCTTACCTTCGGACAGCTCCGGATCGCCGTCTAATGCGTCTCTTGTCGCCTACACGGCAGGGAAAAGCTTTTCCACTCTGTCTAGGAAGGAGAAAGTGTGCCAGCACAGCAAATGCCTCCCGGACTTTCCCTGGAATTCAGCAAGTGCTTTGCAGCTTGAAATTGGAAGGAAAGCCTCAGATTTAGCAGCCAGAGCTTCAGGAGGAGCAGCAGCGAGCACAGCATCGGTTTTGCAGCAGCTCCTTCCATGTGCATGTTTTTGGGAGTGGAAAGGCTTGCAGAGTGTTAAAGTAGCTTTTTCTCTCCGCTGGAAAGCTGCACGCTCAGTGCCAGTCTTCTGCAGCTTCTTTCTTCACGTTTCAGCAGCTAGCACGCTCTCCGTGTGCTGGAGAAGCGGCAGAGGCTTCCTTGCCGGAGAAGCGGCACCTTCGCCGGCAGAGAGCATCCTGCCGGCCGCGGTGCGCTCCGGAGCGGGGGCTTGTGCCGAAAGAGGCCGGCAACAGGCGCTTACCTTCGGACAGCTCCGGATCGCCGTCTAATGCGTCTCTTGTCGCCTACACGGCAGGGAAAAGCTTTTCCACTCTGTCTAGGAAAGAGAAAGTGTGCCAGCACAGCAAATGCCTCCCGGACTTTCCCTGGAATTCAGCAAGTGCTTTGCAGCTTGAAATTGGAAGGAAAGCCTCAGATTTAGCAGCCAGAGCTTCAGGAGGAGCAGCAGCGAGCACAGCATCGGTTTTGCAGCAGCTCCTTCCATGTGCATGTTTTTGGGAGTGGAAAGGCTTGCAGAGTGTTAAAGTAGCTTTTTCTCTCCGCTGGAAAGCTGCACGCTCAGTGCCAGTCTTCTGCAGCTTCTTTCTTCACGTTTCAGCAGCTAGCACGCTCTCCGTGTGCTGGAGAAGCGGCAGAGGCTTCCTTGCCGGAGAAGGGGCACCTTCGCCGGCAGAGAGCATCCTGCCGGCCGCGGTGCGCTCCGGAGCGGGGGCTTGTGCCGAAAGAGGCCGGCAACAGGCGCTTACCTTCGGACAGCTCCGGATCGCCGTCTAATGCGTCTCTTGTCACCTACACGGCAGGGAAAAGCTTTTCCACTCTGTCTAGGAAGGAGAAAGTGTGCCAGCACAGCAAATGCCTCCCGGACTTTCCCTGCAATTCAGCAAGTGCTTTGCAGCTTGAAATTGGAAGGAAAGCCTCAGATTTAGCAGCCAGAGCTTCAGGAGGAGCAGCAGCGAGCACAGCATCGGTTTTGCAGCAGCTCCTTCCATGTGCATGTGTTTGGGAGTGGAAAGGCTTGCAGAGTGTTAAAGTAGCTTTTTCTCTCCGCTGGAAAGCTGCACGCTCAGTGCCAGTCTTCTGCAGCTTCTTTCTTCACGTTTCAGCAGCTAGCACGCTCTCCGTGTGCTGGAGAAGCGGCCGAGGCTTCCTTGCCGGAGAAGCGGCACCTTCGCCGGCAGAGAGCATCCTGCCGGCCGCGGTGCGCTCCGGAGCGGGGGCTTGTGCCGAAAGAGGCCGGCAACAGGCGCTTACCTTCGGACAGCTCCGGATCGCCGTCTAATGCGTCTCTTGTCGCCTACACGGCAGGGAAAAGCTTTTCCACTCTGTCTAGGAAGGAGAAAGTGTGCCAGCACAGCAAATGCCTCCCGGACTTTCCCTGGAATTCAGCAAGTGCTTTGCAGCTTGAAATTGGAAGGAAAGCCTCAGATTTAGCAGCCAGAGCTTCAGGAGGAGCAGCAGCGAGCACAGCATCGGTTTTGCAGCAGCTCCTTCCATGTGCATGTTTTTGGGAGTGGAAAGGCTTGCAGAGTGTTAAAGTAGCTTTTTCTCTCCGCTGGAAAGCTGCACGCTCAGTGCCAGTCTTCTGCAGCTTCTTTCTTCACGTTTCAGCAGCTAGCACGCTCTCCGTGTGCTGGAGAAGCGGCAGAGGCTTCCTTGCCGGAGAAGCGGCACCTTCGCCGGCAGAGAGCATCCTGCCGGCCGCGGTGCGCTCCGGAGCGGGGGCTTGTGCCGAAAGAGGACGGCAGCAGGCGCTTACCTTCGGACAGCTCCGGATCGCCGTCTAATGCGTCTCTTGTCGCCTACACGGCAGGGAAAAGCTTTTCCACTCTGTCTAGGAAAGAGAAAGTGTGCCAGCACAGCAAATGCCTCCCGGACTTTCCCTGGAATTCAGCAAGTGCTTTGCAGCTTGAAATTGGAAGGAAAGCCTCAGATTTAGCAGCCAGAGCTTCAGGAGGAGCAGCAGCGAGCACAGCATCGGTTTTGCAGCAGCTCCTTCCATGTGCATGTTTTTGGGAGTGGAAAGGCTTGCAGAGTGTTAAAGTAGCTTTTTCTCTCCGCTGGAAAGCTGCACGCTCAGTGCCAGTCTTCTGCAGCTTCTTTCTTCACGTTTCAGCAGCTAGCACGCTCTCCGTGTGCTGGAGAAGCGGCAGAGGCTTCCTTGCCGGAGAAGCGGCACCTTCGCCGGCAGAGAGCATCCTGCCGGCCGCGGTGCGCTCCGGAGCGGGGGCTTGTGCCGAAAGAGGCCGGCAACAGGCGCTTACCTTCGGACAGCTCCGGATCGCCGTCTAATGCGTCTCTTGTCGCCTACACGGCAGGGAAAAGCTTTTCCACTCTGTCTAGGAAGGAGAAAGTGTGCCAGCACAGCAAATGCCTCCCGGACTTTCCCTGCAATTCAGCAAGTGCTTTGCAGCTTGAAATTGGAAGGAAAGCCTCAGATTTAGCAGCCAGAGCTTCAGGAGGAGCAGCAGCGAGCACAGCATCGGTTTTGCAGCAGCTCCTTCCATGTGCATGTTTTTGGGAGTGGAAAGGCTTGCAGAGTGTTAAAGTAGCTTTTCCTCTCCGCTGGAAAGCTGCATGCTCAGTGCCAGTCTTCTGCAGCTTCTTTCTTCACGTTTCAGCAGCTAGCACGCTCTCCGTGTGCTGGAGAAGCGGCAGAGGCTTCCTTGCCGGAGAAGCGGCACCTTCGCCGGCAGAGAGCATCCTGCCGGCCGCGGTGCGCTCCGGAGCGGGGGCTTGTGCCGAAAGAGGCCGGCAGCAGGCGCTTACCTTCGGACAGCTCCGGATCGCCGTCTAATGCGTCTCTTGTCGCCTACACGGCAGGGAAAAGCTTTTCCACTCTGTCTAGGAAAGAGAAAGTGTGCCAGCACAGCAAATGCCTCCCGGACTTTCCCTGGAATTCAGCAAGTGCTTTGCAGCTTGAAATTGGAAGGAAAGCCTCAGATTTAGCAGCCAGAGCTTCAGGAGGAGCAGCAGCGAGCACAGCATCGGTTTTGCAGCAGCTCCTTCCATGTGCATGTTTTTGGGAGTTGAGAGGCTTGCAGAGTGTTAAAGTAGCTTTTTCTCTCCGCTGGAAAGCTGCACGCTCAGTGCCAGTGTTCTGCAGCTTCTTTCTTCACGTTTCAGCAGCTAGCACGCTCTCCGTGTGCTGGAGAAGCGGCAGAGGCTTCCTTGCCGGAGAAGCGGCACCTTCGCCGGCAGAGAGCATCCTGCCGGCCGCGGTGCGCTCCGGAGCGGGGGCTTGTGCCGAAAGAGGCCGGCAACAGGCGCTTACCTTCGGACAGCTCCGGATCGCCGTCTAATGCGTCTCTTGTCGCCTACACGGCAGGGAAAAGCTTTTCCACTCTGTCTAGGAAGGAGAAAGTGTGCCAGCACAGCAAATGCCTCCCGGACTTTCCCTGGAATTCAGCAAGTGCTTTGCAGCTTGAAATTGGAAGGAAAGCCTCAGATTTAGCAGCCAGAGCTTCAGGAGGAGCAGCAGCGAGCACAGCATCGGTTTTGCAGCAGCTCCTTCCATGTGCATGTTTTTGGGAGTGGAAAGGCTTGCAGAGTGTTAAAGTAGCTTTTTCTCTCCGCTGGAAAGCTGCACGCTCAGTGCCAGTGTTCTGCAGCTTCTTTCTTCACGTTTCAGCAGCTAGCACGCTCTCCGTGTGCTGGAGAAGCGGCAGAGGCTTCCTTGCCGGAGAAGCGGCACCTTCGCCGGCAGAGAGCATCCTGCCGGCCGCGGTGCGCTCCGGAGCGGGGGCTTGTGCCGAAAGAGGCCGGCAACAGGCGCTTACCTTCGGACAGCTCCGGATCGCCGTCTAATGCGTCTCTTGTCGCCTACACGGCAGGGAAAAGCTTTTCCACTCTGTCTAGGAAAGAGAAAGTGTGCCAGCACAGCAAATGCCTCCCGGACTTTCCCTGGAATTCAGCAAGTGCTTTGCAGCTTGAAATTGGAAGGAAAGCCTCAGATTTAGCAGCCAGAGCTTCAGGAGGAGCAGCAGCGAGCACAGCATCGGTTTTGCAGCAGCTCCTTCCATGTGCATGTTTTTGGGAGTGGAAAGGCTTGCAGAGTGTTAAAGTAGCTTTTTCTCTCCGCTGGAAAGCTGCACGCTCAGTGCCAGTGTTCTGCAGCTTCTTTCTTCACGTTTCAGCAGCTAGCACGCTCTCCGTGTGCTGGAGAAGCGGCAGAGGCTTCCTTGCCGGAGAAGCGGCACCTTCGCCGGCAGAGAGCATCCTGCCGGCCGCGGTGCGCTCCGGAGCGGGGGCTTGTGCCGAAAGAGGCCGGCAACAGGCGCTTACCTTCGGACAGCTCCGGATCGCCGTCTAATGCGTCTCTTGTCACCTACACGGCAGGGAAAAGCTTTTCCACTCTGTCTAGGAAGGAGAAAGTGTGCCAGCACAGCAAATGCCTCCCGGACTTTCCCTGGAATTCAGCAAGTGCTTTGCAGCTTGAAATTGGAAGGAAAGCCTCAGATTTAGCAGCCAGAGCTTCAGGAGGAGCAGCAGCGAGCACAGCATCGGTTTTGCAGCAGCTCCTTCCATGTGCATGTTTTTGGGAGTGGAAAGGCTTGCAGAGTGTTAAAGTAGCTTTTTCTCTCCGCTGGAAAGCTGCACGCTCAGTGCCAGTCTTCTGCAGCTTCTTTCTTCACGTTTCAGCAGCTAGCACGCTCTCCGTGTGCTGGAGAAGCGGCAGAGGCTTCCTTGCCGGAGAAGGCACACCTTCGCCGGCAGAGAGCATCCGGCCGGCCGCGGTGCGCTCCGGAGCGGGGGCTTGTGCCGAAAGAGGCCGGCAACAGGCGCTTACCTTCGGATAGCTCCGGATCGCCGTCTAATGCGTCTCTTGTCGCCTACACGGCAGGGAAAAGCTTTTCCACTCTGTCTAGGAAGGAGAAAGTGTGCCAGCACAGCAAATGCCTCCCGGACTTTCCCTGGAATTCAGCAAGTGCTTTGCAGCTTGAAATTGGAAGGAAAGCCTCAGATTTAGCAGCCAGAGCTTCAGGAGGAGCAGCAGCGAGCACAGCATCGGTTTTGCAGCAGCTCCTTCCATGTGCATGTTTTTGGGAGTGGAAAGGCTTGCAGAGTGTTAAAGTAGCTTTTTCTCTCCGCTGGAAAGCTGCACGCTCAGTGCCAGTCTTCTGCAGCTTCTTTCTTCACGTTTCAGCAGCTAGCACGCTCTCCGTGTGCTGGAGAAGCGGCAGAGGCTTCCTTGCCGGAGAAGCGGCACCTTCGCCGGCAGAGAGCATCCTGCCGGCCGCGGTGCGCTCCGGAGCGGGGGCTTGTGCCGAAAGAGGCCGGCAACAGGCGCTTACCTTCGGACAGCTCCGGATCGCCGTCTAATGCGTCTCTTGTCGCCTACACGGCAGGGAAAAGCTTTTCCACTCTGTCTAGGAAGGAGAAAGTGTGCCAGCACAGCAAATGCCTCCCGGACTTTCCCTGGAATTCAGCAAGTGCTTTGCAGCTTGAAATTGGAAGGAAAGCCTCAGATTTAGCAGCCAGAGCTTCAGGAGGAGCAGCAGCGAGCACAGCATCGGTTTTGCAGCAGCTCCTTCCATGTGCATGTTTTTGGGAGTGGAAAGGCTTGCAGAGTGTTAAAGTAGCTTTTTCTCTCCGCTGGAAAGCTGCACGCTCAGTGCCAGTGTTCTGCAGCTTCTTTCTTCACGTTTCAGCAGCTAGCACGCTCTCCGTGTGCTGGAGAAGCGGCAGAGGCTTCCTTGCCGGAGAAGCGGCACCTTCGCCGGCAGAGAGCATCCTGCCGGCCGCGGTGCGCTCCGGAGCGGGGGCTTGTGCCGAAAGACGCCGGCAACAGGCGCTTACCTTCGGACAGCTCCGGATCGCCGTCTAATGCGTCTCTTGTCGCCTACACGGCAGGGAAAAGCTTTTCCACTCTGTCTAGGAAGGAGAAAGTGTGCCAGCACAGCAAATGCCTCCCGGACTTTCCCTGGAATTCAGCAAGTGCTTTGCAGCTTGAAATTGGAAGGAAAGCCTCAGATTTAGCAGCCAGAGCTTCAGGAGGAGCAGCAGCGAGCACAGCATCGGTTTTGCAGCAGCTCCTTCCATGTGCATGTTTTTGGGAGTGGAAAGGCTTGCAGAGTGTTAAAGTAGCTTTTTCTCTCCGCTGGAAAGCTGCACGCTCAGTGCCAGTGTTCTGCAGCTTCTTTCTTCACGTTTCAGCAGCTAGCACGCTCTCCGTGTGCTGGAGAAGCGGCAGAGGCTTCCTTGCCGGAGAAGCGGCACCTTCGCCGGCAGAGAGCATCCTGCCGGCCGCGGTGCGCTCCGGAGCGGGGGCTTGTGCCGAAAGAGGACGGCAGCAGGCGCTTACCTTCGGACAGCTCCGGATCGCCGTCTAATGCGTCTCTTGTCGCCTACACGGCAGGGAAAAGCTTTTCCACTCTGTCTAGGAAAGAGAAAGTGTGCCAGCACAGCAAATGCCTCCCGGACTTTCCCTGGAATTCAGCAAGTGCTTTGCAGCTTGAAATTGGAAGGAAAGCCTCAGATTTAGCAGCCAGAGCTTCAGGAGGAGCAGCAGCGAGCACAGCATCGGTTTTGCAGCAGCTCCTTCCATGTGCATGTTTTTGGGAGTGGAAAGGCTTGCAGAGTGTTAAAGTAGCTTTTTCTCTCCGCTGGGAAGCTGCACGCTCAGTGCCAGTCTTCTGCAGCTTCTTTCTTCACGTTTCAGCAGCTAGCACGCTCTCCGTGTGCTGGAGAAGCGGCAGAGGCTTCCTTGCCGGAGAAGGCACACCTTCGCCGGCAGAGAGCATCCGGCCGGCCGCGGTGCGCTCCGGAGCGGGGGCTTGTGCCGAAAGAGGCCGGCAACAGGCGCTTACCTTCGGATAGCTCCGGATCGCCGTCTAATGCGTCTCTTGTCGCCTACACGGCAGGGAAAAGCTTTTCCACTCTGTCTAGGAAGGAGAAAGTGTGCCAGCACAGCAAATGCCTCCCGGACTTTCCCTGGAATTCAGCAAGTGCTTTGCAGCTTGAAATTGGAAGGAAAGCCTCAGATTTAGCAGCCAGAGCTTCAGGAGGAGCAGCAGCGAGCACAGCATCGGTTTTGCAGCAGCTCCTTCCATGTGCATGTTTTTGGGAGTGGAAAGGCTTGCAGAGTGTTAAAGTAGCTTTTTCTCTCCGCTGGAAAGCTGCACGCTCAGTGCCAGTCTTCTGCAGCTTCTTTCTTCACGTTTCAGCAGCTAGCACGCTCTCCGTGTGCTGGAGAAGCGGCAGAGGCTTCCTTGCCGGAGAAGCGGCACCTTCGCCGGCAGAGAGCATCCTGCCGGCCGCGGTGCGCTCCGGAGCGGGGGCTTGTGCCGAAAGAGGCCGGCAACAGGCGCTTACCTTCGGACAGCTCCGGATCGCCGTCTAATGCGTCTCTTGTCGCCTACACGGCAGGGAAAAGCTTTTCCACTCTGTCTAGGAAGGAGAAAGTGTGCCAGCACAGCAAATGCCTCCCGGACTTTCCCTGGAATTCAGCAAGTGCTTTGCAGCTTGAAATTGGAAGGAAAGCCTCAGATTTAGCAGCCAGAGCTTCAGGAGGAGCAGCAGCGAGCACAGCATCGGTTTTGCAGCAGCTCCTTCCATGTGCATGTTTTTGGGAGTGGAAAGGCTTGCAGAGTGTTAAAGTAGCTTTTTCTCTCCGCTGGAAAGCTGCACGCTCAGTGCCAGTCTTCTGCAGCTTCTTTCTTCACGTTTCAGCAGCTAGCACGCTCTCCGTGTGCTGGAGAAGCGGCAGAGGCTTCCTTGCCGGAGAAGCGGCACCTTCGCCGGCAGAGAGCATCCTGCCGGCCGCGGTGCGCTCCGGAGCGGGGGCTTGTGCCGAAAGAGGCCGGCAACAGGCGCTTACCTTCGGACAGCTCCGGATCGCCGTCTAATGCGTCTCTTGTCGCCTACACGGCAGGGAAAAGCTTTTCCACTCTGTCTAGGAAGGAGAAAGTGTGCCAGCACAGCAAATGCCTCCCGGACTTTCCCTGCAATTCAGCAAGTGCTTTGCAGCTTGAAATTGGAAGGAAAGCCTCAGATTTAGCAGCCAGAGCTTCAGGAGGAGCAGCAGCGAGCACAGCATCGGTTTTGCAGCAGCTCCTTCCATGTGCATGTTTTTGGGAGTGGAAAGGCTTGCAGAGTGTTAAAGTAGCTTTTTCTCTCCGCTGGAAAGCTGCACGCTCAGTGCCAGTCTTCTGCAGCTTCTTTCTTCACGTTTCAGCAGCTAGCACGCTCTCCGTGTGCTGGAGAAGCGGCAGAGGCTTCCTTGCCGGAGAAGCGGCACCTTCGCCGGCAGAGAGCATCCTGCCGGCCGCGGTGCGCTCCGGAGCGGGGGCTTGTGCCGAAAGAGGCCGGCAACAGGCGCTTACCTTCGGACAGCTCCGGATCGCCGTCTAATGCGTCTCTTGTCGCCTACACGGCAGGGAAAAGCTTTTCCACTCTGTCTAGGAAGGAGAAAGTGTGCCAGCACAGCAAATGCCTCCCGGACTTTCCCTGCAATTCAGCAAGTGCTTTGCAGCTTGAAATTGGAAGGAAAGCCTCAGATTTAGCAGCCAGAGCTTCAGGAGGAGCAGCAGCGAGCACAGCATCGGTTTTGCAGCAGCTCCTTCCATGTGCATGTTTTTGGGAGTGGAAAGGCTTGCAGAGTGTTAAAGTAGCTTTTTCTCTCCGCTGGAAAGCTGCACGCTCAGTGCCAGTCTTCTGCAGCTTCTTTCTTCACGTTTCAGCAGCTAGCACGCTCTCCGTGTGCTGGAGAAGCGGCAGAGGCTTCCTTGCCGGAGAAGCGGCACCTTCGCCGGCAGAGAGCATCCTGCCGGCCGCGGTGCGCTCCGGAGCGGGGGCTTGTGCCGAAAGAGGCCGGCAACAGGCGCTTACCTTCGGACAGCTCCGGATCGCCGTCTAATGCGTCTCTTGTCGCCTACACGGCAGGGAAAAGCTTTTCCACTCTGTCTAGGAAGGAGAAAGTGTGCCAGCACAGCAAATGCCTCCCGGACTTTCCCTGGAATTCAGCAAGTGCTTTGCAGCTTGAAATTGGAAGGAAAGCCTCAGATTTAGCAGCCAGAGCTTCAGGAGGAGCAGCAGCGAGCACAGCATCGGTTTTGCAGCAGCTCCTTCCATGTGCATGTTTTTGGGAGTGGAAAGGCTTGCAGAGTGTTAAAGTAGCTTTTTCTCTCCGCTGGAAAGCTGCACGCTCAGTGCCAGTGTTCTGCAGCTTCTTTCTTCACGTTTCAGCAGCTAGCACGCTCTCCGTGTGCTGGAGAAGCGGCAGAGGCTTCCTTGCCGGAGAAGCGGCACCTTCGCCGGCAGAGAGCATCCTGCCGGCCGCGGTGCGCTCCGGAGCGGGGGCTTGTGCCGAAAGAGGCCGGCAACGGGCGCTTACCTTCGGACAGCTCCGGATCGCCGTCTAATGCGTCTCTTGTCGCCTACACGGCAGGGAAAAGCTTTTCCACTCTGTCTAGGAAAGAGAAAGTGTGCCAGCACAGCAAATGCCTCCCGGACTTTCCCTGGAATTCAGCAAGTGCTTTGCAGCTTGAAATTGGAAGGAAAGCCTCAGATTTAGCAGCCAGAGCTTCAGGAGGAGCAGCAGCGAGCACAGCATCGGTTTTGCAGCAGCTCCTTCCATGTGCATGTTTTTGGGAGTGGAAAGGCTTGCAGAGTGTTAAAGTAGCTTTTTCTCTCCGCTGGAAAGCTGCACGCTCAGTGCCAGTCTTCTGCAGCTTCTTTCTTCACGTTTCAGCAGCTAGCACGCTCTCCGTGTGCTGGAGAAGCGGCAGAGGCTTCCTTGCCGGAGAAGCGGCACCTTCGCCGGCAGAGAGCATCCGGCCGGCCGCGGTGCGCTCCGGAGCGGGGGCTTGTGCCGAAAGAGGACGGCAACAGGCGCTTACCTTTGGATAGCTCCGGATCGCCGTCTAATGCGTCTCTTGTCGCCTACACGGCAGGGAAAAGCTTTTCCACTCTGTCTAGGAAGGAGAAAGTGTGCCAGCACAGCAAATGCCTCCCGGACTTTCCCTGGAATTCAGCAAGTGCTTTGCAGCTTGAAATTGGAAGGAAAGCCTCAGATTTAGCAGCCAGAGCTTCAGGAGGAGCAGCAGCGAGCACAGCATCGGTTTTGCAGCAGCTCCTTCCATGTGCATGTTTTTGGGAGTTGAGAGGCTTGCAGAGTGTTAAAGTAGCTTTTTCTCTCCGCTGGAAAGCTGCACGCTCAGTGCCAGTCTTCTGCAGCTTCTTTCTTCACGTTTCAGCAGCTAGCACGCTCTCCGTGTGCTGGAGAAGCGGCAGAGGCTTCCTTGCCGGAGAAGCGGCACCTTCGCCGGCAGAGAGCATCCTGCCGGCCGCGGTGCGCTCCGGAGCGGGGGCTTGTGCCGAAAGAGGCCGGCAACAGGCGCTTACCTTCGGACAGCTCCGGATCGCCGTCTAATGCGTCTCTTGTTGCCTACACGGCAGGGAAAAGCTTTTCCACTCTGTCTAGGAAGGAGAAAGTGTGCCAGCACAGCAAATGCCTCCCAGACTTTCCCTGGAATTCAGCAAGTGCTTTGCAGCTTGAAATTGGAAGGAAAGCCTCAGATTTAGCAGCCAGAGCTTCAGGAGGAGCAGCAGCGAGCGCAGCATCGGTTTTGCAGCAGCTCCTTCCATGTGCATGTTTTTGGGAGTGGAAAGGCTTGCAGAGTGTTAAAGTAGCTTTTTCTCTCCGCTGGAAAGCTGCACGCTCAGTGCCAGTCTTCTGCAGCTTCTTTCTTCACGTTTCAGCAGCTAGCACGCTCTCCGTGTGCTGGAGAAGCGGCAGAGGCTTCCTTGCCGGAGAAGCGGCACCTTCGCCGGCAGAGAGCATCCTGCCGGCCGCGGTGCGCTCCGGAGCGGGGGCTTGTGCCGAAAGAGGCCGGCAGCAGGCGCTTACCTTCGGACAGCTCCGGATCGCCGTCTAATGCGTCTCTTGTCGCCTACACGGCAGGGAAAAGCTTTTCCACTCTGTCTAGGAAAGAGAAAGTGTGCCAGCACAGCAAATGCCTCCCGGACTTTCCCTGGAATTCAGCAAGTGCTTTGCAGCTTGAAATTGGAAGGAAAGCCTCAGATTTAGCAGCCAGAGCTTCAGGAGGAGCAGCAGCGAGCACAGCATCGGTTTTGCAGCAGCTCCTTCCATGTGCATGTTTTTGGGAGTTGAGAGGCTTGCAGAGTGTTAAAGTAGCTTTTTCTCTCCGCTGGAAAGCTGCACGCTCAGTGCCAGTGTTCTGCAGCTTCTTTCTTCACGTTTCAGCAGCTAGCACGCTCTCCGTGTGCTGGAGAAGCGGCAGAGGCTTCCTTGCCGGAGAAGCGGCACCTTCGCCGGCAGAGAGCATCCTGCCGGCCGCGGTGCGCTCCGGAGCGGGGGCTTGTGCCGAAAGAGGCCGGCAACAGGCGCTTACCTTCGGACAGCTCCGGATCGCCGTCTAATGCGTCTCTTGTCGCCTACACGGCAGGGAAAAGCTTTTCCACTCTGTCTAGGAAGGAGAAAGTGTGCCAGCACAGCAAATGCCTCCCGGACTTTCCCTGGAATTCAGCAAGTGCTTTGCAGCTTGAAATTGGAAGGAAAGCCTCAGATTTAGCAGCCAGAGCTTCAGGAGGAGCAGCAGCGAGCACAGCATCGGTTTTGCAGCAGCTCCTTCCATGTGCATGTTTTTGGGAGTGGAAAGGCTTGCAGAGTGTTAAAGTAGCTTTTTCTCTCCGCTGGAAAGCTGCACGCTCAGTGCCAGTCTTCTGCAGCTTCTTTCTTCACGTTTCAGCAGCTAGCACGCTCTCCGTGTGCTGGAGAAGCGGCAGAGGCTTCCTTGCCGGAGAAGCGGCACCTTCGCCGGCAGAGAGCATCCTGCCGGCCGCGGTGCGCTCCGGAGCGGGGGCTTGTGCCGAAAGAGGCCGGCAGCAGGCGCTTACCTTCGGACAGCTCCGGATCGCCGTCTAATGCGTCTCTTGTTGCCTACACGGCAGGGAAAAGCTTTTCCACTCTGTCTAGGAAGGAGAAAGTGTGCCAGCACAGCAAATGCCTCCCGGACTTTCCCTGGAATTCAGCAAGTGCTTTGCAGCTTGAAATTGGAAGGAAAGCCTCAGATTTAGCAGCCAGAGCTTCAGGAGGAGCAGCAGCGAGCGCAGCATCGGTTTTGCAGCAGCTCCTTCCATGTGCATGTTTTTGGGAGTGGAAAGGCTTGCAGAGTGTTAAAGTAGCTTTTTCTCTCCGCTGGAAAGCTGCACGCTCAGTGCCAGTCTTCTGCAGCTTCTTTCTTCACGTTTCAGCAGCTAGCACGCTCTCCGTGTGCTGGAGAAGCGGCAGAGGCTTCCTTGCCGGAGAAGCGGCACCTTCGCCGGCAGAGAGCATCCTGCCGGCCGCGGTGCGCTCCGGAGCGGGGGCTTGTGCCGAAAGAGGCCGGCAACAGGCGCTTACCTTCGGACAGCTCCGGATCGCAGTCTAATGCGTCTCTTGTCGCCTACACGGCAGGGAAAAGCTTTTCCACTCTGTCTAGGAAGGAGAAAGTGTGCCAGCACAGCAAATGCCTCCCGGACTTTCCCTGCAATTCAGCAAGTGCTTTGCAGCTTGAAATTGGAAGGAAAGCCTCAGATTTAGCAGCCAGAGCTTCAGGAGGAGCAGCAGCGAGCACAGCATCGGTTTTGCAGCAGCTCCTTCCATGTGCATGTTTTTGGGAGTGGAAAGGCTTGCAGAGTGTTAAAGTAGCTTTTTCTCTCCGCTGGAAAGCTGCACGCTCAGTGCCAGTCTTCTGCAGCTTCTTTCTTCACGTTTCAGCAGCTAGCACGCTCTCCGTGTGCTGGAGAAGCGGCAGAGGCTTCCTTGCCGGAGAAGCGGCACCTTCGCCGGCAGAGAGCATCCTGCCGGCCGCGGTGCGCTCCGGAGCGGGGGCTTGTGCCGAAAGAGGCCGGCAACAGGCGCTTACCTTCGGACAGCTCCGGATCGCCGTCTAATGCGTCTCTTGTTGCCTACACGGCAGGGAAAAGCTTTTCCACTCTGTCTAGGAAGGAGAAAGTGTGCCAGCACAGCAAATGCCTCCCAGACTTTCCCTGGAATTCAGCAAGTGCTTTGCAGCTTGAAATTGGAAGGAAAGCCTCAGATTTAGCAGCCAGAGCTTCAGGAGGAGCAGCAGCGAGCGCAGCATCGGTTTTGCAGCAGCTCCTTCCATGTGCATGTTTTTGGGAGTGGAAAGGCTTGCAGAGTGTTAAAGTAGCTTTTTCTCTCCGCTGGAAAGCTGCACGCTCAGTGCCAGTCTTCTGCAGCTTCTTTCTTCACGTTTCAGCAGCTAGCACGCTCTCCGTGTGCTGGAGAAGCGGCAGAGGCTTCCTTGCCGGAGAAGCGGCACCTTCGCCGGCAGAGAGCATCCTGCCGGCCGCGGTGCGCTCCGGAGCGGGGGCTTGTGCCGAAAGAGGCCGGCAGCAGGCGCTTACCTTCGGACAGCTCCGGATCGCCGTCTAATGCGTCTCTTGTCGCCTACACGGCAGGGAAAAGCTTTTCCACTCTGTCTAGGAAGGAGAAAGTGTGCCAGCACAGCAAATGCCTCCCGGACTTTCCCTGCAATTCAGCAAGTGCTTTGCAGCTTGAAATTGGAAGGAAAGCCTCAGATTTAGCAGCCAGAGCTTCAGGAGGAGCAGCAGCGAGCACAGCATCGGTTTTGCAGCAGCTCCTTCCATGTGCATGTTTTTGGGAGTGGAAAGGCTTGCAGAGTGTTAAAGTAGCTTTTTCTCTCCGCTGGAAAGCTGCACGCTCAGTGCCAGTCTTCTGCAGCTTCTTTCTTCACGTTTCAGCAGCTAGCACGCTCTCCGTGTGCTGGAGAAGCGGCAGAGGCTTCCTTGCCGGAGAAGCGGCACCTTCGCCGGCAGAGAGCATCCTGCCGGCCGCGGTGCGCTCCGGAGCGGGGGCTTGTGCCGAAAGAGGCCGGCAACAGGCGCTTACCTTCGGACAGCTCCGGATCGCCGTCTAATGCGTCTCTTGTCGCCTACACGGCAGGGAAAAGCTTTTCCACTCTGTCTAGGAAGGAGAAAGTGTGCCAGCACAGCAAATGCCTCCCGGACTTTCCCTGGAATTCAGCAAGTGCTTTGCAGCTTGAAATTGGAAGGAAAGCCTCAGATTTAGCAGCCAGAGCTTCAGGAGGAGCAGCAGCGAGCACAGCATCGGTTTTGCAGCAGCTCCTTCCATGTGCATGTTTTTGGGAGTGGAAAGGCTTGCAGAGTGTTAAAGTAGCTTTTTCTCTCCGCTGGAAAGCTGCACGCTCAGTGCCAGTCTTCTGCAGCTTCTTTCTTCACGTTTCAGCAGCTAGCACGCTCTCCGTGTGCTGGAGAAGCGGCAGAGGCTTCCTTGCCGGAGAAGCGGCACCTTCGCCGGCAGAGAGCATCCTGCCGGCCGCGGTGCGCTCCGGAGCGGGGGCTTGTGCCGAAAGAGGCCGGCAACAGGCGCTTACCTTCGGACAGCTCCGGATCGCCGTCTAATGCGTCTCTTGTCGCCTACACGGCAGGGAAAAGCTTTTCCACTCTGTCTAGGAAGGAGAAAGTGTGCCAGCACAGCAAATGCCTCCCGGACTTTCCCTGCAATTCAGCAAGTGCTTTGCAGCTTGAAATTGGAAGGAAAGCCTCAGATTTAGCAGCCAGAGCTTCAGGAGGAGCAGCAGCGAGCACAGCATCGGTTTTGCAGCAGCTCCTTCCATGTGCATGTTTTTGGGAGTGGAAAGGCTTGCAGAGTGTTAAAGTAGCTTTTTCTCTCCGCTGGAAAGCTGCACGCTCAGTGCCAGTCTTCTGCAGCTTCTTTCTTCACGTTTCAGCAGCTAGCACGCTCTCCGTGTGCTGGAGAAGCGGCAGAGGCTTCCTTGCCGGAGAAGCGGCACCTTCGCCGGCAGAGAGCATCCTGCCGGCCGCGGTGCGCTCCGGAGCGGGGGCTTGTGCCGAAAGAGGCCGGCAACAGGCGCTTACCTTCGGACAGCTCCGGATCGCCGTCTAATGCGTCTCTTGTCGCCTACACGGCAGGGAAAAGCTTTTCCACTCTGTCTAGGAAGGAGAAAGTGTGCCAGCACAGCAAATGCCTCCCGGACTTTCCCTGGAATTCAGCAAGTGCTTTGCAGCTTGAAATTGGAAGGAAAGCCTCAGATTTAGCAGCCAGAGCTTCAGGAGGAGCAGCAGCGAGCACAGCATCGGTTTTGCAGCAGCTCCTTCCATGTGCATGTTTTTGGGAGTGGAAAGGCTTGCAGAGTGTTAAAGTAGCTTTTTCTCTCCGCTGGAAAGCTGCACGCTCAGTGCCAGTCTTCTGCAGCTTCTTTCTTCACGTTTCAGCAGCTAGCACGCTCTCCGTGTGCTGGAGAAGCGGCAGAGGCTTCCTTGCCGGAGAAGCGGCACCTTCGCCGGCAGAGAGCATCCTGCCGGCCGCGGTGCGCTCCGGAGCGGGGGCTTGTGCCGAAAGAGGCCGGCAGCAGGCGCTTACCTTCGGACAGCTCCGGATCGCCGTCTAATGCGTCTCTTGTCGCCTACACGGCAGGGAAAAGCTTTTCCACTCTGTCTAGGAAGGAGAAAGTGTGCCAGCACAGCAAATGCCTCCCGGACTTTCCCTGGAATTCAGCAAGTGCTTTGCAGCTTGAAATTGGAAGGAAAGCCTCAGATTTAGCAGCCAGAGCTTCAGGAGGAGCAGCAGCGAGCACAGCATCGGTTTTGCAGCAGCTCCTTCCATGTGCATGTTTTTGGGAGTGGAAAGGCTTGCAGAGTGTTAAAGTAGCTTTTTCTCTCCGCTGGAAAGCTGCACGCTCAGTGCCAGTCTTCTGCAGCTTCTTTCTTCACGTTTCAGCAGCTAGCACGCTCTCCGTGTGCTGGAGAAGCGGCAGAGGCTTCCTTGCCGGAGAAGCGGCACCTTCGCCGGCAGAGAGCATCCTGCCGGCCGCGGTGCGCTCCGGAGCGGGGGCTTGTGCCGAAAGAGGCCGGCAACAGGCGCTTACCTTCGGACAGCTCCGGATCGCCGTCTAATGCGTCTCTTGTCGCCTACACGGCAGGGAAAAGCTTTTCCACTCTGTCTAGGAAGGAGAAAGTGTGCCAGCACAGCAAATGCCTCCCGGACTTTCCCTGGAATTCAGCAAGTGCTTTGCAGCTTGAAATTGGAAGGAAAGCCTCAGATTTAGCAGCCAGAGCTTCAGGAGGAGCAGCAGCGAGCACAGCATCGGTTTTGCAGCAGCTCCTTCCATGTGCATGTTTTTGGGAGTGGAAAGGCTTGCAGAGTGTTAAAGTAGCTTTTTCTCTCCGCTGGAAAGCTGCACGCTCAGTGCCAGTGTTCTGCAGCTTCTTTCTTCACGTTTCAGCAGCTAGCACGCTCTCCGTGTGCTGGAGAAGCGGCAGAGGCTTCCTTGCCGGAGAAGCGGCACCTTCGCCGGCAGAGAGCATCCTGCCGGCCGCGGTGCGCTCCGGAGCGGGGGCTTGTGCCGAAAGAGGCCGGCAACAGGCGCTTACCTTCGGACAGCTCCGGATCGCCGTCTAATGCGTCTCTTGTCGCCTACACGGCAGGGAAAAGCTTTTCCACTCTGTCTAGGAAGGAGAAAGTGTGCCAGCACAGCAAATGCCTCCCGGACTTTCCCTGCAATTCAGCAAGTGCTTTGCAGCTTGAAATTGGAAGGAAAGCCTCAGATTTAGCAGCCAGAGCTTCAGGAGGAGCAGCAGCGAGCACAGCATCGGTTTTGCAGCAGCTCCTTCCATGTGCATGTTTTTGGGAGTGGAAAGGCTTGCAGAGTGTTAAAGTAGCTTTTTCTCTCCGCTGGAAAGCTGCACGCTCAGTGCCAGTCTTCTGCAGCTTCTTTCTTCACGTTTCAGCAGCTAGCACGCTCTCCGTGTGCTGGAGAAGCGGCAGAGGCTTCCTTGCCGGAGAAGCGGCACCTTCGCCGGCAGAGAGCATCCTGCCGGCCGCGGTGCGCTCCGGAGCGGGGGCTTGTGCCGAAAGAGGCCGGCAACAGGCGCTTACCTTCGGACAGCTCCGGATCGCAGTCTAATGCGTCTCTTGTCGCCTACACGGCAGGGAAAAGCTTTTCCACTCTGTCTAGGAAGGAGAAAGTGTGCCAGCACAGCAAATGCCTCCCGGACTTTCCCTGCAATTCAGCAAGTGCTTTGCAGCTTGAAATTGGAAGGAAAGCCTCAGATTTAGCAGCCAGAGCTTCAGGAGGAGCAGCAGCGAGCACAGCATCGGTTTTGCAGCAGCTCCTTCCATGTGCATGTTTTTGGGAGTGGAAAGGCTTGCAGAGTGTTAAAGTAGCTTTTTCTCTCCGCTGGAAAGCTGCACGCTCAGTGCCAGTCTTCTGCAGCTTCTTTCTTCACGTTTCAGCAGCTAGCACGCTCTCCGTGTGCTGGAGAAGCGGCAGAGGCTTCCTTGCCGGAGAAGCGGCACCTTCGCCGGCAGAGAGCATCCTGCCGGCCGCGGTGCGCTCCGGAGCGGGGGCTTGTGCCGAAAGAGGCCGGCAACAGGCGCTTACCTTCGGACAGCTCCGGATCGCCGTCTAATGCGTCTCTTGTTGCCTACACGGCAGGGAAAAGCTTTTCCACTCTGTCTAGGAAGGAGAAAGTGTGCCAGCACAGCAAATGCCTCCCAGACTTTCCCTGGAATTCAGCAAGTGCTTTGCAGCTTGAAATTGGAAGGAAAGCCTCAGATTTAGCAGCCAGAGCTTCAGGAGGAGCAGCAGCGAGCGCAGCATCGGTTTTGCAGCAGCTCCTTCCATGTGCATGTTTTTGGGAGTGGAAAGGCTTGCAGAGTGTTAAAGTAGCTTTTTCTCTCCGCTGGAAAGCTGCACGCTCAGTGCCAGTCTTCTGCAGCTTCTTTCTTCACGTTTCAGCAGCTAGCACGCTCTCCGTGTGCTGGAGAAGCGGCAGAGGCTTCCTTGCCGGAGAAGCGGCACCTTCGCCGGCAGAGAGCATCCTGCCGGCCGCGGTGCGCTCCGGAGCGGGGGCTTGTGCCGAAAGAGGCCGGCAGCAGGCGCTTACCTTCGGACAGCTCCGGATCGCCGTCTAATGCGTCTCTTGTCGCCTACACGGCAGGGAAAAGCTTTTCCACTCTGTCTAGGAAAGAGAAAGTGTGCCAGCACAGCAAATGCCTCCCGGACTTTCCCTGGAATTCAGCAAGTGCTTTGCAGCTTGAAATTGGAAGGAAAGCCTCAGATTTAGCAGCCAGAGCTTCAGGAGGAGCAGCAGCGAGCACAGCATCGGTTTTGCAGCAGCTCCTTCCATGTGCATGTTTTTGGGAGTTGAGAGGCTTGCAGAGTGTTAAAGTAGCTTTTTCTCTCCGCTGGAAAGCTGCACGCTCAGTGCCAGTGTTCTGCAGCTTCTTTCTTCACGTTTCAGCAGCTAGCACGCTCTCCGTGTGCTGGAGAAGCGGCAGAGGCTTCCTTGCCGGAGAAGCGGCACCTTCGCCGGCAGAGAGCATCCTGCCGGCCGCGGTGCGCTCCGGAGCGGGGGCTTGTGCCGAAAGAGGCCGGCAACAGGCGCTTACCTTCGGACAGCTCCGGATCGCCGTCTAATGCGTCTCTTGTCGCCTACACGGCAGGGAAAAGCTTTTCCACTCTGTCTAGGAAGGAGAAAGTGTGCCAGCACAGCAAATGCCTCCCGGACTTTCCCTGGAATTCAGCAAGTGCTTTGCAGCTTGAAATTGGAAGGAAAGCCTCAGATTTAGCAGCCAGAGCTTCAGGAGGAGCAGCAGCGAGCACAGCATCGGTTTTGCAGCAGCTCCTTCCATGTGCATGTTTTTGGGAGTGGAAAGGCTTGCAGAGTGTTAAAGTAGCTTTTTCTCTCCGCTGGAAAGCTGCACGCTCAGTGCCAGTGTTCTGCAGCTTCTTTCTTCACGTTTCAGCAGCTAGCACGCTCTCCGTGTGCTGGAGAAGCGGCAGAGGCTTCCTTGCCGGAGAAGCGGCACCTTCGCCGGCAGAGAGCATCCTGCCGGCCGCGGTGCGCTCCGGAGCGGGGGCTTGTGCCGAAAGAGGCCGGCAGCAGGCGCTTACCTTCGGACAGCTCCGGATCGCCGTCTAATGCGTCTCTTGTCGCCTACACGGCAGGGAAAAGCTTTTCCACTCTGTCTAGGAAGGAGAAAGTGTGCCAGCACAGCAAATGCCTCCCGGACTTTCCCTGGAATTCAGCAAGTGCTTTGCAGCTTGAAATTGGAAGGAAAGCCTCAGATTTAGCAGCCAGAGCTTCAGGAGGAGCAGCAGCGAGCACAGCATCGGTTTTGCAGCAGCTCCTTCCATGTGCATGTTTTTGGGAGTGGAAAGGCTTGCAGAGTGTTAAAGTAGCTTTTTCTCTCCGCTGGAAAGCTGCACGCTCAGTGCCAGTCTTCTGCAGCTTCTTTCTTCACGTTTCAGCAGCTAGCACGCTCTCCGTGTGCTGGAGAAGCGGCAGAGGCTTCCTTGCCGGAGAAGCGGCACCTTCGCCGGCAGAGAGCATCCTGCCGGCCGCGGTGCGCTCCGGAGCGGGGGCTTGTGCCGAAAGAGGCCGGCAACAGGCGCTTACCTTCGGACAGCTCCGGATCGCCGTCTAATGCGTCTCTTGTCGCCTACACGGCAGGGAAAAGCTTTTCCACTCTGTCTAGGAAGGAGAAAGTGTGCCAGCACAGCAAATGCCTCCCGGACTTTCCCTGCAATTCAGCAAGTGCTTTGCAGCTTGAAATTGGAAGGAAAGCCTCAGATTTAGCAGCCAGAGCTTCAGGAGGAGCAGCAGCGAGCACAGCATCGGTTTTGCAGCAGCTCCTTCCATGTGCATGTTTTTGGGAGTGGAAAGGCTTGCAGAGTGTTAAAGTAGCTTTTTCTCTCCGCTGGAAAGCTGCACGCTCAGTGCCAGTCTTCTGCAGCTTCTTTCTTCACGTTTCAGCAGCTAGCACGCTCTCCGTGTGCTGGAGAAGCGGCAGAGGCTTCCTTGCCGGAGAAGCGGCACCTTCGCCGGCAGAGAGCATCCTGCCGGCCGCGGTGCGCTCCGGAGCGGGGGCTTGTGCCGAAAGAGGCCGGCAACAGGCGCTTACCTTCGGACAGCTCCGGATCGCCGTCTAATGCGTCTCTTGTCGCCTACACGGCAGGGAAAAGCTTTTCCACTCTGTCTAGGAAGGAGAAAGTGTGCCAGCACAGCAAATGCCTCCCGGACTTTCCCTGGAATTCAGCAAGTGCTTTGCAGCTTGAAATTGGAAGGAAAGCCTCAGATTTAGCAGCCAGAGCTTCAGGAGGAGCAGCAGCGAGCACAGCATCGGTTTTGCAGCAGCTCCTTCCATGTGCATGTTTTTGGGAGTGGAAAGGCTTGCAGAGTGTTAAAGTAGCTTTTTCTCTCCGCTGGAAAGCTGCACGCTCAGTGCCAGTCTTCTGCAGCTTCTTTCTTCACGTTTCAGCAGCTAGCACGCTCTCCGTGTGCTGGAGAAGCGGCAGAGGCTTCCTTGCCGGAGAAGCGGCACCTTCGCCGGCAGAGAGCATCCTGCCGGCCGCGGTGCGCTCCGGAGCGGGGGCTTGTGCCGAAAGAGGCCGGCAGCAGGCGCTTACCTTCGGACAGCTCCGGATCGCCGTCTAATGCGTCTCTTGTCGCCTACACGGCAGGGAAAAGCTTTTCCACTCTGTCTAGGAAGGAGAAAGTGTGCCAGCACAGCAAATGCCTCCCGGACTTTCCCTGGAATTCAGCAAGTGCTTTGCAGCTTGAAATTGGAAGGAAAGCCTCAGATTTAGCAGCCAGAGCTTCAGGAGGAGCAGCAGCGAGCACAGCATCGGTTTTGCAGCAGCTCCTTCCATGTGCATGTTTTTGGGAGTGGAAAGGCTTGCAGAGTGTTAAAGTAGCTTTTTCTCTCCGCTGGAAAGCTGCACGCTCAGTGCCAGTCTTCTGCAGCTTCTTTCTTCACGTTTCAGCAGCTAGCACGCTCTCCGTGTGCTGGAGAAGCGGCAGAGGCTTCCTTGCCGGAGAAGCGGCACCTTCGCCGGCAGAGAGCATCCTGCCGGCCGCGGTGCGCTCCGGAGCGGGGGCTTGTGCCGAAAGAGGCCGGCAACAGGCGCTTACCTTCGGACAGCTCCGGATCGCCGTCTAATGCGTCTCTTGTCGCCTACACGGCAGGGAAAAGCTTTTCCACTCTGTCTAGGAAGGAGAAAGTGTGCCAGCACAGCAAATGCCTCCCGGACTTTCCCTGGAATTCAGCAAGTGCTTTGCAGCTTGAAATTGGAAGGAAAGCCTCAGATTTAGCAGCCAGAGCTTCAGGAGGAGCAGCAGCGAGCACAGCATCGGTTTTGCAGCAGCTCCTTCCATGTGCATGTTTTTGGGAGTGGAAAGGCTTGCAGAGTGTTAAAGTAGCTTTTTCTCTCCGCTGGAAAGCTGCACGCTCAGTGCCAGTCTTCTGCAGCTTCTTTCTTCACGTTTCAGCAGCTAGCACGCTCTCCGTGTGCTGGAGAAGCGGCAGAGGCTTCCTTGCCGGAGAAGCGGCACCTTCGCCGGCAGAGAGCATCCTGCCGGCCGCGGTGCGCTCCGGAGCGGGGGCTTGTGCCGAAAGAGGCCGGCAACAGGCGCTTACCTTCGGACAGCTCCGGATCGCAGTCTAATGCGTCTCTTGTCGCCTACACGGCAGGGAAAAGCTTTTCCACTCTGTCTAGGAAGGAGAAAGTGTGCCAGCACAGCAAATGCCTCCCGGACTTTCCCTGCAATTCAGCAAGTGCTTTGCAGCTTGAAATTGGAAGGAAAGCCTCAGATTTAGCAGCCAGAGCTTCAGGAGGAGCAGCAGCGAGCACAGCATCGGTTTTGCAGCAGCTCCTTCCATGTGCATGTTTTTGGGAGTGGAAAGGCTTGCAGAGTGTTAAAGTAGCTTTTTCTCTCCGCTGGAAAGCTGCACGCTCAGTGCCAGTCTTCTGCAGCTTCTTTCTTCACGTTTCAGCAGCTAGCACGCTCTCCGTGTGCTGGAGAAGCGGCAGAGGCTTCCTTGCCGGAGAAGCGGCACCTTCGCCGGCAGAGAGCATCCTGCCGGCCGCGGTGCGCTCCGGAGCGGGGGCTTGTGCCGAAAGAGGCCGGCAACAGGCGCTTACCTTCGGACAGCTCCGGATCGCCGTCTAATGCGTCTCTTGTTGCCTACACGGCAGGGAAAAGCTTTTCCACTCTGTCTAGGAAGGAGAAAGTGTGCCAGCACAGCAAATGCCTCCCAGACTTTCCCTGGAATTCAGCAAGTGCTTTGCAGCTTGAAATTGGAAGGAAAGCCTCAGATTTAGCAGCCAGAGCTTCAGGAGGAGCAGCAGCGAGCGCAGCATCGGTTTTGCAGCAGCTCCTTCCATGTGCATGTTTTTGGGAGTGGAAAGGCTTGCAGAGTGTTAAAGTAGCTTTTTCTCTCCGCTGGAAAGCTGCACGCTCAGTGCCAGTCTTCTGCAGCTTCTTTCTTCACGTTTCAGCAGCTAGCACGCTCTCCGTGTGCTGGAGAAGCGGCAGAGGCTTCCTTGCCGGAGAAGCGGCACCTTCGCCGGCAGAGAGCATCCTGCCGGCCGCGGTGCGCTCCGGAGCGGGGGCTTGTGCCGAAAGAGGCCGGCAGCAGGCGCTTACCTTCGGACAGCTCCGGATCGCCGTCTAATGCGTCTCTTGTCGCCTACACGGCAGGGAAAAGCTTTTCCACTCTGTCTAGGAAAGAGAAAGTGTGCCAGCACAGCAAATGCCTCCCGGACTTTCCCTGGAATTCAGCAAGTGCTTTGCAGCTTGAAATTGGAAGGAAAGCCTCAGATTTAGCAGCCAGAGCTTCAGGAGGAGCAGCAGCGAGCACAGCATCGGTTTTGCAGCAGCTCCTTCCATGTGCATGTTTTTGGGAGTTGAGAGGCTTGCAGAGTGTTAAAGTAGCTTTTTCTCTCCGCTGGAAAGCTGCACGCTCAGTGCCAGTGTTCTGCAGCTTCTTTCTTCACGTTTCAGCAGCTAGCACGCTCTCCGTGTGCTGGAGAAGCGGCAGAGGCTTCCTTGCCGGAGAAGCGGCACCTTCGCCGGCAGAGAGCATCCTGCCGGCCGCGGTGCGCTCCGGAGCGGGGGCTTGTGCCGAAAGAGGCCGGCAACAGGCGCTTACCTTCGGACAGCTCCGGATCGCCGTCTAATGCGTCTCTTGTCGCCTACACGGCAGGGAAAAGCTTTTCCACTCTGTCTAGGAAGGAGAAAGTGTGCCAGCACAGCAAATGCCTCCCGGACTTTCCCTGGAATTCAGCAAGTGCTTTGCAGCTTGAAATTGGAAGGAAAGCCTCAGATTTAGCAGCCAGAGCTTCAGGAGGAGCAGCAGCGAGCACAGCATCGGTTTTGCAGCAGCTCCTTCCATGTGCATGTTTTTGGGAGTGGAAAGGCTTGCAGAGTGTTAAAGTAGCTTTTTCTCTCCGCTGGAAAGCTGCACGCTCAGTGCCAGTCTTCTGCAGCTTCTTTCTTCACGTTTCAGCAGCTAGCACGCTCTCCGTGTGCTGGAGAAGCGGCAGAGGCTTCCTTGCCGGAGAAGCGGCACCTTCGCCGGCAGAGAGCATCCTGCCGGCCGCGGTGCGCTCCGGAGCGGGGGCTTGTGCCGAAAGAGGCCGGCAGCAGGCGCTTACCTTCGGACAGCTCCGGATCGCCGTCTAATGCGTCTCTTGTCGCCTACACGGCAGGGAAAAGCTTTTCCACTCTGTCTAGGAAGGAGAAAGTGTGCCAGCACAGCAAATGCCTCCCGGACTTTCCCTGGAATTCAGCAAGTGCTTTGCAGCTTGAAATTGGAAGGAAAGCCTCAGATTTAGCAGCCAGAGCTTCAGGAGGAGCAGCAGCGAGCACAGCATCGGTTTTGCAGCAGCTCCTTCCATGTGCATGTTTTTGGGAGTGGAAAGGCTTGCAGAGTGTTAAAGTAGCTTTTTCTCTCCGCTGGAAAGCTGCACGCTCAGTGCCAGTCTTCTGCAGCTTCTTTCTTCACGTTTCAGCAGCTAGCACGCTCTCCGTGTGCTGGAGAAGCGGCAGAGGCTTCCTTGCCGGAGAAGCGGCACCTTCGCCGGCAGAGAGCATCCTGCCGGCCGCGGTGCGCTCCGGAGCGGGGGCTTGTGCCGAAAGAGGCCGGCAACAGGCGCTTACCTTCGGACAGCTCCGGATCGCCGTCTAATGCGTCTCTTGTCGCCTACACGGCAGGGAAAAGCTTTTCCACTCTGTCTAGGAAGGAGAAAGTGTGCCAGCACAGCAAATGCCTCCCGGACTTTCCCTGCAATTCAGCAAGTGCTTTGCAGCTTGAAATTGGAAGGAAAGCCTCAGATTTAGCAGCCAGAGCTTCAGGAGGAGCAGCAGCGAGCACAGCATCGGTTTTGCAGCAGCTCCTTCCATGTGCATGTTTTTGGGAGTGGAAAGGCTTGCAGAGTGTTAAAGTAGCTTTTTCTCTCCGCTGGAAAGCTGCACGCTCAGTGCCAGTCTTCTGCAGCTTCTTTCTTCACGTTTCAGCAGCTAGCACGCTCTCCGTGTGCTGGAGAAGCGGCAGAGGCTTCCTTGCCGGAGAAGCGGCACCTTCGCCGGCAGAGAGCATCCTGCCGGCCGCGGTGCGCTCCGGAGCGGGGGCTTGTGCCGAAAGAGGCCGGCAACAGGCGCTTACCTTCGGACAGCTCCGGATCGCCGTCTAATGCGTCTCTTGTCGCCTACACGGCAGGGAAAAGCTTTTCCACTCTGTCTAGGAAGGAGAAAGTGTGCCAGCACAGCAAATGCCTCCCGGACTTTCCCTGGAATTCAGCAAGTGCTTTGCAGCTTGAAATTGGAAGGAAAGCCTCAGATTTAGCAGCCAGAGCTTCAGGAGGAGCAGCAGCGAGCACAGCATCGGTTTTGCAGCAGCTCCTTCCATGTGCATGTTTTTGGGAGTGGAAAGGCTTGCAGAGTGTTAAAGTAGCTTTTTCTCTCCGCTGGAAAGCTGCACGCTCAGTGCCAGTCTTCTGCAGCTTCTTTCTTCACGTTTCAGCAGCTAGCACGCTCTCCGTGTGCTGGAGAAGCGGCAGAGGCTTCCTTGCCGGAGAAGCGGCACCTTCGCCGGCAGAGAGCATCCTGCCGGCCGCGGTGCGCTCCGGAGCGGGGGCTTGTGCCGAAAGAGGCCGGCAGCAGGCGCTTACCTTCGGACAGCTCCGGATCGCCGTCTAATGCGTCTCTTGTCGCCTACACGGCAGGGAAAAGCTTTTCCACTCTGTCTAGGAAGGAGAAAGTGTGCCAGCACAGCAAATGCCTCCCGGACTTTCCCTGCAATTCAGCAAGTGCTTTGCAGCTTGAAATTGGAAGGAAAGCCTCAGATTTAGCAGCCAGAGCTTCAGGAGGAGCAGCAGCGAGCACAGCATCGGTTTTGCAGCAGCTCCTTCCATGTGCATGTTTTTGGGAGTGGAAAGGCTTGCAGAGTGTTAAAGTAGCTTTTTCTCTCCGCTGGAAAGCTGCACGCTCAGTGCCAGTCTTCTGCAGCTTCTTTCTTCACGTTTCAGCAGCTAGCACGCTCTCCGTGTGCTGGAGAAGCGGCAGAGGCTTCCTTGCCGGAGAAGCGGCACCTTCGCCGGCAGAGAGCATCCTGCCGGCCGCGGTGCGCTCCGGAGCGGGGGCTTGTGCCGAAAGAGGCCGGCAACAGGCGCTTACCTTCGGACAGCTCCGGATCGCCGTCTAATGCGTCTCTTGTCGCCTACACGGCAGGGAAAAGCTTTTCCACTCTGTCTAGGAAGGAGAAAGTGTGCCAGCACAGCAAATGCCTCCCGGACTTTCCCTGCAATTCAGCAAGTGCTTTGCAGCTTGAAATTGGAAGGAAAGCCTCAGATTTAGCAGCCAGAGCTTCAGGAGGAGCAGCAGCGAGCACAGCATCGGTTTTGCAGCAGCTCCTTCCATGTGCATGTTTTTGGGAGTGGAAAGGCTTGCAGAGTGTTAAAGTAGCTTTTTCTCTCCGCTGGAAAGCTGCACGCTCAGTGCCAGTCTTCTGCAGCTTCTTTCTTCACGTTTCAGCAGCTAGCACGCTCTCCGTGTGCTGGAGAAGCGGCAGAGGCTTCCTTGCCGGAGAAGCGGCACCTTCGCCGGCAGAGAGCATCCTGCCGGCCGCGGTGCGCTCCGGAGCGGGGGCTTGTGCCGAAAGAGGCCGGCAACAGGCGCTTACCTTCGGACAGCTCCGGATCGCAGTCTAATGCGTCTCTTGTCGCCTACACGGCAGGGAAAAGCTTTTCCACTCTGTCTAGGAAGGAGAAAGTGTGCCAGCACAGCAAATGCCTCCCGGACTTTCCCTGCAATTCAGCAAGTGCTTTGCAGCTTGAAATTGGAAGGAAAGCCTCAGATTTAGCAGCCAGAGCTTCAGGAGGAGCAGCAGCGAGCACAGCATCGGTTTTGCAGCAGCTCCTTCCATGTGCATGTTTTTGGGAGTGGAAAGGCTTGCAGAGTGTTAAAGTAGCTTTTTCTCTCCGCTGGAAAGCTGCACGCTCAGTGCCAGTCTTCTGCAGCTTCTTTCTTCACGTTTCAGCAGCTAGCACGCTCTCCGTGTGCTGGAGAAGCGGCAGAGGCTTCCTTGCCGGAGAAGCGGCACCTTCGCCGGCAGAGAGCATCCTGCCGGCCGCGGTGCGCTCCGGAGCGGGGGCTTGTGCCGAAAGAGGCCGGCAACAGGCGCTTACCTTCGGACAGCTCCGGATCGCCGTCTAATGCGTCTCTTGTTGCCTACACGGCAGGGAAAAGCTTTTCCACTCTGTCTAGGAAGGAGAAAGTGTGCCAGCACAGCAAATGCCTCCCAGACTTTCCCTGGAATTCAGCAAGTGCTTTGCAGCTTGAAATTGGAAGGAAAGCCTCAGATTTAGCAGCCAGAGCTTCAGGAGGAGCAGCAGCGAGCGCAGCATCGGTTTTGCAGCAGCTCCTTCCATGTGCATGTTTTTGGGAGTGGAAAGGCTTGCAGAGTGTTAAAGTAGCTTTTTCTCTCCGCTGGAAAGCTGCACGCTCAGTGCCAGTCTTCTGCAGCTTCTTTCTTCACGTTTCAGCAGCTAGCACGCTCTCCGTGTGCTGGAGAAGCGGCAGAGGCTTCCTTGCCGGAGAAGCGGCACCTTCGCCGGCAGAGAGCATCCTGCCGGCCGCGGTGCGCTCCGGAGCGGGGGCTTGTGCCGAAAGAGGCCGGCAGCAGGCGCTTACCTTCGGACAGCTCCGGATCGCCGTCTAATGCGTCTCTTGTCGCCTACACGGCAGGGAAAAGCTTTTCCACTCTGTCTAGGAAAGAGAAAGTGTGCCAGCACAGCAAATGCCTCCCGGACTTTCCCTGGAATTCAGCAAGTGCTTTGCAGCTTGAAATTGGAAGGAAAGCCTCAGATTTAGCAGCCAGAGCTTCAGGAGGAGCAGCAGCGAGCACAGCATCGGTTTTGCAGCAGCTCCTTCCATGTGCATGTTTTTGGGAGTTGAGAGGCTTGCAGAGTGTTAAAGTAGCTTTTTCTCTCCGCTGGAAAGCTGCACGCTCAGTGCCAGTGTTCTGCAGCTTCTTTCTTCACGTTTCAGCAGCTAGCACGCTCTCCGTGTGCTGGAGAAGCGGCAGAGGCTTCCTTGCCGGAGAAGCGGCACCTTCGCCGGCAGAGAGCATCCTGCCGGCCGCGGTGCGCTCCGGAGCGGGGGCTTGTGCCGAAAGAGGCCGGCAACAGGCGCTTACCTTCGGACAGCTCCGGATCGCCGTCTAATGCGTCTCTTGTCGCCTACACGGCAGGGAAAAGCTTTTCCACTCTGTCTAGGAAGGAGAAAGTGTGCCAGCACAGCAAATGCCTCCCGGACTTTCCCTGGAATTCAGCAAGTGCTTTGCAGCTTGAAATTGGAAGGAAAGCCTCAGATTTAGCAGCCAGAGCTTCAGGAGGAGCAGCAGCGAGCACAGCATCGGTTTTGCAGCAGCTCCTTCCATGTGCATGTTTTTGGGAGTGGAAAGGCTTGCAGAGTGTTAAAGTAGCTTTTTCTCTCCGCTGGAAAGCTGCACGCTCAGTGCCAGTGTTCTGCAGCTTCTTTCTTCACGTTTCAGCAGCTAGCACGCTCTCCGTGTGCTGGAGAAGCGGCAGAGGCTTCCTTGCCGGAGAAGCGGCACCTTCGCCGGCAGAGAGCATCCTGCCGGCCGCGGTGCGCTCCGGAGCGGGGGCTTGTGCCGAAAGAGGCCGGCAACAGGCGCTTACCTTCGGACAGCTCCGGATCGCCGTCTAATGCGTCTCTTGTCGCCTACACGGCAGGGAAAAGCTTTTCCACTCTGTCTAGGAAGGAGAAAGTGTGCCAGCACAGCAAATGCCTCCCGGACTTTCCCTGCAATTCAGCAAGTGCTTTGCAGCTTGAAATTGGAAGGAAAGCCTCAGATTTAGCAGCCAGAGCTTCAGGAGGAGCAGCAGCGAGCACAGCATCGGTTTTGCAGCAGCTCCTTCCATGTGCATGTTTTTGGGAGTGGAAAGGCTTGCAGAGTGTTAAAGTAGCTTTTTCTCTCCGCTGGAAAGCTGCACGCTCAGTGCCAGTCTTCTGCAGCTTCTTTCTTCACGTTTCAGCAGCTAGCACGCTCTCCGTGTGCTGGAGAAGCGGCAGAGGCTTCCTTGCCGGAGAAGCGGCACCTTCGCCGGCAGAGAGCATCCTGCCGGCCGCGGTGCGCTCCGGAGCGGGGGCTTGTGCCGAAAGAGGCCGGCAACAGGCGCTTACCTTCGGACAGCTCCGGATCGCCGTCTAATGCGTCTCTTGTCGCCTACACGGCAGGGAAAAGCTTTTCCACTCTGTCTAGGAAGGAGAAAGTGTGCCAGCACAGCAAATGCCTCCCGGACTTTCCCTGGAATTCAGCAAGTGCTTTGCAGCTTGAAATTGGAAGGAAAGCCTCAGATTTAGCAGCCAGAGCTTCAGGAGGAGCAGCAGCGAGCACAGCATCGGTTTTGCAGCAGCTCCTTCCATGTGCATGTTTTTGGGAGTGGAAAGGCTTGCAGAGTGTTAAAGTAGCTTTTTCTCTCCGCTGGAAAGCTGCACGCTCAGTGCCAGTCTTCTGCAGCTTCTTTCTTCACGTTTCAGCAGCTAGCACGCTCTCCGTGTGCTGGAGAAGCGGCAGAGGCTTCCTTGCCGGAGAAGCGGCACCTTCGCCGGCAGAGAGCATCCTGCCGGCCGCGGTGCGCTCCGGAGCGGGGGCTTGTGCCGAAAGAGGCCGGCAACAGGCGCTTACCTTCGGACAGCTCCGGATCGCCGTCTAATGCGTCTCTTGTCGCCTACACGGCAGGGAAAAGCTTTTCCACTCTGTCTAGGAAGGAGAAAGTGTGCCAGCACAGCAAATGCCTCCCGGACTTTCCCTGCAATTCAGCAAGTGCTTTGCAGCTTGAAATTGGAAGGAAAGCCTCAGATTTAGCAGCCAGAGCTTCAGGAGGAGCAGCAGCGAGCACAGCATCGGTTTTGCAGCAGCTCCTTCCATGTGCATGTTTTTGGGAGTGGAAAGGCTTGCAGAGTGTTAAAGTAGCTTTTTCTCTCCGCTGGAAAGCTGCACGCTCAGTGCCAGTCTTCTGCAGCTTCTTTCTTCACGTTTCAGCAGCTAGCACGCTCTCCGTGTGCTGGAGAAGCGGCAGAGGCTTCCTTGCCGGAGAAGCGGCACCTTCGCCGGCAGAGAGCATCCTGCCGGCCGCGGTGCGCTCCGGAGCGGGGGCTTGTGCCGAAAGAGGCCGGCAACAGGCGCTTACCTTCGGACAGCTCCGGATCGCCGTCTAATGCGTCTCTTGTCGCCTACACGGCAGGGAAAAGCTTTTCCACTCTGTCTAGGAAGGAGAAAGTGTGCCAGCACAGCAAATGCCTCCCGGACTTTCCCTGGAATTCAGCAAGTGCTTTGCAGCTTGAAATTGGAAGGAAAGCCTCAGATTTAGCAGCCAGAGCTTCAGGAGGAGCAGCAGCGAGCACAGCATCGGTTTTGCAGCAGCTCCTTCCATGTGCATGTTTTTGGGAGTGGAAAGGCTTGCAGAGTGTTAAAGTAGCTTTTTCTCTCCGCTGGAAAGCTGCACGCTCAGTGCCAGTGTTCTGCAGCTTCTTTCTTCACGTTTCAGCAGCTAGCACGCTCTCCGTGTGCTGGAGAAGCGGCAGAGGCTTCCTTGCCGGAGAAGCGGCACCTTCGCCGGCAGAGAGCATCCTGCCGGCCGCGGTGCGCTCCGGAGCGGGGGCTTGTGCCGAAAGAGGCCGGCAGCAGGCGCTTACCTTCGGACAGCTCCGGATCGCCGTCTAATGCGTCTCTTGTCGCCTACACGGCAGGGAAAAGCTTTTCCACTCTGTCTAGGAAGGAGAAAGTGTGCCAGCACAGCAAATGCCTCCCGGACTTTCCCTGCAATTCAGCAAGTGCTTTGCAGCTTGAAATTGGAAGGAAAGCCTCAGATTTAGCAGCCAGAGCTTCAGGAGGAGCAGCAGCGAGCACAGCATCGGTTTTGCAGCAGCTCCTTCCATGTGCATGTTTTTGGGAGTGGAAAGGCTTGCAGAGTGTTAAAGTAGCTTTTTCTCTCCGCTGGAAAGCTGCACGCTCAGTGCCAGTCTTCTGCAGCTTCTTTCTTCACGTTTCAGCAGCTAGCACGCTCTCCGTGTGCTGGAGAAGCGGCAGAGGCTTCCTTGCCGGAGAAGCGGCACCTTCGCCGGCAGAGAGCATCCTGCCGGCCGCGGTGCGCTCCGGAGCGGGGGCTTGTGCCGAAAGAGGCCGGCAACAGGCGCTTACCTTCGGACAGCTCCGGATCGCCGTCTAATGCGTCTCTTGTCGCCTACACGGCAGGGAAAAGCTTTTCCACTCTGTCTAGGAAGGAGAAAGTGTGCCAGCACAGCAAATGCCTCCCGGACTTTCCCTGGAATTCAGCAAGTGCTTTGCAGCTTGAAATTGGAAGGAAAGCCTCAGATTTAGCAGCCAGAGCTTCAGGAGGAGCAGCAGCGAGCACAGCATCGGTTTTGCAGCAGCTCCTTCCATGTGCATGTTTTTGGGAGTGGAAAGGCTTGCAGAGTGTTAAAGTAGCTTTTTCTCTCCGCTGGAAAGCTGCACGCTCAGTGCCAGTCTTCTGCAGCTTCTTTCTTCACGTTTCAGCAGCTAGCACGCTCTCCGTGTGCTGGAGAAGCGGCAGAGGCTTCCTTGCCGGAGAAGCGGCACCTTCGCCGGCAGAGAGCATCCTGCCGGCCGCGGTGCGCTCCGGAGCGGGGGCTTGTGCCGAAAGAGGCCGGCAACAGGCGCTTACCTTCGGACAGCTCCGGATCGCCGTCTAATGCGTCTCTTGTCGCCTACACGGCAGGGAAAAGCTTTTCCACTCTGTCTAGGAAGGAGAAAGTGTGCCAGCACAGCAAATGCCTCCCGGACTTTCCCTGCAATTCAGCAAGTGCTTTGCAGCTTGAAATTGGAAGGAAAGCCTCAGATTTAGCAGCCAGAGCTTCAGGAGGAGCAGCAGCGAGCACAGCATCGGTTTTGCAGCAGCTCCTTCCATGTGCATGTTTTTGGGAGTGGAAAGGCTTGCAGAGTGTTAAAGTAGCTTTTTCTCTCCGCTGGAAAGCTGCACGCTCAGTGCCAGTCTTCTGCAGCTTCTTTCTTCACGTTTCAGCAGCTAGCACGCTCTCCGTGTGCTGGAGAAGCGGCAGAGGCTTCCTTGCCGGAGAAGCGGCACCTTCGCCGGCAGAGAGCATCCTGCCGGCCGCGGTGCGCTCCGGAGCGGGGGCTTGTGCCGAAAGAGGCCGGCAACAGGCGCTTACCTTCGGACAGCTCCGGATCGCCGTCTAATGCGTCTCTTGTCGCCTACACGGCAGGGAAAAGCTGCAGAACACTGGCACTGAGCGTGCAGCTTTCCAGCGGAGAGAAAAAGCGATTTTAACACTCTGCAAGCCTTTCCACTCCCAAAAACATGCACATGGAATGAGCTGCTGCAAAACCGATGCTGTGCTCGCTGCTGCTCCTCCTGAAGCTCTGGCTGCTTAATCTGAGGCTTTCCTTCCAATTTCAAGCTGCAAAGCACTTGCTGAATTGCAGGGAAAGTCCGGGAGGCATTTGCTGTGCTGGCACACTTTCTCCTTCCTAGACAGAGTGGAAAAGCTTTTCCCTGCCGTGTAGGCGACAAGAGACGCATTAGACGGCGATCCGGAGCTGTCCGAAGGTAAGCGCCTGTTGCCGGCCTCTTTCGGCACAAGCCCCCGCTCCGGAGCGCACCGCGGCCGGCAGGATGCTCTCTGCCGGCGAAGGTGCCGCTTCTCCGGCAAGGAAGCCTCTGCCGCTTCTCCAGCACACGGAGAGCGTGCTAGCTGCTGAAACGTGAAGAAAGAAGCTGCAGAAGACTGGCACTGAGCGTGCAGCTTTCCAGCGGAGAGAAAAAGCTACTTTAACACTCTGCAAGCCTTTCCACTCCCAAAAACATGCACATGGAAGGAGCTGCTGCAAAACCGATGCTGTGCTCGCTGCTGCTCCTCCTGAAGCTCTGGCTGCTAAATCTGAGGCTTTCCTTCCAATTTCAAGCTGCAAAGCACTTGCTGAATTCCAGGGAAAGTCCGGGAGGCATTTGCTGTGCTGGCACACTTTCTCCTTCCTAGACAGAGTGGAAAAGCTTTTCCCTGCCGTGTAGGCGACAAGAGACGCATTAGACGGCGATCCGGAGCTGTCCGAAGGTAAGCGCCTGTTGCCGGCCTCTTTCGGCACAAGCCCCCGCTCCGGAGCGCACCGCGGCCGGCAGGATGCTCTCTGCCGGCGAAGGTGCCGCTTCTCCGGCAAGGAAGCCTCTGCCGCTTCTCCAGCACACGGAGAGCGTGCTAGCTGCTGAAACGTGAAGAAAGAAGCTGCAGAAGACTGGCACTGAGCGTGCAGCTTTCCAGCGGAGAGAAAAAGCTACTTTAACACTCTGCAAGCCTTTCCACTCCCAAAAACATGCACATGGAAGGAGCTGCTGCAAAACCGATGCTGTGCTCGCTGCTGCTCCTCCTGAAGCTCTGGCTGCTAAATCTGAGGCTTTCCTTCCAATTTCAAGCTGCAAAGCACTTGCTGAATTCCAGGGAAAGTCCGGGAGGCATTTGCTGTGCTGGCACACTTTCTCCTTCCTAGACAGAGTGGAAAAGCTTTTCCCTGCCGTGTAGGCGACAAGAGACGCATTAGACGGCGATCCGGAGCTGTCCGAAGGTAAGCGCCTGTTGCCGGCCTCTTTCGGCACAAGCCCCCGCTCCGGAGCGCACCGCGGCCGGCAGGATGCTCTCTGCCGGCGAAGGTGCCGCTTCTCCGGCAAGGAAGCCTCTGCCGCTTCTCCAGCACACGGAGAGCGTGCTAGCTGCTGAAACGTGAAGAAAGAAGCTGCAGAAGACTGGCACTGAGCGTGCAGCTTTCCAGCGGAGAGAAAAAGCTACTTTAACACTCTGCAAGCCTTTCCACTCCCAAAAACATGCACATGGAAGGAGCTGCTGCAAAACCGATGCTGTGCTCGCTGCTGCTCCTCCTGAAGCTCTGGCTGCTAAATCTGAGGCTTTCCTTCCAATTTCAAGCTGCAAAGCACTTGCTGAATTGCAGGGAAAGTCCGGGAGGCATTTGCTGTGCTGGCACACTTTCTCCTTCCTAGACAGAGTGGAAAAGCTTTTCCCTGCCGTGTAGGCGACAAGAGACGCATTAGACGGCGATCCGGAGCTGTCCGAAGGTAAGCGCCTGTTGCCGGCCTCTTTCGGCACAAGCCCCCGCTCCGGAGCGCACCGCGGCCGGCAGGATGCTCTCTGCCGGCGAAGGTGCCGCTTCTCCGGCAAGGAAGCCTCTGCCGCTTCTCCAGCACACGGAGAGCGTGCTAGCTGCTGAAACGTGAAGAAAGAAGCTGCAGAAGACTGGCACTGAGCGTGCAGCTTTCCAGCGGAGAGAAAAAGCTACTTTAACACTCTGCAAGCCTTTCCACTCCCAAAAACATGCACATGGAAGGAGCTGCTGCAAAACCGATGCTGTGCTCGCTGCTGCTCCTCCTGAAGCTCTGGCTGCTAAATCTGAGGCTTTCCTTCCAATTTCAAGCTGCAAAGCACTTGCTGAATTCCAGGGAAAGTCCGGGAGGCATTTGCTGTGCTGGCACACTTTCTCCTTCCTAGACAGAGTGGAAAAGCTTTTCCCTGCCGTGTAGGCGACAAGAGACGCATTAGACGGCGATCCGGAGCTGTCCGAAGGTAAGCGCCTGTTGCCGGCCTCTTTCGGCACAAGCCCCCGCTCCGGAGCGCACCGCGGCCGGCAGGATGCTCTCTGCCGGCGAAGGTGCCGCTTCTCCGGCAAGGAAGCCTCTGCCGCTTCTCCAGCACACGGAGAGCGTGCTAGCTGCTGAAACGTGAAGAAAGAAGCTGCAGAAGACTGGCACTGAGCGTGCAGCTTTCCAGCGGAGAGAAAAAGCTACTTTAACACTCTGCAAGCCTTTCCACTCCCAAAAACATGCACATGGAAGGAGCTGCTGCAAAACCGATGCTGTGCTCGCTGCTGCTCCTCCTGAAGCTCTGGCTGCTAAATCTGAGGCTTTCCTTCCAATTTCAAGCTGCAAAGCACTTGCTGAATTCCAGGGAAAGTCCGGGAGGCATTTGCTGTGCTGGCACACTTTCTCTTTCCTAGACAGAGTGGAAAAGCTTTTCCCTGCCGTGTAGGCGACAAGAGACGCATTAGACGGCGATCCGGAGCTGTCCGAAGGTAAGCGCCTGTTGCCGGCCTCTTTCGGCACAAGCCCCCGCTCCGGAGCGCACCGCGGCCGGCAGGATGCTCTCTGCCGGCGAAGGTGCCGCTTCTCCGGCAAGGAAGCCTCTGCCGCTTCTCCAGCACGCGGAGAGCGTGCTAGCTGCTGAAACGTGAAGAAAGAAGCTGCAGAAGACTGGCACTGAACGTGCAGCTTTCCAGCGGAGAGAAAAAGCTACTTTAACACTCTGCAAGCCTTTCCACTCCCAAAAACATGCACATGGAAGGAGCTGCTGCAAAACCGATGCTGTGCTCGCTGCTGCTCCTCCTGAAGCTCTGGCTGCTAAATCTGAGGCTTTCCTTCCAATTTCAAGCTGCAAAGCACTTGCTGAATTCCAGGGAAAGTCCGGGAGGCATTTGCTGTGCTGGCACACTTTCTCTTTCCTAGACAGAGATGAAAAGCTTTTCCCTGCCGTGTAGGCGACAAGAGACGCATTAGACGGCGATCCGGAGCTGTCCGAAGGTAAGCGCCTGTTGCCGGCCTCTTTCGGCACAAGCCCCCGCTCCGGAGCGCACCGCGGCCGGCAGGATGCTCTCTGCCGGCGAAGGTGCCGCTTCTCCGGCAAGGAAGCCTCTGCCGCTTCTCCAGCACACGGAGAGCGTGCTAGCTGCTGAAACGTGAAGAAAGAAGCTGCAGAAGACTGGCACTGAGCGTGCAGCTTTCCAGCGGAGAGAAAAAGCTACTTTAACACTCTGCAAGCCTTTCCACTCCCAAAAACATGCACATGGAAGGAGCTGCTGCAAAACCGATGCTGTGCTCGCTGCTGCTCCTCCTGAAGCTCTGGCTGCTAAATCTGAGGCTTTCCTTCCAATTTCAAGCTGCAAAGCACTTGCTGAATTCCAGGGAAAGTCCGGGAGGCATTTGCTGTGCTGGCACACTTTCTCCTTCCTAGACAGAGTGGAAAAGCTTTTCCCTGCCGTGTAGGCGACAAGAGACGCATTAGACGGCGATCCGGAGCTGTCCGAAGGTAAGCGCCTGTTGCCGGCCTCTTTCGGCACAAGCCCCCGCTCCGGAGCGCACCGCGGCCGGCAGGATGCTCTCTGCCGGCGAAGGTGCCGCTTCTCCGGCAAGGAAGCCTCTGCCGCTTCTCCAGCACACGGAGAGCGTGCTAGCTGCTGAAACGTGAAGAAAGAAGCTGCAGAAGACTGGCACTGAGCGTGCAGCTTTCCAGCGGAGAGAAAAAGCTACTTTAACACTCTGCAAGCCTTTCCACTCCCAAAAACATGCACATGGAAGGAGCTGCTGCAAAACCGATGCTGTGCTCGCTGCTGCTCCTCCTGAAGCTCTGGCTGCTAAATCTGAGGCTTTCCTTCCAATTTCAAGCTGCAAAGCACTTGCTGAATTGCAGGGAAAGTCCGGGAGGCATTTGCTGTGCTGGCACACTTTCTCCTTCCTAGACAGAGTGGAAAAGCTTTTCCCTGCCGTGTAGGCGACAAGAGACGCATTAGACGGCGATCCGGAGCTGTCCGAAGGTAAGCGCCTGTTGCCGGCCTCTTTCGGCACAAGCCCCCGCTCCGGAGCGCACCGCGGCCGGCAGGATGCTCTCTGCCGGCGAAGGTGCCGCTTCTCCGGCAAGGAAGCCTCTGCCGCTTCTCCAGCACACGGAGAGCGTGCTAGCTGCTGAAACGTGAAGAAAGAAGCTGCAGAACACTGGCACTGAGCGTGCAGCTTTCCAGCGGAGAGAAAAAGCTACTTTAACACTCTGCAAGCCTTTCCACTCCCAAAAACATGCACATGGAAGGAGCTGCTGCAAAACCGATGCTGTGCTCGCTGCTGCTCCTCCTGAAGCTCTGGCTGCTAAATCTGAGGCTTTCCTTCCAATTTCAAGCTGCAAAGCACTTGCTGAATTCCAGGGAAAGTCCGGGAGGCATTTGCTGTGTTGGCACACTTTCTCCTTCCTAGACAGAGTGGAAAAGCTTTTCCCTGCCGTGTAGGCGACAAGAGACGCATTAGACGGCGATCCGGAGCTGTCCGAAGGTAAGCGCCTGTTGCCGGCCTCTTTCGGCACAAGCCCCCGCTCCGGAGCGCACCGCGGCCGGCAGGATGCTCTCTGCCGGCGAAGGTGCCGCTTCTCCGGCAAGGAAGCCTCTGCCGCTTCTCCAGCACACGGAGAGCGTGCTAGCTGCTGAAACGTGAAGAAAGAAGCTGCAGAAGACTGGCACTGAGCGTGCAGCTTTCCAGCGGAGAGAAAAAGCTACTTTAACACTCTGCAAGCCTTTCCACTCCCAAAAACATGCACATGGAAGGAGCTGCTGCAAAACCGATGCTGTGCTCGCTGCTGCTCCTCCTGAAGCTCTGGCTGCTAAATCTGAGGCTTTCCTTCCAATTTCAAGCTGCAAAGCACTTGCTGAATTCCAGGGAAAGTCCGGGAGGCATTTGCTGTGCTGGCACACTTTCTCTTTCCTAGACAGAGTGGAAAAGCTTTTCCCTGCCGTGTAGGCGACAAGAGACGCATTAGACGGCGATCCGGAGCTGTCCGAAGGTAAGCGCCTGTTGCCGGCCTCTTTCGGCACAAGCCCCCGCTCCGGAGCGCACCGCGGCCGGCAGGATGCTCTCTGCCGGCGAAGGTGCCGCTTCTCCGGCAAGGAAGCCTCTGCCGCTTCTCCAGCACGCGGAGAGCGTGCTAGCTGCTGAAACGTGAAGAAAGAAGCTGCAGAAGACTGGCACTGAACGTGCAGCTTTCCAGCGGAGAGAAAAAGCTACTTTAACACTCTGCAAGCCTTTCCACTCCCAAAAACATGCACATGGAAGGAGCTGCTGCAAAACCGATGCTGTGCTCGCTGCTGCTCCTCCTGAAGCTCTGGCTGCTAAATCTGAGGCTTTCCTTCCAATTTCAAGCTGCAAAGCACTTGCTGAATTCCAGGGAAAGTCCGGGAGGCATTTGCTGTGCTGGCACACTTTCTCTTTCCTAGACAGAGATGAAAAGCTTTTCCCTGCCGTGTAGGCGACAAGAGACGCATTAGACGGCGATCCGGAGCTGTCCGAAGGTAAGCGCCTGTTGCCGGCCTCTTTCGGCACAAGCCCCCGCTCCGGAGCGCACCGCGGCCGGCAGGATGCTCTCTGCCGGCGAAGGTGCCGCTTCTCCGGCAAGGAAGCCTCTGCCGCTTCTCCAGCACACGGAGAGCGTGCTAGCTGCTGAAACGTGAAGAAAGAAGCTGCAGAAGACTGGCACTGAGCGTGCAGCTTTCCAGCGGAGAGAAAAAGCTACTTTAACACTCTGCAAGCCTTTCCACTCCCAAAAACATGCACATGGAAGGAGCTGCTGCAAAACCGATGCTGTGCTCGCTGCTGCTCCTCCTGAAGCTCTGGCTGCTAAATCTGAGGCTTTCCTTCCAATTTCAAGCTGCAAAGCACTTGCTGAATTGCAGGGAAAGTCCGGGAGGCATTTGCTGTGCTGGCACACTTTCTCCTTCCTAGACAGAGTGGAAAAGCTTTTCCCTGCCGTGTAGGCGACAAGAGACGCATTAGACGGCGATCCGGAGCTGTCCGAAGGTAAGCGCCTGTTGCCGGCCTCTTTCGGCACAAGCCCCCGCTCCGGAGCGCACCGCGGCCGGCAGGATGCTCTCTGCCGGCGAAGGTGCCGCTTCTCCGGCAAGGAAGCCTCTGCCGCTTCTCCAGCACACGGAGAGCGTGCTAGCTGCTGAAACGTGAAGAAAGAAGCTGCAGAACACTGGCACTGAGCGTGCAGCTTTCCAGCGGAGAGAAAAAGCTACTTTAACACTCTGCAAGCCTTTCCACTCCCAAAAACATGCACATGGAAGGAGCTGCTGCAAAACCGATGCTGTGCTCGCTGCTGCTCCTCCTGAAGCTCTGGCTGCTAAATCTGAGGCTTTCCTTCCAATTTCAAGCTGCAAAGCACTTGCTGAATTCCAGGGAAAGTCCGGGAGGCATTTGCTGTGCTGGCACACTTTCTCCTTCCTAGACAGAGTGGAAAAGCTTTTCCCTGCCGTGTAGGCGACAAGAGACGCATTAGACGGCGATCCGGAGCTGTCCGAAGGTAAGCGCCTGTTGCCGGCCTCTTTCGGCACAAGCCCCCGCTCCGGAGCGCACCGCGGCCGGCAGGATGCTCTCTGCCGGCGAAGGTGCCGCTTCTCCGGCAAGGAAGCCTCTGCCGCTTCTCCAGCACACGGAGAGCGTGCTAGCTGCTGAAACGTGAAGAAAGAAGCTGCAGAACACTGGCACTGAGCGTGCAGCTTTCCAGCGGAGAGAAAAAGCTACTTTAACACTCTGCAAGCCTTTCCACTCCCAAAAACATGCACATGGAAGGAGCTGCTGCAAAACCGATGCTGTGCTCGCTGCTGCTCCTCCTGAAGCTCTGGCTGCTAAATCTGAGGCTTTCCTTCCAATTTCAAGCTGCAAAGCACTTGCTGAATTGCAGGGAAAGTCCGGGAGGCATTTGCTGTGCTGGCACACTTTCTCCTTCCTAGACAGAGTGGAAAAGCTTTTCCCTGCCGTGTAGGCGACAAGAGACGCATTAGACGGCGATCCGGAGCTGTCCGAAGGTAAGCGCCTGTTGCCGGCCTCTTTCGGCACAAGCCCCCGCTCCGGAGCGCACCGCGGCCGGCAGGATGCTCTCTGCCGGCGAAGGTGCCGCTTCTCCGGCAAGGAAGCCTCTGCCGCTTCTCCAGCACACGGAGAGCGTGCTAGCTGCTGAAACGTGAAGAAAGAAGCTGCAGAAGACTGGCACTGAGCGTGCAGCTTTCCAGCGGAGAGAAAAAGCTACTTTAACACTCTGCAAGCCTTTCCACTCCCAAAAACATGCACATGGAAGGAGCTGCTGCAAAACCGATGCTGTGCTCGCTGCTGCTCCTCCTGAAGCTCTGGCTGCTAAATCTGAGGCTTTCCTTCCAATTTCAAGCTGCAAAGCACTTGCTGAATTCCAGGGAAAGTCCGGGAGGCATTTGCTGTGCTGGCACACTTTCTCCTTCCTAGACAGAGTGGAAAAGCTTTTCCCTGCCGTGTAGGCGACAAGAGACGCATTAGACGGCGTTCCGGAGCTGTCCGAAGGTAAGCGCCTGTTGCCGGCCTCTTTCGGCACAAGCCCCCGCTCCGGAGCGCACCGCGGCCGGCAGGATGCTCTCTGCCGGCGAAGGTGCCGCTTCTCCGGCAAGGAAGCCTCTGCCGCTTCTCCAGCACACGGAGAGCGTGCTAGCTGCTGAAACGTGAAGAAAGAAGCTGCAGAAGACTGGCACTGAGCGTGCAGCTTTCCAGCGGAGAGAAAAAGCTACTTTAACACTCTGCAAGCCTTTCCACTCCCAAAAACATGCACATGGAAGGAGCTGCTGCAAAACCGATGCTGTGCTCGCTGCTGCTCCTCCTGAAGCTCTGGCTGCTAAATCTGAGGCTTTCCTTCCAATTTCAAGCTGCAAAGCACTTGCTGAATTGCAGGGAAAGTCCGGGAGGCATTTGCTGTGCTGGCACACTTTCTCCTTCCTAGACAGAGTGGAAAAGCTTTTCCCTGCCGTGTAGGCGACAAGAGACGCATTAGACGGCGATCCGGAGCTGTCCGAAGGTAAGCGCCTGTTGCCGGCCTCTTTCGGCACAAGCCCCCGCTCCGGAGCGCACCGCGGCCGGCAGGATGCTCTCTGCCGGCGAAGGTGCCGCTTCTCCGGCAAGGAAGCCTCTGCCGCTTCTCCAGCACACGGAGAGCGTGCTAGCTGCTGAAACGTGAAGAAAGAAGCTGCAGAAGACTGGCACTGAGCGTGCAGCTTTCCAGCGGAGAGAAAAAGCTACTTTAACACTCTGCAAGCCTTTCCACTCCCAAAAACATGCACTTGGAAGGAGCTGCTGCAAAACCGATGCTGTGCTCGCTGCTGCTCCTCCTGAAGCTCTGGCTGCTAAATCTGAGGCTTTCCTTCCAATTTCAAGCTGCAAAGCACTTGCTGAATTGCAGGGAAAGTCCGGGAGGCATTTGCTGTGCTGGCACACTTTCTCCTTCCTAGACAGAGTGGAAAAGCTTTTCCCTGCCGTGTAGGCGACAAGAGACGCATTAGACGGCGATCCGGAGCTGTCCGAAGGTAAGCGCCTGTTGCCGGCCTCTTTCGGCACAAGCCCCCGCTCCGGAGCGCACCGCGGCCGGCAGGATGCTCTCTGCCGGCGAAGGTGCCGCTTCTCCGGCAAGGAAGCCTCTGCCGCTTCTCCAGCACACGGAGAGCGTGCTAGCTGCTGAAACGTGAAGAAAGAAGCTGCAGAAGACTGGCACTGAGCGTGCAGCTTTCCAGCGGAGAGAAAAAGCTACTTTAACACTCTGCAAGCCTTTCCACTCCCAAAAACATGCACTTGGAAGGAGCTGCTGCAAAACCGATGCTGTGCTCGCTGCTGCTCCTCCTGAAGCTCTGGCTGCTAAATCTGAGGCTTTCCTTCCAATTTCAAGCTGCAAAGCACTTGCTGAATTGCAGGGAAAGTCCGGGAGGCATTTGCTGTGCTGGCACACTTTCTCCTTCCTAGACAGAGTGGAAAAGCTTTTCCCTGCCGTGTGGGCGACAAGAGACGCATTAGACTGCGATCCGGAGCTGTCCGAAGGTAAGCGCCTGTTGCCGGCCTCTTTCGGCACAAGCCCCCGCTCCGGAGCGCACCGCGGCCGGCAGGATGCTCTCTGCCGGCGAAGGTGCCGCTTCTCCGGCAAGGAAGCCTCTGCCGCTTCTCCAGCACACGGAGAGCGTGCTAGCTGCTGAAACGTGAAGAAAGAAGCTGCAGAACACTGGCACTGAGCGTGCAGCTTTCCAGCGGAGAGAAAAAGCTACTTTAACACTCTGCAAGCCTTTCCACTCCCAAAAACATGCACATGGAAGGAGCTGCTGCAAAACCGATGCTGTGCTCGCTGCTGCTCCTCCTGAAGCTCTGGCTGCTAAATCTGAGGCTTTCCTTCCAATTTCAAGCTGCAAAGCACTTGCTGAATTGCAGGGAAAGTCCGGGAGGCATTTGCTGTGCTGGCACACTTTCTCCTTCCTAGACAGAGTGGAAAAGCTTTTCCCTGCCGTGTAGGCGACAAGAGACGCATTAGACGGCGATCCGGAGCTGTCCGAAGGTAAGCGCCTGTTGCCGGCCTCTTTCGGCACAAGCCCCCGCTCCGGAGCGCACCGCGGCCGGCAGGATGCTCTCTGCCGGCGAAGGTGCCGCTTCTCCGGCAAGGAAGCCTCTGCCGCTTCTCCAGCACACGGAGAGCGTGCTAGCTGCTGAAACGTGAAGAAAGAAGCTGCAGAAGACTGGCACTGAGCGTGCAGCTTTCCAGCGGAGAGAAAAAGCTACTTTAACACTCTGCAAGCCTTTCCACTCCCAAAAACATGCACATGGAAGGAGCTGCTGCAAAACCGATGCTGTGCTCGCTGCTGCTCCTCCTGAAGCTCTGGCTGCTAAATCTGAGGCTTTCCTTCCAATTTCAAGCTGCAAAGCACTTGCTGAATTGCAGGGAAAGTCCGGGAGGCATTTGCTGTGCTGGCACACTTTCTCCTTCCTAGACAGAGTGGAAAAGCTTTTCCCTGCCGTGTAGGCGACAAGAGACGCATTAGACGGCGATCCGGAGCTGTCCGAAGGTAAGCGCCTGTTGCCGGCCTCTTTCGGCACAAGTCCCCGCTCCGGAGCGCACCGCGGCCGGCAGGATGCTCTCTGCCGGCGAAGGTGCCGCTTCTCCGGCAAGGAAGCCTCGGCCGCTTCTCCAGCACACGGAGAGCGAGCTAGCTGCTGAAACGTGAAGAAAGAAGCTGCAGAAGACTGGCACTGAGCGTGCAGCTTTCCAGCGGAGAGAAAAAGCTACTTTAACACTCTGCAAGCCTTTCCACTCCCAAAAACATGCACATGGAAGGAGCTGCTGCAAAACCGATGCTGTGCTCGCTGCTGCTCCTCCTGAAGCTCTGGCTGCTAAATCTGAGGCTTTCCTTCCAATTTCAAGCTGCAAAGCACTTGCTGAATTGCAGGGAAAGTCCGGGAGGCATTTGCTGTGCTGGCACACTTTCTCCTTCCTAGACAGAGTGGAAAAGCTTTTCCCTGCCGTGTAGGCGACAAGAGACGCATTAGACGGCGATCCGGAGCTGTCCGAAGGTAAGCGCCTGTTGCCGGCCTCTTTCGGCACAAGCCCCCGCTCCGGAGCGCACCGCGGCCGGCAGGATGCTCTCTGCCGGCGAAGGTGCCGCTTCTCCGGCAAGGAAGCCTCTGCCGCTTCTCCAGCACACGGAGAGCGTGCTAGCTGCTGAAACGTGAAGAAAGAAGCTGCAGAAGACTGGCACTGAGCGTGCAGCTTTCCAGCGGAGAGAAAAAGCTACTTTAACACTCTGCAAGCCTTTCCACTCCCAAAAACATGCACATGGAAGGAGCTGCTGCAAAACCGATGCTGTGCTCGCTGCTGCTCCTCCTGAAGCTCTGGCTGCTAAATCTGAGGCTTTCCTTCCAATTTCAAGCTGCAAAGCACTTGCTGAATTGCAGGGAAAGTCCGGGAGGCATTTGCTGTGCTGGCACACTTTCTCCTTCCTAGACAGAGTGGAAAAGCTTTTCCCTGCCGTGTAGGCGACAAGAGACGCATTAGACGGCGATCCGGAGCTGTCCGAAGGTAAGCGCCTGCTGCCGGCCTCTTTCGGCACAAGCCCCCGCTCCGGAGCGCACCGCGGCCGGCAGGATGCTCTCTGCCGGCGAAGGTGCCGCTTCTCCGGCAAGGAAGCCTCTGCCGCTTCTCCAGCACACGGAGAGCGTGCTAGCTGCTGAAACGTGAAGAAAGAAGCTGCAGAAGACTGGCACTGAGCGTGCAGCTTTCCAGCGGAGAGAAAAAGCTACTTTAACACTCTGCAAGCCTTTCCACTCCCAAAAACATGCACATGGAAGGAGCTGCTGCAAAACCGATGCTGTGCTCGCTGCTGCTCCTCCTGAAGCTCTGGCTGCTAAATCTGAGGCTTTTCGTTCCAATTTCAAGCTGCAAAGCACTTGCTGAATTGCAGGGAAAGTCCGGGAGGCATTTGCTGTGCTGGCACACTTTCTCCTTCCTAGACAGAGTGGAAAAGCTTTTCCCTGCCGTGTAGGCGACAAGAGACGCATTAGACGGCGATCCGGAGCTGTCCGAAGGTAAGCGCCTGTTGCCGGCCTCTTTCGGCACAAGCCCCCGCTCCGGAGCGCACCACGGCCGGCAGGATGCTCTCTGCCGGCGAAGGTGCCGCTTCTCCGGCAAGGAAGCCTCTGCCGCTTCTCCAGCACACGGAGAGCGTGCTAGCTGCTGAAACGTGAAGAAAGAAGCTGCAGAAGCCTGGCACTGAGCGTGCAGCTTTCCAGCGGAGAGAAAAAGCTACTTTAACACTCTGCAAGCCTTTCCACTCCCAAAAACATGCACATGGAAGGAGCTGCTGCAAAACAGATGCTGTGCTCGCTGCTGCTCCTCCTGAAGCTCTGGCTGCTAAATCTGAGGCTTTCCTTCCAATTTCAAGCTGCAAAGCACTTGCTGAATTGCAGGGAAAGTCCGGGAGGCATTTGCTGTGCTGGCACACTTTCTCCTTCCTAGACAGAGTGGAAAAGCTTTTCCCTGCCGTGTAGGCGACAAGAGACGCATTAGACGGCGATCCGGAGCTATCCGAAGGTAAGCGCCTGTTGCCGGCCTCTTTCGGCACAAGTCCCCGCTCCGGAGCGCACCGCGGCCGGCAGGATGCTCTCTGCCGGCGAAGGTGCCGCTTCTCCGGCAAGGAAGCCTCTGCCGCTTCTCCAGCACACGGAGAGCGTGCTAGCTGCTGAAACGTGAAGAAAGAAGCTGCAGAAGACTGGCACTGAGCGTGCAGCTTTCCAGCGGAGAGAAAAAGCTACTTTAACACTCTGCAAGCCTTTCCACTCCCAAAAACATGCACATGGAAGGAGCTGCTGCAAAACCGATGCTGTGCTCGCTGCTGCTCCTCCTGAAGCTCTGGCTGCTAAATCTGAGGCTTTCCTTCCAATTTCAAGCTGCAAAGCACTTGCTGAATTGCAGGGAAAGTCCGGGAGGCATTTGCTGTGCTGGCACACTTTCTCCTTCCTAGACAGAGTGGAAAAGCTTTTCCCTGCCGTGTAGGCGACAAGAGACGCATTAGACGGCGATCCGGAGCTGTCCGAAGGTAAGCGCCTGTTGCCGGCCTCTTTCGGCACAAGCCCCCGCTCCGGAGCGCACCGCGGCCGGCAGGATGCTCTCTGCCGGCGAAGGTGCCGCTTCTCCGGCAAGGAAGCCTCTGCCGCTTCTCCAGCACACGGAGAGCGTGCTAGCTGCTGAAACGTGAAGAAAGAAGCTGCAGAAGACTGGCACTGAGCGTGCAGCTTTCCAGCGGAGAGAAAAAGCTACTTTAACACTCTGCAAGCCTTTCCACTCCCAAAAACATGCACATGGAAGGAGCTGCTGCAAAACCGATGCTGTGCTCGCTGCTGCTCCTCCTGAAGCTCTGGCTGCTAAATCTGAGGCTTTCCTTCCAATTTCAAGCTGCAAAGCACTTGCTGAATTGCAGGGAAAGTCCGGGAGGCATTTGCTGTGCTGGCACACTTTCTCCTTCCTAGACAGAGTGGAAAAGCTTTTCCCTGCCGTGTAGGCGACAAGAGACGCATTAGACGGCGATCCGGAGCTGTCCGAAGGTAAGCGCCTGCTGCCGGCCTCTTTCGGCACAAGCCCCCGCTCCGGAGCGCACCGCGGCCGGCAGGATGCTCTCTGCCGGCGAAGGTGCCGCTTCTCCGGCAAGGAAGCCTCTGCCGCTTCTCCAGCACACGGAGAGCGTGCTAGCTGCTGAAACGTGAAGAAAGAAGCTGCAGAAGACTGGCACTGAGCGTGCAGCTTTCCAGCGGAGAGAAAAAGCTACTTTAACACTCTGCAAGCCTTTCCACTCCCAAAAACATGCACATGGAAGGAGCTGCTGCAAAACCGATGCTGTGCTCGCTGCTGCTCCTCCTGAAGCTCTGGCTGCTAAATCTGAGGCTTTTCGTTCCAATTTCAAGCTGCAAAGCACTTGCTGAATTGCAGGGAAAGTCCGGGAGGCATTTGCTGTGCTGGCACACTTTCTCCTTCCTAGACAGAGTGGAAAAGCTTTTCCCTGCCGTGTAGGCGACAAGAGACGCATTAGACGGCGATCCGGAGCTGTCCGAAGGTAAGCGCCTGTTGCCGGCCTCTTTCGGCACAAGCCCCCGCTCCGGAGCGCACCACGGCCGGCAGGATGCTCTCTGCCGGCGAAGGTGCCGCTTCTCCGGCAAGGAAGCCTCTGCCGCTTCTCCAGCACACGGAGAGCGTGCTAGCTGCTGAAACGTGAAGAAAGAAGCTGCAGAAGCCTGGCACTGAGCGTGCAGCTTTCCAGCGGAGAGAAAAAGCTACTTTAACACTCTGCAAGCCTTTCCACTCCCAAAAACATGCACATGGAAGGAGCTGCTGCAAAACAGATGCTGTGCTCGCTGCTGCTCCTCCTGAAGCTCTGGCTGCTAAATCTGAGGCTTTCCTTCCAATTTCAAGCTGCAAAGCACTTGCTGAATTCCAGGGAAAGTCCGGGAGGCATTTGCTGTGCTGGCACACTTTCTCCTTCCTAGACAGAGTGGAAAAGCTTTTCCCTGCCGTGTAGGCGACAAGAGACGCATTAGACTGCGATCCGGAGCTGTCCGAAGGTAAGCGCCTGTTGCCGGCCTCTTTCGGCACAAGCCCCCGCTCCGGAGCGCACCGCGGCCGGCAGGATGCTCTCTGCCGGCGAAGGTGCCGCTTCTCCGGCAAGGAAGCCTCTGCCGCTTCTCCAGCACACGGAGAGCGTGCTAGCTGCTGAAACGTGAAGAAAGAAGCTGCAGAAGACTGGCACTGAGCGTGCAGCTTTCCAGCGGAGAGAAAAAGCTACTTTAACACTCTGCAAGCCTTTCCACTCCCAAAAACATGCACATGGAAGGAGCTGCTGCAAAACCGATGCTGTGCTCGCTGCTGCTCCTCCTGAAGCTCTAGCTGCTAAATCTGAGGCTTTCCTTCCAATTTCAAGCTGCAAAGCACTTGCTGAATTGCAGGGAAAGTCCGGGAGGCATTTGCTGTGCTGGCACACTTTCTCCTTCCTAGACAGAGTGGAAAAGCTTTTCCCTGCCGTGTAGGCGACAAGAGACGCATTAGACTGCGATCCGGAGCTGTCCGAAGGTAAGCGCCTGTTGCCGGCCTCTTTCGGCACAAGCCCCCGCTCCGGAGCGCACCGCGGCCGGCAGGATGCTCTCTGCCGGCGAAGGTGCCGCTTCTCCGGCAAGGAAGCCTCTGCCGCTTCTCCAGCACACGGAGAGCGTGCTAGCTGCTGAAACGTGAAGAAAGAAGCTGCAGAAGACTGGCACTGAGCGTGCAGCTTTCCAGCGGAGAGAAAAAGCTACTTTAACACTCTGCAAGCCTTTCCACTCCCAAAAACATGCACATGGAAGGAGCTGCTGCAAAACCGATGCTGTGCTCGCTGCTGCTCCTCCTGAAGCTCTGGCTGCTAAATCTGAGGCTTTCCTTCCAATTTCAAGCTGCAAAGCACTTGCTGAATTGCAGGGAAAGTCCGGGAGGCATTTGCTGTGCTGGCACACTTTCTCCTTCCTAGACAGAGTGGAAAAGCTTTTCCCTGCCGTGTAGGCGACAAGAGACGCATTAGACGGCGATCCGGAGCTGTCCGAAGGTAAGCGCCTGTTGCCGGCCTCTTTCGGCACAAGCCCCCGCTCCGGAGCGCACCGCGGCCGGCAGGATGCTCTCTGCCGGCGAAGGTGCCGCTTCTCCGGCAAGGAAGCCTCGGCCGCTTCTCCAGCACACGGAGAGCGAGCTAGCTGCTGAAACGTGAAGAAAGAAGCTGCAGAAGACTGGCACTGAGCGTGCAGCTTTCCAGCGGAGAGAAAAAGCTACTTTAACACTCTGCAAGCCTTTCCACTCCCAAAAACATGCACATGGAAGGAGCTGCTGCAAAACCGATGCTGTGCTCGCTGCTGCTCCTCCTGAAGCTCTGGCTGCTAAATCTGAGGCTTTCCTTCCAATTTCAAGCTGCAAAGCACTTGCTGAATTCCAGGGAAAGTCCGGGAGGCATTTGCTGTGCTGGCACACTTTCTCCTTCCTAGACAGAGTGGAAAAGCTTTTCCCTGCCGTGTAGGCGACAAGAGACGCATTAGACGGCGATCCGGAGCTGTCCGAAGGTAAGCGCCTGCTGCCGGCCTCTTTCGGCACAAGCCCCCGCTCCGGAGCGCACCGCGGCCGGCAGGATGCTCTCTGCCGGCGAAGGTGCCGCTTCTCCGGCAAGGAAGCCTCTGCCGCTTCTCCAGCACACGGAGAGCGTGCTAGCTGCTGAAACGTGAAGAAAGAAGCTGCAGAAGACTGGCACTGAGCGTGCAGCTTTCCAGCGGAGAGAAAAAGCTACTTTAACACTCTGCAAGCCTTTCCACTCCCAAAAACATGCACATGGAAGGAGCTGCTGCAAAACCGATGCTGTGCTCGCTGCTGCTCCTCCTGAAGCTCTGGCTGCTAAATCTGAGGCTTTTCGTTCCAATTTCAAGCTGCAAAGCACTTGCTGAATTGCAGGGAAAGTCCGGGAGGCATTTGCTGTGCTGGCACACTTTCTCCTTCCTAGACAGAGTGGAAAAGCTTTTCCCTGCCGTGTAGGCGACAAGAGACGCATTAGACGGCGATCCGGAGCTGTCCGAAGGTAAGCGCCTGTTGCCGGCCTCTTTCGGCACAAGCCCCCGCTCCGGAGCGCACCACGGCCGGCAGGATGCTCTCTGCCGGCGAAGGTGCCGCTTCTCCGGCAAGGAAGCCTCTGCCGCTTCTCCAGCACACGGAGAGCGTGCTAGCTGCTGAAACGTGAAGAAAGAAGCTGCAGAAGCCTGGCACTGAGCGTGCAGCTTTCCAGCGGAGAGAAAAAGCTACTTTAACACTCTGCAAGCCTCTCCACTCCCAAAAACATGCACATGGAAGGAGCTGCTGCAAAACAGATGCTGTGCTCGCTGCTGCTCCTCCTGAAGCTCTGGCTGCTAAATCTGAGGCTTTCCTTCCAATTTCAAGCTGCAAAGCACTTGCTGAATTCCAGGGAAAGTCCGGGAGGCATTTGCTGTGCTGGCACACTTTCTCCTTCCTAGACAGAGTGGAAAAGCTTTTCCCTGCCGTGTAGGCGACAAGAGACGCATTAGACTGCGATCCGGAGCTGTCCGAAGGTAAGCGCCTGTTGCCGGCCTCTTTCGGCACAAGCCCCCGCTCCGGAGCGCACCGCGGCCGGCAGGATGCTCTCTGCCGGCGAAGGTGCCGCTTCTCCGGCAAGGAAGCCTCTGCCGCTTCTCCAGCACACGGAGAGCGTGCTAGCTGCTGAAACGTGAAGAAAGAAGCTGCAGAAGACTGGCACTGAGCGTGCAGCTTTCCAGCGGAGAGAAAAAGCTACTTTAACACTCTGCAAGCCTTTCCACTCCCAAAAACATGCACATGGAAGGAGCTGCTGCAAAACCGATGCTGTGCTCGCTGCTGCTCCTCCTGAAGCTCTAGCTGCTAAATCTGAGGCTTTCCTTCCAATTTCAAGCTGCAAAGCACTTGCTGAATTCCAGGGAAAGTCCGGGAGGCATTTGCTGTGCTGGCACACTTTCTCCTTCCTAGACAGAGTGGAAAAGCTTTTCCCTGCCGTGTAGGCGACAAGAGGCGCATTAGACGGGCATCCGGAGCTGTCCGAAGGTAAGCGCCTGTTGCCGGCCTCTTTCGGCACAAGCCCCCGCTCCGGAGCGCACCGCGGCCGGCAGGATGCTCTCTGCCGGCGAAGGTGCCGCTTCTCCGGCAAGGAAGCCTCTGCCGCTTCTCCAGCACACGGAGAGCGTGCTAGCTGCTGAAACGTGAAGAAAGAAGCTGCAGAAGACTGGCACTGAGCGTGCAGCTTTCCAGCGGAGAGAAAAAGCTACTTTAACACTCTGCAAGCCTTTCCACTCCCAAAAACATGCACATGGAAGGAGCTGCTGCAAAACCGATGCTGTGCTCGCTGCTGCTCCTCCTGAAGCTCTGGCTGCTAAATCTGAGGCTTTCCTTCCAATTTCAAGCTGCAAAGCACTTGCTGAATTCTAGGGAAATTCCGGGAGGCGCTTTCCTGAATTTTCCTGAATTCAGGAAAGATTCCCTTTATTGGGACTCTATCTAATGCACTGTAGGCAGTTAGTGCCAACTCCCCTAAAATTCTGTTATTTTGCATAAACATGGCATTCAACTGCAGGTTTCGTGAGTTGCTCAATTTTTTCGTTTTGTTGTATCCAAGGTTTTGAATATGAGCCTGAATTTAATAAATTTTTTGGAATGAAAATAACAGAGAAGAGGAAATGAGTGAAACAGCTCTTGTGAGGAAGTTTCAGACCATCCATTTACTGTGCAGAAGAGCAAACCTTCCCACAACCTGCGGCAACAATGGATATCCATGCACACATTGTGGGCATGGGGTAAATCCTCTCCAGGAAAGAGAATTACCAAGACCAATTGCAAGGGACTTCTGCACGATTTGATCCAAGGTTTAAACCATTAGTTCCAGATTTATTGTTCTGGCTGCTTTGGAGGCAAGAGAAGGCCTTACTTCAGAGGAGAGCCAGAGTTACAAGCAAAATAGCCTCTAGATGGTAGGATTAGTACCTGCCCATAGCTGTGCAGGAAAGGGCTGTGTGACTGGTCTCCAGTCATGCTCTACATTTTAACATCAAGCTCTGATGAAGTATCCCCAAGTCACTCATAAGATATCCTAAACTGTTCCCAAAGTTACTGACAGTCATGAGATGATGGCAGAGACCTTCCCATAAAAGCAGAGGATGATACCAGAGGCCCCAGGGATATAATCACTATTAGTTAATTACTGTCCCAGATGGAATGTGACCATGAAACTGGCTTAAGAGCCCAGACAAAGAACTGTGCATGAGGTGAGCCTGTGAACCCACAAAGAAAGAAAAATAAAGCGATCCTCATAATTCATGAATATTACAGAGTAGGAGCACTGCTCTGCTCCTTCTTTTTTTGCCTCCCTGTGAAAAGGAGGGGAAAAGGGGTTGACTATGCATGTCCATACATAACCTAAATTATTTCATTACTGTCTCTCTGACACCCTTCCAGTAAAACATCAGCCAGATTTTCTTACATCCTCTCAGATATTTTATTTCTCAGATCAACTGAACCTGAGAGATGGTAAATTTAAATGTGGCCTTTTAGCAATTCAGAATTAAGTGAATAAGCTAATGCCATTCAACAGAATTCAACAAGCCAGCTGCCTAGACAGTAATTAAAGCGGTGATTTACCATGGCTACCAGAAGAGATTTAAAACAACTCTTTGTAATCAATGTACAAAACAGGCCTGGAGAGCAATGGCCTATGCTGGCAATTCACACCCCCTGAAGGCTACAAGAGGTCTTTATTTGGGGCTCTCCATATCCACTGTCCTCATTCCCAGCAGTTGTTGTTGGCAGCTCCCAGGGCAATGCCCCCATCTCAACACTATAAAGGTGTCCAGCTCCCTCTGGCAGGCTCAGGCTGATGCTACACCTGTGTGAGAGTCTTTCTGAAATTTCCCTCATCTGCCTCGGGGTCGTCACTGGGGGATCACTGAAGAAAAGATCCCCCTGTCTAAAATCTCTGGCTCTCTAGGAGAAGAGTTACACACTGAAGGTCCCGAGACCTGAGAGAATTGCTAAGCTATTGTTTTCACAGGTGTGTTTACTTTATGCTACACTAATGAGAAGAAAAAGGACATTCTGACAATTTTGCAACAATAGCTCTGGGATTTTTCCCCACCCCTCGGCCTGGCTGGACTTCTCCTGTGTTTTGGGGGTGGTCCCCCACAGGAGACCCCTCTCGCTCATTTGCAACCACTGTGACAGACAAACTGAGATGTAAGAAGCCTCTTTGCCAGAGAAAAAGCCAGACATGAAATCCCTATGTGAAATCCCTCACACAATTTCCAAGGACTGGGACTGGGACCCCCAACCCAGGGAGGTGTGCGGGGGGAGGCGAGCCGACCAAAGCAGACAGATGCTGCAGGTGTGAGCAGTGGACCAAGAAGACAATGGCTCTCACCCACCGCTGAGAACATGGACTGTGTGTACCCTTTTCCAAACACCATTCTCTCCCCCAAAGATACAATACACTACCTTTGACTTGGTTTCAAAATTCATCCCCCTTCCCCCATCAAAGAAGAGCATAATTATGGTCCAGATGAACTGCATCCCTGAGATGTCCCCAGACGTGACCTGGTGAACTCCATCGGCTGGGCACCAAAGGACTTTGCAGTTCCACATTTGGTAGCTATATACCCTTTTCTTCTTCCTCCCTCTTTTCCTTATTTTCCCCTTTTCCCCCAATCCTTCCCCAATGCATTTCTGTTGTGGTTATTTCAATAAAAGTGCATTTGTGTTGATTACCACTGCAAACCCCCTGTACCGTGTCGGTTTTTTGCACCCTGAGATCCCCCACGAACCATCACAAAACCCCTTCACAAGGACAGCTCGTGACAGCCTGAAAGGTGCCAACCTTGCACCAACAGCACACTAGGGAAGAGGATACAAAAAAATACTTGGAGATTAAGAAATGCAGTAAGAATTTTAAACTGGTGACAAACATTTGTTTTGAAAAGCTCTCACTTTTATGATGGCATCGCTTTTCCAAGTCCCTTTCAGCTCCCGCTCATCCATGCTGGATTTGGTAACTTTTACAGTTTTCTGCACACTCAATATTCTTTGCTTAACAAACCTTCACAGTTCATCTGTGTAGAAAAATGCATCACTGCAGCTGGTACTAGCTCACCCTTGAATAAATTACTATTTTTTCTCATAAGAATTGTCCTTATTCCAGAGCCAGAGCCAATGCCATTTTTTTATCAGTTATATTACTGCTGATCTCATTCAAAGAACACAAAGAAAATCTGTCTGAATTCCTACACAATTAAGACAGATCAGGGACAACAAGGAAGTATAATCCCTTAAAATGACATTTCCATTCCACTCTTCTACTCTAAACGGAGTCAAAAGCAAAGAGAAACAAAAAGTGTTGAAAAGTGGGGAGCTTTAGATACTCATGAACTCTGAACTCATTTCTACCTGCTGAAGTTAATACATGATGTGGGGGAAAACAATTTCTTCACATGAATGCTGCTTTCTTTTTTTCCTAGGGCTCTTGGAGAGATAAAAACAGGAGGCTGTTTTCAGCCATGATTCACCATCAGTAAGCAAGAATTCCAAGCAAGCCCTAAGTCTACCTTTTAGAGTCATCAATCTCCAGCCAAACAGTAGTATAATTTTCAACCTGCTGGATTTGGCACCCTAAGAAAAAGCAGTTATATTCACATGTCATACCTGAATAGATCTAATCTTCATTTAAGCAATCCAAGAGACTGTTTCCAGTGTGGAACCAACTGTGCAGACTCAAACCATGTCTAATGCTTTTTGGAAAATTTTGCACATCTTCATTGATCGGTTTCTCTCTAGTTCTTAGCCAAGAGTTAATTCCATTACTGGGGAACTGCACTCAATATTCTACCAGAAGGATGACATTTTAATTTTACAGTAATGTGTGCACATGTGAGTTGGGAAAATCTACATCACATGGGAAGCCAAGGAGGGTTGCTGCTGATTCTAGGACTGTGGTCATCTTCTTGTTTTGGAAGAACCTCAGTCCCACAGTGATCTGGCTGAAGACAGTCCTCTCTAGAGCAGTAAATATTATTTCCAGCCTATAGAATCTGGACAGTTTTCCAGAACAAGGAACAATTTCTGCACTATTTTTATTTTATAGGCTCAGCCTCTTTCCATCATAAAAGATTAAACTTTACCATGACATGTACAAGTGCCAAGTGCATTTTCATTGCTCCTTACATGCCCAAAGATCCCAAAGGAGCATTAAATGTGGGTAACTGTTAGAACATACAGGCACACTGCTGGAATACATATATTGAGGAAGATTTACATTTATTAACAAGCAAATGTAAAAAAGGCAGAATTGATGACTACAAGATTAGTCATGGCGGGGGTTCTGGTAAAGTATCTGTCAAGACATGTCATGAACTATAGATTGGATGCAGATGTCATGAACAGCTGCACAGGTTATGGTATGAGGTAATGATGTATATGAATGACCATTAATTTAATATTAAGCTGATATAACTTGACTTCCTGATGTTCAACACAGTATTTTTAGTCTAAGAAAGACCTCTTTTTAGTTACTGAAGCAGCAGAGCTTCAGTTCAGAGTGAAGAACATAAATTTTAGCAGCATTAGGCTGTGGAACTTCTAGCTTTGGTCTTAAGTTTTTAGTTTAAACTGTAACAGTGAGAAGGCCCTAGCAGTGCAATATTTAACTTACCAGTTCTCTGGTATTTTCAAATGTTCATCAAGGCTACCTATGTTCAGTGGCAGCAGGATGCCTCCATAAAACACTTATTTTTCATCAAAAACCTCCATTTATGGTAAGAAAACAAAACTCCCCCATCCCCAGCTTGTAAAGATTATTCTGTTACATGGCCAGCAAAGCACTGATCCCAGGGATGTTGAGAAGAGCTAAAACAAGACATGAAAGTATTGATGATACATTTTGCTAACACTAAACACCATTTCAGTGTTCTCTTCCTACAGTGAACTCCCTTAAGCCAAGATTTATGCAGAATACAGTCTCTTTTTTTTTTTTTTTTATTCCTTCAGGCTGTTATTTACTTCCTACCTTAATTTTCCAGTGAACTGTCTACCATCCAATTAAAAATTACAATTTGCTCCTCCTCTGAGAATTACACTCAAATCCAGGTATTGCATTTTTCCAGGAGCTGCGCCTCTTGCAAGGTATTGCTCACATCTCAAGGCACGCAGCCCTCCTGCTACCAGATCCTGAAGCGCCTTCCTTCCCTTCAAACTTTCTTCAAGGGCCTGGGAGCTGTTGAGAACCAGCTGCCTTCCCTAAATAATGTCAAACCACCCAGAATTTCTATCCCTGATCTTCCACACAGGCTCTGCTTCCTTTACAAATCTTATCCTCCCTGGAAGGCTGCTTTCAAAAGCCCTTCTCCAGCTCACAGCTCTGCTAGGCAATCCCTCATTTCCTGCACCAGCAGAAGCAGCTGCAGCAGGCAGAGGTGAATCTGAGCAGCCAATTCCCTTGCAGCCCCACGCAGCTGCAGAAAAAGCACTTTACTGCCAAAAAATTGCTGTGGTTCTAGGCGATATTCAAGGGGGGTAATGGGGGCCCTAACGCTGACAGGAACTGTCGCTGAAATGCTGTATCTGAAATCCCTGCGAGGACAGGGTTCCTCACATGTCCCTATCCATTAATTACAGCTCTAACCAGGGCTTTTAGCAACTCCTGCTGCATTGCTCCCTCACATTCCAGGGAGGCCTTTGGGAGTCAGAAATATGGAATATTTGGATATGGAAATATGGAATATCTGGAAGGGGATGCCGGGGCACTCACTCCTTCCACTTGCTCATATGAACTCCACGGAAGAAAAAATTAAAATAAATGCAGTCTGAAACTTTCTCCAGTTTTCCACTTTCCCATGCCACGGGATTTATGTGTCTGTCCCGGGGGGATGTTTTAGAGGAGTCCTATCACTGTGCTCCCACTACCAGTTACAGCAACCAAGACCTGAAGTACTACACTCATCACAGGGCATTTTTTCATGCTTGGATGTGGCTTTTTAAAGAACTTTTTACTATCATCAAAGAATAAAGCAAGCTTCTGGTTCCACCATACCCCAAGCTCCACTTCCATAGGCAGTAATTTTTGGAAAAGCAATGCAATAAATTTCCCTTGCCTCAAAGAGCCTTGTACCTCCCCCTCTTACCAACCACAACAGCATTGGTTCAAACACAGAGAGGTACAGATGACCTTGCATGTGCAACACCAGTATAATGCCTCTCTTTTACTGACAACCCTTCCCCCAGCTGACAGAACAATAATTTAGAACAATATCATTTTCAAGCAACAAAAGTACTGAAGAAAGTAAAAAAGGTTTTCATTGTATTGAAAAAACTGACAATAACAACAGCTATTAAGTACAAATTTTCTTACTAGAATAGATGTGACTGGATCTAAAGGAATATTTCACTTTGAGTAACTTTTTCTTTTAAGGGAAGTAGTCTAAAATCTATGCATGCTTAGAGAAAGAGAACAAAACCCCACAACGGAACATCTATACAAGGAAAGCTTTTTAAATTATATCCCTGACAGAGCTGCGGAAGGGAACAAGTATAAATGTAGCCAATCTTGTGTTTCTCTTAAATAATGGTGGAACACACCTTTGTGCTTACTGGTAACAAGATTTTTTTTCATTTTAGGGACAGATTGATATATACTTCCTCAATATTGTATTGGCATTATTCTTAAAAGCAGTAGTCTGGGAGTCCAAGAATAATTTTTATCAGCCTGGTTTTAATTTCTCAAGTCCAAAATACCTTGGAGAGGTATATAACACTGGAGAGGTAATTCTGAGTCTATTCACCAGCTTGACATATTGCAGAGAAAGAATCTGGATAAATTCCACAGCTGACACAGGTGCAATGAAACACACAAGGCTTCATGGATTTACAGCAAAGGCGAGTTTGATCCAGAGACAGTTATGTGACTTGCCCGCAGAAATAAGGTCAGTCATCAGTGGACATGGCATCAGTTCAAACATCAGTAGACAAAGATCTCAAGGTCTTTAAGGTCCCTTCCAGCCCAAACCATTCCATGATTCTATGATTAAGAATATGCAGAGTTTTGATCCTCACATGTAAGGTAACTGCATTTAAGCAGTAATGTGCAGTGGAAGACAGCTGGGGAAGAGAAAGGCACTGACAGCAGGGCATCCCACCCCAGAACCCACAGAGTGCTCTGAGCTGGAAGGGACTCACAGGGATCATCAAGTCCAACTCTTACGTGGATGGCCCACAGAGGGATTGAACCTGCAACTGGGGCATTTTCACCACCCTGCTCTGACCCACTGAGCTCATCTCTAGCTACTGTCTGCCACCAGTTTTGCAAGACTAGGACTTAAGAGAAGAAAATATCTCTGCCCATAAATGCTCTAGAGTGAGCGTGAGGGAGGGAAAAGCACTGCAGAGAGCAACTCCTCCAAGGACAGGTGTGTGTGAAGGGATCATGCATATATTAGGGCTACTCCAGCAGAGATGTTTTTAGCCCCATTACATTCCTGGGGCACATTTTCAAGAGAGATGGTGGAACATGAAATTCACTTTTATTTACAGTTGTGTAGATTAAGTTCATAAAAGCAACTGCATGATGTTGTCCTGCTGAAGGAGGGGATCATGATGAACCACACAGTATTTTCCAATCCCCCGTTCTTATTTTTTTTTTTATGATGAGGCAGCAGAGAACATAAGAATGAGAGAATTCATTTAAAAAGCTAAGACTATATGGGGATCCTCATGTCCACCACCAAAGTCCACTTACTGTTCATAATATCATACAAAAAGTATCCCTCATTCCAATCCTGCATCAGCAACAGTACCATGCAGTTTTCCAACCTCAGACAAATATATAATTTTTACACTCAAAACTTTCTGTGAAAAGGAATACTTTAATATATATACCTAAAAAAGAAACTAGTTCAGCAGCATCTGGATAGCATTTAGACAGATGTATGATGAGTGATGTTTTGACAATATCTGAAGATAGATGACTAGTTAAAACAACATTTGAAAAGCAAGTATTTATTTAAAATATAATAACTATGTGGGCTTTCAGGTGTATACTGAATATTCATAGTCAGTCTTAATGAATATTTCCTGCAAAAGTTCTCTGCCCCTTCACAG